>NW_028318168.1:1018928-1358571 GCF_062004578.1 Staurois parvus | reverse complement strand
AAGACCAGGCCAGAGGGATGGCCGGGTTTCGAAAATGGGAGAGAAGAGGGTTATGTGGTGATTGGAGGGGATATCAGGATTTGAGTCTATCCCAAAGGTAGATAAAGTGGGAAATAATTGGATTCCAAATTGTACGACAGCCAGATGGTCGGGGCCATAGTAGGTTGGATAGTGAGAGAGGATCGCTATCAACTGATTCAAGAACAACCCATTGCGGTATCACGCTGGTTGCATGGTATTTTGGGAGTTGCGCAAGAAGTACGGCTTGATAATATTTAGCAAAATCTGGGAGGCCCAGACCTCCCATTAATTTAGACTTGTGAATGGTAGAACGGGGTACTCGAGGGCGAATAGGACCCCACATATAAGCGTATGTGTGCCGTTGCAGAGAGCTGAGAAAATATGACATCACAGGGATGGAAAGAACTCTAAATAGGTATAGCATCTTTGGCAAAATAGACATTTTAACCACTGTGCTTCTTCCCATCCAAGCCAGTGGCAGTGAAGACCAGTTGTGCATAAGACCAGTAAGATGAGTGAGCATTGGTAAGTAGTTAGCAGAGTATAAGTCTGATAAGGCGGCCATCAGCTTAATGCCTAGATATGAGATAGATTGGTGGGACCACGAAAAAGGGAGAACCTGTTGCAAGTGCAAGATCTCCTGAGAGGAGAGGGAAATATTCAAAACCGTAGACGTTTGGGGATTAACGTGAAGGCCAGAGATGTGGCCAAAGTCTTGTAGAAGCCAGAGTAGGGTAGGGGCACATGTAAGTGGCTAAGTCAAAAAGAGGAGTACATCGTCCGCGAAAAGGCAAAGTTTATGGTGAGACTCGCCAACCTCGAGACCGCGTATATCAGGATCTGCTCTAATCAAAAGGGCTCAATTGCTAGTTCCTCACAAGTTCAACAGGAAAGTCATATTACTTCCGTTACTTACAAAATGAGTCTGTATAACTCTGAAGGTCTTTAGTTAGACCAGCTTCATGGTAGGCATCTACTTTACCATACCATGCTGCAATCTACGAGGAAGTTGATAGAGAAAAACAATGTGTGCTACCACAAAAAATAAATTAATACATAAATGAGCTGCTGCAACAACACTGTAAAAAGTGATCCCGCACATTCAATGCATACAATATATTATCAATAGTGTTGCGCTAACGCATAGCATTAATGAAATTGACAATAATATATAAAAAATAACATATAACAAATAAATATCCAGGTGAAAATAAAGTCCTTGTGTTGAAACAGTCCTAAAAATGATAAATTATGTGCTTAAATAAATTGTGCTCCACAACTTCAACTGACAGTGCTCCACCACAAATAAGATATAATGGTATAACCAGTCTTACTACCTGCAGATTAAGGGTGTTGCAATGGGGGAAAAGTTTGCCCCCAGCCTTGCCAACCTCTTCATGTCTAGATGGGAGGAGGATGTCATCTATGCCAGAGATTGGCCGGAATTGGTTTTGTATAAGCGATATATTGATGACATCCTCCTCCTCTGGAATGGAGAGGAAAGTGCACTTAACAATTTTTTCACGACATTGAATAATAACACCCTAAATATTCACCTGACCTATACCTATAGTCGACACCAGATCGATTTTTTGGACCTTACACTTAAGAAAGATAATGGGAGGATAGTGACTGAGTCCTTCTTCAAGGTATCCGGCTGTAACAGCTATATCCCTGTGAGTAGCTGTCACCATCCGAATTGGCTTAGTAACATACCGAAGGGCCAATTCACTCGGATAAGACGAAATTGCACGGATCTGGGGACGTATCGGTCTCAAGCTAATATCCTTAAGAATAGATTCCTTGAGAAAGGATATAAAGAACTCGAGCTTGATGAGTCTTTGGCGAAGGTTGCGGGCCTGGACAGAAAGGAGATGCTTTCACACAAACCACAAAGAAGAAATGAGAAAATATGTCCCTTTGTAACAATGTTTTCAGTGCAATATAAACAGGTAAAAAAACTTATAAAGAAGAATTGGGATATTTTGAAGATGGACCCTGTCCTTTCACAAATATTACCCAACAAGCCTGAGATTATGTTTAGGAGGGCTCCGGCTATGAGAAACCGTATTGCACCAAACGTGGTGAATCCCCCTGCGAAAACTTCTTTCTTTGGGGATCTAAAGGGATTTTACCCGTGTAACAAATGTATTATATGTAGGTGTGATAATACTCGTAAAAGGAAAATTGACGAGTTTGTCTCAACATCAACCGGGAAGTCCTATGGCATTAAGCAATGTATAACGTGTAATAGTAAATTTGTAGTCTACCTCCTCAGTTGTCCCTGTAACAAGCAGTATGTGGGGCGGACAACCAGGCGCCTGCGGGACCGTTTGCGGGAGCACGTAGCCAACATCAGAAAAGGCTATAAGGACCACTCGCTATCCAACCACTTTAGACTGTTTCATAATAGTGACCCCACCTCTTTAAAGTTTGTGGGTATAGAGATGGTGTCACCGCATTGGAGGGGACTTCATAAGACCAGGACAGTCTCGCAGGCTGAGACCCGTTGGGTCTATGAACTACGCACTCTTTACCCTCATGGACACAATGTGGAGGTGGATATCAATTGCTTTATTGCCAATAGCTAGGACGTGGATACTTCTCCCATCATTTCAGGATATAGTGTAGTGCAGATTTTATTTTATTTTATTTTATTTTTAGATGTTTTAGATTTTTTAGGTATTTTATGGTTTATTGTCTATGGCCCTACCAGTGTATGTCTTTACGTAGCACTTGAATGGGCCTCTCTGATAACGCAGAGAGCTATAAATGGTGAAATGGGATATATATTTATTTTAGGACCTTTAAGTCTGTATAAATTAACACCCTTTTCACATCAGCCCTTAGTATACAAACACAGGGCACCAGGATGTTATGACCCAATTTGGGTATTCCATTACGTTAATAGATTATGCCCCAATTCAGTAGAGGTACATCCTCATAAGATGTCTATATGCAATTTTGAGGATTTTTAATGTATATTTCTTATGGTTTGAGATTCACTTTTATATCTTCATCTATGGGTAACTGATTATTGCCTTATGCCATGGATATAATAATAATTATTATATATAGGGGTTCTGGCTTTTATAGCACCCTATTGGTGCATTCCCACATATTTTGCATTGGAACAAGTGACTTAAAGTCAGGTCTCTTTGTTTGTGGAGGGGATATTTGTATACCTCTGTAATAGGATTTGAGTATGGGCGCATCTCCCTATTTCTCTGGCAGCAGCTGTTAATCTGCATAGCTTGCTGATGATCCATGGCAATATGGCGGCGATCGGGCGGCGCATGCGCAGTTTGATACTGCACGGCCGCGATCCACGGCAAAATGGCGGCTATCCGCGCATGCGCAGTACCGCTTTTCGGACTCCGGACGATAGAGCGGGATTTTCGCGCATGCGCGAACCACATTCAAAAGGAAGTCTTGCTGTCACACTGCTAGTGGCGTCCATCCTCTGATGAAGTGCATTTAGCACGAAAGGCCTCAGGAGGAGCCATTAGCAAGTGTGACTTTCTGACCACTGAGACCACGAGGAGGTCCAGTGGTCTCTGATCTTTACCACTGCCGGGTTAGTACTATTTTTTCATACTTACCTGTCCGCTTATTGGCTAATAGTGTATGTATGTATATGTGACCCTGGCTTTATGAGTGTTGCTACAATAAAAGTTTTGAACCTACCCCACTATTGGCGTTCCCCTTTTTTCCTTGACTCTCCTGTTGGAGGGTTGCAGATCTACACCTTCCATTTTTGGGGTACCTGGAACCAGGAGGGGGATCCCTGTCTACCTATCATTTGGGGCGAGAGGGTCTCTGGATCTGGAGGTATTACTACACCCAAGGTTGATGTCAGTGCTTAAGAGGGAGGATCCATATGTGTTCTGGAGCTGCATGCCTGGCTGGTCTTCTGGATAATATTACACACAGGCGCATTTAAAATGTGCGGTCGGTGAGTGCGCATTTTTACTAATTGATTCCAGTCACCTAATGAGGAGAAGGCCTGCACATATTTGATTTTATTATTGTGACTAAAGACTTGATGAACTATTTTATATTATTTTAAATCACATCACAGCGCTGCACTATATATATATATCAAGATATAAGTGCCCCTCCACCTAAGAATAGGATGGCTTCAAATGATGCACCTATATATTAACAAGCGTGGTCATTCAATGAATAGGCTCCAGACAGCAGCAAGGAGCTGGTTAAGGCAATAACAGGGATAAAAATGCACAATCAACCACAGGTATTTCTTCACAACTCCACCTCAACATGTAGGAAGAAAGAACAAACTCCCATAGTGTAATACCATTTATTATATTAAAAGCAGAATCACACTCACAATGTCTCAGAGTATAAAGATCGGTATAACAGCATAAAAATCACTAAGCTCTGCCCCATGCATTACGCCACCAACCATGTGGCTTCATCAAGGATAGGCCGCCCAGTGATGCTCACATAAGATATACACATCTCCTTACCATTTATATTCGAGCGTTCAAGAAATGGTAATAATGCATCTTTATCTCCTTCCCATACTACCAGCATCAATGAACCTCTTGTACATCTTCAACCCACCAGGCATATTCTTATAAATAGCTTCACTCTCCCATTTTGCCATAAATAAATTGGCTATACTAGGTGCACAATGGGCACCCATAGCAATTCCTCTGATCAGTTTATAATAGGTATTTTCATACCAAAAGTAGTTATGGGTAAGGCAATAATCAAGACATTCGATCAAAAATTTGCATTGGGTACATGAAAGAGTGCTAAATCCTTTTAAGGCCCACTTAACAGCTTCCACCACATCATGCTGACTAATAATCGTATACAATTAACATCTGCTGTGACTAACAAAGTCTGACTTCCACCTAGATCAACATTCTCCAATAACTGGATAAGATGTTTTGTATCTCACAAATATGATTGGGTCATGGGTTCGATTCCTGACCATGGTGCCTCCTGCATGGAGTTTGCATGTTCTCCCTGTGCTTGTGTGGGTTTCCTCCAGGTGCTCCAGTTTCCTCCCACACTCCAAAAACATGCTAGTAGGTTAATTGGATCCTGTCTAAATTGGTCCTAGTATGTGTATTTATGAATGTAAGTTAGGGACCTTAGATTGTACACCCCTTGAGGGTTAGGGACTGATGTGAATGTTCAATATATATGTGTAAAGCGCTGCGTAAATTGACAGCGCTATATAAGTACCTGAAATAAATAAATAAATAAAGTCCGACTCTGTTAGTCACAACAGATATTACTTCATTGTATACGATTATTAGTCATCATGATGCTGTGGAAGCTGTAAAGTGGGCCTTAACCACTTGCCGACTGCAGATAGCCGAATGACAGCTACACTGCGGCTGGCCAGTTCTGGGAGGGCGTCATATGACGTCCTCCCAGAACGCATTCTCCTGCACGCCCCCAGAGGCGCGCATCCGGCGATCTCCGTGATCGCTGTGTCCTATGAACACAGCTGATCACGTGATGTGGTAAAAGGCCAAGCACAGCGGTCTTTTACCACGTGATCAGCCGTGTCCAGTGACACGCTGATCACCGGCAAATGCAATTGCCGGTTCTCGGCTGCACTTTCCTCACGCTGTCAGATCGTGAGGAAAGTACTGCCGAGAACTGGCAGTTGTCAGAGCAGGGATCTGCACCGATCATCAGGGCACTGATGATCAGTGCCTTAATGATCGGTGCCCAGCAGTGCCACCCGCAAGTCCCACCCACCTGTGCCCAGCAGTGCACCCACCTGTGCCCAGCAGTGCCACCCACCAGTTCCGCCCACCTGTGCCCAGCAGTGCACCCACCTGTGCCTAGCAGTTCGCCCACCTGTGCCCAGCAGTGCACCCTCTTGTGCCCAGCAGTGCACCCACCTGTGCCACCCAGCAGTGCCACACACCTGTGCTCAGAAGTGCCACCTACCTGTGCCCACTAGTGCCACCCACTTGTGCCCACCCACATGTGCCCACCAGTGCCACCCACCTGTGCCCACCAGTGCCCATCAGTGCAGCCCAGCAGTGCTGCCAGTCAGTGCCACCAGTCAGTGCCCAGTGGTTGTGCCAGTCAGTGCCCAGCAGTTGCGTCAGTCAATGCCTAGCAGTGCCGCCAGTCAGTGCCCAGCAGTGATGCCAGTCAGTGCCACCTATCAGTGCTGTCTATCAGTGCCACCTATCAGTGCCGCCTATCCGTGCCACCTCATTAGTGCTGCCTATCAGTGCCGCCTATCAGTGCTGCCTATCAATGCTGCCTATTAGTGCCCATCAGTGCTGCCTCATCAACGCACATCAGTGAAGAAGAAATATTACCTGTTTGAAATATTTTATAATAGAAGCAAAGAATTTTTTTTTTACATTTTTTGCATTTTTTTGTTTATAGCGCAAAAAGTAAAGTGCCCAGCGGTGATTAAATACCACCAAAAGAAAGCTCTATTTGTGAGAAAAGAATGATAATAATTTCATATGGGTACAATGTTGCATGACCGCGCAATTGTCAATCAAAGTGTGACAGCGCTGAAAGCTGAAAATTGGCCTGGTAAAGAAGGGGGTATAAGTGCCCGGTAGGCAAGTGGTTAAAGGAATGTTGTACTCTTTCGTGTACCCAAAGCAAATTCTTGATTGAATGTTTTGATTATTGCCTTACCCATAACTTCTTTGGTATGCAAATACCTATTATAAACAGATCAGAGGAATTGCTATGGGTGCCTGTTGTGCACCTAGTATAGCCAATTTATTTATGGCAAAATGGGAGAGTGAAGCTATTTATAAGAATAGGCCTGGTGGGCTGAAGAGGTTCATTGATGATGTTATTATGGTATGGGAAGGAGATAAAGATGCATTATTACCATTTCTTGAATGTTTGAATATAAATGGTAAGAATATCATCTTTGCTTTGGAGATGAATTATAAGAATATACATTTTTTAGATTTGGAAATTATGATGGAACAGGATTGTATACAGACAAAACTTACTTTAAACCAGTAGATCGTAATGTATACATACCCCTGAATAATTGTCATCATGCTTCCTGGATTATGAATGTCCCTAAGGGACAATTTGTCAGATTGAGGAGAAATTGCACTAAAAAGGAGGATTATCAAAAAAAAGCTAACATAATTGGCCAGAGATTTATTGAAAAGGGTTATGATGAGCCTTTATATGAGAGAAAATGTATGAGGTGGAGCAGTTATATAGAGAAGATCTGATTAAGCACTGTCCTGGAAGAATTGAACAAAGAAATGACTAACCTATCATTTTGGATTATGGTATACAATATAGAAAGGTAGAGAAGATATTTAAGAAATATTGGTCGATACTTTTGGCTGACAAACGTTTATGTAGGTTTTTACCAGCAAAACTGAAGTTTGTGTATAGGAGAGCTCCAAGGTTACCAGATCATTTAGCAAAGAATGTGGTTAATCCCCCAAAGAAAAGGGATTTCCTTTTTTTTACTGGAAAGGGTTTTTTTTCCATGTAAAAGATGTTTTGGATGTACAAGAACTAAGGGTTTTAACCATATATGAGCAGGTTTTATAGCAACAGTGATTGGAAGCAGTATCAGATCAGTGATTTTATTATGTGTAAAACTGAATGGGTAGTGTATGCATTAGAATGTCATTATGGTATTCAATATGTATAGGGATAAATGTGATCCTTATTATCTCCTCCATCATAACAGTACATTTTAATGAAATAACAGTAATAAAAGTGTTTAGTTATATCAAAAGTAAATGCATGATTGTCTTAGAGCAAGGTCCATTACATTAGTAGTGGCTATTATTATTATGCATTTATACATATACACAATTGTAAGTTGATATATATAACATTTAATATAAATTGTATTTTTCTATTTGTAATAAGCAGCTCAAATGGCATCTGAATAATTTCTTTTTTCTTAAACACATGTTCCTTTTGATCCACTATACATACAGGTGTTGGTAAATTGATAAGTAATGATGGGTGTAGCCTGTGCTAAAGAAACCCTATAAAAATGGGAACTGTGATCAACTTAATCAGAGCACTAGATGGCCAGAGGGCGTGCTCTCATACAGCTGTATCTTCACCATGCTCTCATACAGCTGTATTTTCACCATTAAATATATCATTTGGAGCTCTTGTGCTGACAGGTTGATTATTTCAAGTTGAAACTGCAAAATTGCATACTCAAATACATTGGACGAACAAAAAGGCCCCTTTGGTAGAGAATCAGAGAACATGTCCAGAATATTTGTAAAGGTTTAAAAAAAATCATAGTATATCGAGACATTTTGCCATGGTTCCTAATAAGGATCTATTGGGTTTAAAATTTTGGGGAATTGAGATGTACCATCCACATTGGAGAGGCAGTAACAAAATTCAGTCCCTGAGACAGCGGGAATCTTTTTGGATATATGAGTTCCGGACTTTATATCCATTGGGCCATAATGTTGAATTTGACTTAAATTGTTTTATTAGTGATATTTAAAATTAGTTTGGTTCTTTTTTATGTATAATAGTATTTTCATATCTATTTAGTAGTATTTTATTATTTTTGTCTTATATTAGAAATGTCATATAATTTTCTACCACTAGATGGGGATGATATTGAATTCAATGGGCTTTCTAAATTTTTTTAATAATATTAATTTATTTTTTTTTATTTGTATGGTTTTTTTCTATTTATTTTAGATATATATATATATATATATATATATATATATATATATATATATATATATTAAAGTTATTATTGTATTTATGTTTAATTTTGGGGATTAATACAGTTCGCTCGGGCTCTTTAGAGTTATTATGTGTTCGGTATAGTTACAGATGTGTATATCTTCTGTGAGCATCACTGGGCGGCCTATCCTTGATGAAGCCACGTGGTTGGTGGCGTAACGCGTGGGGCGTAGCTTAGTGATGTCAGTTCCAGTTACGGACTCGCGGACCAGAGGTATGGTGATTATTATGCTGTTATACCGATCTTTATACTCTGAGACATTGAGAGTGCTACTGTTTGTTCTTTTAATATAATAAATGGTATTACACTCTGGGAGGTTGTTCTTTCTTCCTACGTGTTTGGAAGGTGGAATTGTGAAGAAATTCCTGTGGATGATCATGTATTATCATCCCTGTTATTGCCTTAACCAGCTCCTTGCTGTTATCTGGAGCCTATTCATTGAATGACCATGCTTATTTGACCTATGTTAATATATAGGTCCATTATTTGAGGTGAGCGGCCATCCTATTCTTAGGTGAAGGGCAGGGCCCATTCAAGCACTCGGGCACTGCCCGAGGGCCTGGGGTCAGTAGGGGGCCCCATGAAATGCCCCTGGTACCTTTTATAGGCTTTTTTGGGTGTGCTTTAAGGTTGGGCAAGGACACAGGGGCCCCATTATCTTGTCCGGGGGCCCCATAAGTTGTCAGTCCACCCCTGGTGGAGGGGTACTTATTTCTTATTTGTGGCGGAGCACTGTCAGTTGAAGTTGTGGAGCACAATTTATTCAAGCACATCATTTATCTTTTTTTAGGACTGTTTCAACACAAGGACTTTATTTTCACTTGGATATTTATTTTTTATATGTTATTTTGTTATATATTATTGTCAATTTCATTAATGCTATGAGTTAGAGCAACACTATTGATATTATTTTATAATCTATGAGGAGGATTGATTTTTCCATTTTTCTGCAGTGTATTTCTCCAGAAATCTTCAAAATATGATCCTATCCTTCATTCTTCTGAGCAGGACTTATCATTTCAAGGTTATCAACTGGGAGTCTGCAATTTGGGTTTAGTCCTCTTGACTTCTTGACAGATCGACTGTGATCAACCCCCCCCCCCCCCCCTTCATCTTTTTATAAACAGATTCTGTTCATGTCCTTTTATATCCAACTACCACATTTGTATACTCATACAGGGTTTTGATTTCCTCTACCCTTCCTTTATGATAGGTTCAAGACTAGTTGTATTAAATAATTTTGCCTAGAGGTTTCTCTCTGTACAAGTTCAGTGGTTAGACATACCAGTCTTTAAGCCTTTTCTACTTTTGTCCAGTTGATTTTGTCACTATTGTACTAATTTTCCCTGTTGATCATTATATCTTACTTCTGCAGATGTTGTATTGTATCCACCTACTGTATAGTCCGGTGGACTGTTATTAGGACTTTATTGCATTCTTCAATCCCATTCACACAGTTTGCCACCTGGTGGTGATTATTTTTTGTACTGACCTGTAACACCTAGTTCTGTCTCAGTGTCCTCTCTCTCCATCTTTCATTCCAAAACTTTATTTCTTATAAAAATTTTGAAGTGTCATATCCACATTGTTTATATATTTCAGTAGTTTTTGTCCACCCCTTATGTGGACCACTTTTGGCACTCAATGGACTTAAAAAAAAGATTTTATGGCAAGTATAAAAATCTTGTTTTTGTATTTAAATTCATAAATGTGTATCATATTGAACACATAACGTATTATACTATAAATACCTTTTAGCCTTTTACACTTTTCATTCTTTTTTACTGATATACTTGCATTAACTTAGTATAGTTATAACGCGTTATATTCGAAAGCTTTTTTTGGTAAAATATTCTGAATTATAGTGAACCAAGAAAAGTTTACATTTGAAACCTATGAAGATTTTTACAGGAATAAAAGCATAGAGATAGCAGCAAATTATCCAGTGTATACTGTAAAATGAAATTTTGGTGCTGAAATTTAGGAGACAAATAAGTTTATGACAGAAATGTGTTTCTGCACCTGAATGAACGTAATATCTGATCAGGAGAAAGAAACGCACACTTGATAGAACAATCCAGTTGCATGAAAGGAACTATATGAAGAAACTATCTCTGGCTTTACAATAAAATGATATGCCACCTTAGACATTAATGTCATGCTTCAGGTTTTTGCAATCACATACCTGCCAAGAGTGATGCATCATGCTTGGGATCAGCATTCCACAGCCTGAAATTTGCAGTAAGAAAGTAATATTTTTTGGCAATTGCACACATATTATATCACTTTCAACTTTCCTATTGCCTTTTTCTTTCTTTCCCTATAAGTCTATGTAGTCTAGCTTTTATAGAAAATAATTTGAAACAAATTCATGTGCTTGACAATACTACATAAAAAAATAACAAAAAAAAACAAAATCAAGGGAAACCAGTCTATGAGGTGACGGATATCTTTTTAGTGGTAAGAAATATGGATAGGTTAAGCTACACAGTGTCTAAATAAAAAACTTTGATTTTGGATAGAGTAGGGAATAATTACTCCCACCCCACGTAAGGCTTTCTTTTCCATTTGTGTCCCAAGTTAATTGGGGGGGGGGGGCAGAGAAGTGATATTTTTAGTTAGGTACATTTACTAAAGGAGTAGATAACACTCATTTTGCAAAGGGACTATTCACTTAACAAAGTAAATATTCCCTTAGAAAAAAAGCCACTTTGCCCATTATTGCATGACTGAAGTGAACACAGCATTCCCTTTGCTAAATGTTTAAATGATTAAATGATTCACCATATGTTAGTTAGTGTTAGCATTTACTAAGCCTACAGGTTATACAGGGGCATATCATGGGGCCCCCTACTGACCCCAGGCCCTCCGGCAGTGCCCAAGTGTCCGAATGGTCAGTCCGCCCCTGATATATACTGTAATGAAAACTCACTTCAATTGGTAGAGCTGTAAGGCCCAACACAGTTCCAGGCATCAAAATCAAAGTGTATAGAATGCATGAAGGCAAAAACTTTGAGCCTTTAGAACCACTTTAAGGGCTTTTCTTGTCCAATTTTATTAAAAGAAATATTTAAAACAGTTCCAGACATCAAAGTGTTTCCCTAGCAGGAGTTTTCAGCAAATAAATATACACTCACCATCCTGGCTTACATCTGCAGCGATATTACTCTGGCTTTACCCTTTAGGCCCTTGGCTGTCTTCTACAGACAGGCTTCTCACACAAGTTTGATTCGTACGCTTGACAGCCCTTTGGGGTGACCAGTGTAACCCCAATAAAACAGCCTCCATCTATTGAGCTCCCACATTTGAAGAGCCCTCACTTCTTGCTAAGGAGGTGCTAAAAAATGTGACCTCTTTAAAGGTAAAGAGAAAGTGGTTGGAAACAACTGAACAAGTACATTTTCCAATGATAAAATGGCTAATGTGATCCCAAAGAAAGGATGTAACTTTTGGAAAAAGGCACAGGTGTCTTTGTAGAGCCCAAGTGAGTGTATCAGAGGGACACAGGAAAAGTCACCTCATGAGACAGGAAGCAGAGCTTCCCTTTGATAATAAAAGTAAAGTCAGACAGGACTGGGCCCTTGCAGGTGATAGCTGGCACAGAGGGGCTAAAGCAAGGAGTTTAGACTTGTGTGTTCTGGCCCCTCCTGGGTTGAAACAATGGGGGGATATGTGGCAGTGCTGTGCCTTGCTACAGTGTAAAATTGAGCTGTTGACCCAGGATTCTCATCCAGGCTGGTTGAGGGGATCCAGGGGGATTTTATCATTAAGGCTGGGTTTTCAGTTTCCTTTTCATTTAGTAAAATATGTTTTGAGACCTGGAGCCCGAAGATTTCATAGTGATCTGGGTGGGATGAAATCTCCAGTCCTGGAACCAGGTTTTGCACACAACCAGCACACTGATGGTGCAGGTGTGTGTCAAGTTTTTAGGGGAATCTGGGATCCACCGCAGCAGACATAGGAGGTCCCTGCCAGGAGTCAGGAGGGCTCCACATAGGAGAGAGGTGCGAGCCAGAGCAGCAATGCTGCCATGTGTATGAGCCAAATTTGTGTGTAAAGTCTGTCTGTAGGAGACAGACAAGGGCCTAAATGGTAAAGCTAGAGCAGCAGTGCTGCAGATGTAAGGCAGGAGGCTGAGTGTCTATTTCTTTTCAAGAGAGAGAATAGTTGAAAATCTCTGATAAGGAAACACTCTGATGTCTGGAACTGTTTTAAATCTTTTTTTTTAATAAAATTGCGCAAGAAAATCCTTTAAAGTGGTTCTAAAGGCTAAAGTTTTTGTCTTCATGCATTCTATACATGAAGGTAAAATCATTCTCTGTGAAGCATCTCCCCCAGTCCCCCTAATACTCACCTAAGCCCCCTCTCAATCCAGTGGTGTGCACTGGAGTCTTGGCTATCCTGGGATTCCCTCTTCTCATTGGCTGAGACAGAAGCCATTGGCTCTCACTGCTATCAATCACAGCCAGTGAGAAGAGAGAGTGGGTGTGGCTGAGTTGCGGCTCTGTGTGTGAATGGACACAGGGAGCACCGGGTGCCCCCATAGCAAGCTGCTTCCTGTGAGGGCACCCAACATGAGGGAGGGACCAGGAGCACCGGCAGGGGACCCGAGAAGAGGAGGATTCAGACTGCTCTGTACAAAACCACTGCACATAGCAGGTAAATATAGACATGTTTGTTATTTTTTCTTTAAAAAAATAAACCTTTAGAATCACTTTAAAAAGAAGATGCAAGCGAGTGGCTGTTTGCTTACAGCTTACAAATATATATATTGTATATAGTGACAAGGCCTGTCCTGTTCCAGAATAGTGTTTCTGGGAAAATAAAGCTGTTGAATGGGCTTTCTCTGGATCAGAATAGTCAATCCTGCAATCTGGAGTACACAGCTGTGAGGTGTCATTATATATTCAGGTCTGAGAATAACTCAGTTGGAGACTGCTCCCAATGGAGGAGATGGAAGATCTCCTTGACGGGTCAGAGGACCCAGCTGGCATCCAAGAGACAGAGGTCTATGTTCCAGGAGTCAGGTTGGCTCCTATAGTGTCAGGATAACTCCATCCATAAGCCAGAGGTGGGCCTTACAGCAGGGCATTGTGTCTAAAAGCTAGAGAACCAAGTATCCAGGAAAGGTACTACAACTGAAACTGAGTGAGCTTATGAGCCAAGTGGCTTGGCATTTTCCAGTACATGGATTTCTGTTAAAGTTGGATAAGATCCTTTTCATGGGAAATCATTCATTTGTGATTCTTTTTTAACTTTTAAATAAAAGTGGGCTACCAAACCCTTAAAAAATAGTCCCTGTCTGTTGTGAATTCACTAAAATAATGCATCTACCACAAGCATTAACTACTCCATGTCACATATGGTGGAGGATAATGAGTGCAAACTGATGGTGGAATCTATGTCTTCGCTCCAATAGTGAGTCCATGTCAGGAACTGCTGGCTGTGTGTGTAAGTGCAGCCAGGTGAAAGGCATTGCGTGTTGCAGGTGGCATACCTGTGAAAGGAAAAGTTCTGCTGTGAACTGTGTTGCAAGTTTCTGTGTGCAGCAGCTGATGTGATTGCAGTGAAGTCTGCATGGAGAAGTGCATTGTCTTGCAAGCCGTAAAGAGACAGTATGCAAACCTTTTCATACTCTCTATAAAAGAACTGTTAAAAAGTTGCTGTGTGTGTGACTGCAAAGGTGAGGCAGTCAAAAGTGTAAAAAGGAAGCAAGATTTGCTTAAATGAGAGAGACTGTTCTGGATAGAGGGGATGTTGCTCGAGCAAGCACCACACAGGCCAGAGAGTCCTCATCTGAAGAGTACAACACCTGCCAACTGGAATTGTGAGACTGTTCCTGTTACATGTGTGAGAGAGACTGAGTATGTGTTTAACGCCGGTGAAGTGCTGGCAACTGAAGAAATGCAGTACAGTCCATTTAACATGATTTCCTATGGGGCAGGTTTACATCTCTGTGTTTTCACCCGGTGCGTTTTTTGGAAAGGGTCAGGGACTTTATTGAGCACAAAACGTTGTGTTTTTGGTTCTATAGACTTCAATGAGAATGCTGCAAAAAAAGATGCATTGCATTTTTGCATTTTAAATCTGCATAGCAACAAGAAAAATTTAAAACAATTTTAAAAAAAGCAATATGCATCATAAAAACCACAAAAACATAAAAAATGCAAGTACAAAAGCACAACGCAAAATGCAATGCAGAAACGCCTCAAACACAACCTGCATAGGTGTGAACCTAGACTTAGAGTAAATGTGACATTGCAGGCTAGTGTTTCCGGGCAGACAAAGTTGTGGAATGTACTTTCTCTGTCTGGGAACATTCAGTCCTATCTGAGTTTTGCTAGATACCTGCAATCTGGATTACAAAGCTGTGAGATGTTGTTATATACTCAGGTGTCAGGAGTCAGCACAGGAGATGACCAGATAAATGTAGTTACATCAAGAAACTGGGACCAGACCATACATATGTGTAGAGATGTGCTGGTTGCTTTAAACCTTAAACAGCAGTTGCAAAGCATTTTTTTTGCTTTTCCCTCTTTGTGACAGACAGGAAAACCAGGCCTGTGCTCTGATTGGTTGTTGCTACAGCAGAGAAGGATCCACCCATAGCAGCACTGTTGCAGCTGAACTTATGATTGGCTGTGGAGGAAAGGAGAAAGGAAAAAGGAAGAAGAAGCACATGTGGGGAAAGAGACATTTTAAGGCATGGAGCAAGGGCTCCTGGTGTAAAGTCACAGAAGTCTCACTCTCTGTGCTGCTAGAGCCAATGGGCTGGGCTGGGAGTGTGTAGCAGAGGAATTGTTGCAGGAGGACAGTGTGTAAATCAGACTATAACCTCCCCAACAACTCCTCCGGGCACCCTCCTCCTCCATCCTACGCTCCCTCACCCACATCTTCAATATCTCCCTCTCTACTGGTGCATTCCCCTCCCCCCTAAAGCACATGCACATCACCCCCATACTCAAAAAACCCTCCCAGGACCCCACCGACCTGAACAACCTTAGACTCATCTCCCTGCTGCCATTTACTTCCAAGCTCCTAGAGCGCTTAGTCTACAATTGCCTAAGCGCCCACCTCACTGACAACAACCTCCTCAATCCACTACAATCTGGCTTCCATCCCCTACACTCCACCGAAACCGCCCTACTCAAAATCACTAATGACCTGCTAACCGCCAAAGCTAATGGCCACTACTCAGTCCTTTTACTCCTTGACCTCTCCGCAGCCTTCGACACAGTTGACCACCTCCTCCTCCTTAATAAACTACACTTCCTCGGCATCAGAGACTCCGCTCTCTCCTGACTCTCCTCCTACCTATCCCAACACTCCTTCAGCGTTACCTATAACGCTACCATCTCCCCCTCTCTGTTGGGGTCCCCCAAGGCTCTGTCCTCGGGCCCCTTCTCTTCTCCATCTACACCTCCTCCCTCGGCAAACTGATACACTCCCACGGCTTCAACTATCACCTCTACGCAGATGACACTCAAATTTATCTCTCCACCCCTCACCTCACCCCTTCAGTCTCCGACCGTATCACCCACCTGCTGAACGTCATATCAGACTGGATGTCGCTCCATTTCCTCAAACTTAACCTTTCCAAAACTGAGCTCCTAATCTTCCCCCCAGCCCGCGCCCCCCCTACCCTCTCCATCATGACCAACAACACCACCATCAGTCCCACCCCGCAAGCCAAAGTCCTAGGTGTCACTCTAGACTCAAACCTGTCCTTCTAACCCCATGTCCAATCATTGGCAAACTCATGCAGACTCCACCTCCGCAACATCTCCAAAATACGTATGTTCCTAACCCCAGACACTACTACTCGTTCACTCCCTCATTATTTCACGTTTGGACTACTGCAACTCCCTTCTCACTGGCCTACCTCATCACAGACTATCCCCGCTTCAGTCTATCCTGAATTCAGCGGCCAGACTCATCCACCTTACCAACCGCTCCTCTTCTGCCACCCTCCTCTTTCATTCCCTCCACTGGCTCCGATTGCCCAACGCATTAAATTCAAACTACTAACACTGACAGACAAAGCCATTCACAATGCTGCCCTAAACTACCTCACCGACCTGATACCCAAATACCACCCAACCCGTAATCTTCGCTCCTCACAAGACCTCCTACTTTCTAGCTTCCTGGTCTCCACCTCCCCCGCCCGACTGCAGGACTTCTCCAGGACTTTCCCCATCCTCTGGAACTCACTACCCAAATCCATCAGACTGTCATCTACCCTCCTCACCCTAAAAACTCATCTCTTCAGGGAAGCCTACCCCACCCTCACCTAACAGCCGATCTCCTCCACTCCTCCTACCTCTCCATCCCCCACAGCCACTTCCTCCTGTACCACTTTCCCCTCCCTCCTAGATTGTAAGCTAAAAAGATCAGGGCCCTCGAACCCCTCGTGTATTGTTTTGGTATTGTATTGTCTCATGTTTTGTCCCCCACTATAATGTACAGCGCTGAGCAAAACTTTCTGGCGCTATATAAATACTGTATAATAATAATATGCACATATCCAGCCCCCATGGCTAGATTGTGTGTTAATAATGATCTTTCTGAACCTTTTTCGCTGTGGAGGGGGACAAGGCAGGGGTGCCCGTTGTCACCCCTCTTGTTTGCCCTTGCAGCAGAACCCCTGGCAGCACTTGTTCATCACTACCCAGATATTACAGGGTTCATTAGAGGGTCCCTGGTCCTGTATCTTTGCAATACAACTGACTCACTGCAGGTAGTCATGTCCCTCATTGAAAAGTTTGGGGTATACTCGAGATTTAGATTAAATTGGAACAAGTCTGTCCTCCTGCTGCTAGAACCTACTGTACAGTCCACCCTCTGCCCTCGTGTTCTACACAAGTTCAGATAGTTACCTCCTTAAAAAACACTTGGGGGTGGTAGTTGCTCCTGCCCATCAAAATACTTGCAATTGAACCTTCTCCTCTTGTTACAAAAGCATGTATTGAAATGTACCAGCTGGTGCAAGCTTCCTCTCTCGGTGGAGGGGAGAGTAAATTTAATCAAAATTGTATGGGCTCCACAACTACTATATATTTTTTACAACTCCCCAGTCTGGATTCCCAGGAAATGGTTCCAGTGAATGTAAACACAATTCTGAGCTCTGATCTGAAAAAAACAGGCTAGGACTGGATTATCTACCTTACAGTATGGTAAAGAGCTTAGCAGTTCCACACCCAAGGATGTATTTTTTAGCAGCTCAGTTCCACCAACTCATGGGATATACTGAGCAGTAAGATAAAATTCTAAAAATAGAGGTAGAACACGTGTGCACAAGCAATGATATATATTAAATGAGATTAAAAACCGCCAATGGAGTCGATTTATATATATATATATGTGTAGATATCGAGTCCTTTATATACTTGGACATACTGCACTTAGTGGTACCTTCTTCCCTCTTTCCCTTGTCTCCAATATACTAAGCAGTGCAGACCCAGGTGTCGGTCTAATAATCTCCTCGCCACCTGACATAACTGCTCTCTCCCACTTGGAAATGGCTCTCCCATCCCTCCCACATCACTCTCCAACTGCAGAACTCTTGCAAAAGCTCTGGTGCACATTAAAACTCTACTTACATATGTTGAATTATCTAGGTGGTACCCCTCTGTTGACCAAGCTGAGGGGATTTCAGGCCTGGAAAGAGAAAGGGATAAAATATAGCACAATACTCTGGTAACATCCTGAAACCTTTTTTTGGGATTTACAATCTGACTTTGCATTGGTACATACTCAATTTTATCAATATCTCCAGGTTAGGCATGCAATGCAGGCACAATTGGTTCTTACCTTAGCTGATTCTCAATTTGTGTCAGAGGTTAATTTAGCCACTATCAAATGGGGGATGATATCCAGCATTTATCTTGCTCTTCTGGCCACTGTCAAGGACCCTGCTAATCTAAACCATAGACCACATTAGACACAGGACTTCGGTGAAATTCCAAGTGATTCTTGGGGTGCAGCCTTAGAATGGGTACCTGTTTTCTCCCTCTCAGCTTCTCACAAATGCACTCAATTATTCATCCTCCATAGGGTCTACAGAACCCTTGCTAAGTTATTTCAGTATGGTAGGGACTGCCAGATTGCCCTAAATGTAATGTTCATAGGGGAGATTTTTTTTTCCATATAATTAGGTGCTGCCCAAAACTGATTAGATACTGGGGTGTTCTACAAACAATCTCGTTGGGGGCCTAAGAGACAATTCCATAAGACCCACTGATTTGCTTGCTGGGAGCCTTGGATGCTGAACTCTATGAACCTGGGGTTTATGTAATGATTCTGAGACTGCTGTACCTTGTTAGAAAGTTAATTGCCAGTTTTTGGCTAGCATCTAACCCCCCTAGACAGCAATGGGTGGATCATATCAACTATTTATTACTGGGAGAGCAACTTGCTTATCAGCACCAAAATGCCCAGCATTAATTTCTTATTGTTAGGGATCTGGGTATGACCAGAAATGTGTGGACTGACACAGGGAAACACAGGCTCCAGGTATAGTATAAACAATACAATTTATTAAAGACTAAACAATACATAAACGCAGTGCAAGACTAAACATAAACACAGTGCAACCAGACCTCCAACAGATAACAATAAGAACAGTACTAAACGTAGTCGGGCAGGCCGGGTCGGTAGCAAACGGGCAGGCAAGGTACAAGGAGCAGGCGGAAGCGTAGTCAGTATTAGCCGAGGTCAGGACAGGCAGAGTTCATGCAGAGTCAGGATTAAAGCAGAATCAGGATCAGGATCAGGCAGGAAGCAGACAGGATGCAGGTACAGGGGCTCATGGGAAACATACACCAAGGCCCTGATCACAGGCCTGGCCATTCCTTAAATACACCTGCTGTAATCAGCCTCAGGTGATGGTTCATTGCAGGAGTGAGCCTCTGGTTGCTGAGAGCACCCGCTGGCCAGTCCTGGTACTGCAGCCCACAAGGCAGGTGAGTCCCACCACCACTGGCAAGTCCATTCCTGACACTTATCATTTGACAGGGTTGGTTGGATGTACGTGGGCTAGCCCCACCACATTTAGTGCTGGTTAGGCTGTTGCAGGTATGAAGGCTTCCTATTGTGCATACCGTAAGAATAATTGGTTCACATTTAAGAGGGTTATGTTGTCCCAGTGGCTGCTTGTATATGTTATTTGCTCAAGATTCTTAAGTTTCTATTGATAGTCAGCTAGCAGTGTCTAGTTAAATACTATTGGAAAGTGTCCTTTCTGCTCCTTTTGAAATCATCAGTACACTGTCAGAGGAAACTAAAGATCATATTTTTCACATATGAACTGGCCATATTGTTCAGGGAACTGTGAACTTTGGGTTGAATTCCATTACCACAGACTCAAATGTCATCCAAACTTTCAAAGCTAAGGACCCAATTACTGCCCTTAAAACTTTAGGTGGGCTGTACTGTGGTCAGTGAGAGTAGAAAATGTCCTGGCATCAGTGGGAGCAAACCATGCAATAGACTTAGTGGTCAGTGGGAGAAAAACTAAATTACATCATTGATGTCAGTTGAAGCAATAGTGCTCCAACATTGGTATCAGTGGAAGGAATAGAGCCCCAACACATTGGTGTCAGTGGGAGGAATAGTGCCCCATAATTGGTATCCGTGAGATAATTAGTTCCCCATCTCTGGTGTCAGTGGAAGGAGTAGTGTCCCATCATTTGTGCCAGTGGGATGAATAGAGCCCCAAGGGACAGATAAAGGCAAGCAAAGGGCCACATCCAATGCAGTTTTGAGACCCCTGTTCTGGTTCATGAGTGTATTAAAACCTATGTATGCAGTTTTGTTATTTCATATAGAGTGGTTATGTAGGAGAAGTACTCCCACACAATGTTCCCATCTCTACTCTGCAGTGCAGTGCATTTTGAAAAGTATGACATGGTCCTCCGTGCCCCCCCAACACACACACACATTTTAGTGCTTTGGGAGGCCCATAGAACTCAAAATCAGCGCATTATATGTCTATAACATGGTGTTTGGTACATTGGCAACAGGAATTAACAAAACGTGGTCAGTACCTGTTAACCCTATCAACTCCAAATTCTTCAACTGAAAATCATTACATATAACCTGTAAAACTTTGTATGCAGCAAAAAAAAAAAAAAAACAGATTGCTACTAAGAGTAAAATAAATTGGAAATTTGAACCAGAAAAAATATGGGAAATAGCTGTCAGCTGCCATCTGCAGATGTAAAATTGTGCAAGCCAGAAACCATTTGCATCAATCTGCTCATATATACTTTACATTCATGTGCTATATACTCAATATTCTCAGTTTATTCCAATGTATTACACTTTGGGCTCATACAGTGACTGTTGTCCTCTGTGTAAATCACCAATGATAAAAAAAATAATTTGCAACTCTGCAATTTCAAAGGACTGCATATACACTATACAACAAAAAAAAATGTCAGTTTGGTTTAATGGGTTGATAAAACAAAGGGAGTAAAATAAGACCTGTGATGGTCTTGTGTAAAACATAGCTTTCAGTGCTGGTTGATGGAGACTTAGATTATATGGTAGGAAGTAGTGTTTTAACAGCAGTCTGCAATTTCTATCAGTTTGTGACTGGGTGACAATAACAACCACTCGTTTCCTCACATTTTCTAGGTATTTTTTTTTTTTTTTTGAGCTACTGCTTAAAATACAGACAATAAATGTTAGTTTGTAAGACAAATAACCAGTTTTAGTAACATTGCAACAAATGTTATCAACAGCTGTGTGTGACTTAAATAGTCAGATGCTAGACCATTAGCATTTCCTTTGGGGTAATATGTACTTGACCAGCTTGCTCTTGTAAGGAGAAATTAATTTTTGTGAACTATATGAAACTCTCTACGGAGCTAAAAATAATGTTTTAATTACAGGTGTGAAATCTGTTATGTAAAACCTTCATCTAGAAGGTTTGAAAATCTGAAAGCAAAATGTATAAATAATTTATATCTTTTGGAAGAAACCTTTTTTTTTTTTAACCAAGAAGTCTCTATGTATGTAAAAATATCTGCACAGAAAGGGAAACTCGCTCATGATAAACAATGAAATTGCTTGTTATATTTGGTTTATTGAATAAAAGATAAAATCTGATTGGTTGATCTGATTTCAACATGTGTGCTTTCTATGCAAATACTTCATGTGCATGACTTGATATATATGCAACAGAATAGGGATAGGGTACCAGTAGGTAAGTGATAAAGACTAATGTAATGGGTTAGACTAAAGCGTAGGCTTGGGGGGATAATGTGTTAAGGAATAGGTTAAGATTCAAGTGTTAGTAGGAGGAAATGGTATGTTTTAAAATCTTGCTTTAGTTGTTAGATCAAGCTATAGTGAATTTTGGATAAGATAAAGCATGAATGACTTGTTTTTAGGTATTTGGTCAAGTTATAGGGTTAAAGCGACTCTGTGATCGGATAAATAAATTAACTTTTTTGTATTTCAATGTTTTTTTATTAATTCGTAACAGTTTAACACAGGAGCAACAAATCACGCCCATGCAGGGGCTATCAATTGCACATAAAAAATTAGAAAATTAGAAAAATCAATGCTCTAACACCAACAGAGCAAAAGGTGTGCCCACGCAGAGGCTATCAATGGCACTTAAATAACAAAATATTAGTATAACACTGATAGTAACTCAAACTAAAGGCAGCTATCCACTGCCACACCAAAAACAAACAAAAAGAAAAGGAAGGAGGAGCACAAAAGAAAAAAGATAAAACCAAGAGCAGGGATCCAAGAATGCCAATACCTAACAACATCACATCCCCAGATTAGCCTGGGGGAGCATGGGAATTCATTCATAGATGTATATGATATCCAAAAGCAATCCAGCTAAGCAGTGGGAAACAGTCATAGAGGGATCTAACTGATATGGTAATAAATTTAGCTAAAGGCCACAGAAAAACGTTGGAAGCAATAGGACATTCCTTCTTAAAAGGAGACCATCAACAGAGATACTGGTATGTCAAGGCAAGTCGGCAGCACTTCAATGGGATGACTGTCATTAACCATTTGAGTTCTACTGTATACACTGTATACATCTTCATCACCAGGCCATTTTTCAATTTTCAGTGCTGTGATAGTTTGACTGATAAATACTCAGCCATACCATAGTGTACTTAACCCCCCTGGCGGTATTCCCGAGTGTAGCTTGGGGTAAAGTTTCAGTACCACAAGCGGTAACCCCAAAGCTACACTCGGGCTTACCATGCAGCGCTGCTCCGGGATCCCTCGATCACTTACCTTGTCCTGCGCTCCCGCGATGTCCCTCCTGCAGTGTCCCCGGCAATGTCCTCAGGCGGATGCCAGCATCTGTCATCTGGGTTTCGTCCACTGCGAGTGTCGGGACTTACGGGGGACGGAACCGGCGGGAAATTTGAAAATGACAAAAAGTGACATTCACTATATACACTAAAATCGCATAGTAAAACATTACTGTATCAAACCATTTCACATACATTTTGTCCCTAGTGCTTTGTCCTGTGCCCTGCCTGCATTTTTACTGTTCTTTCTGCCTGCAAACTGAGAAACGTCCATGGCATCCAAAAAACGTCCCTTTAGGTCAAAAGCGGTTTTAGACCAGCTAGAGAACAGCGATAGTAAATTAGAACCACTTGCAGAATTGAGTGATAATGATCCGTGGGGAAATTTGTCATCAGACACTGAAAACGATTTTGCAGTGTCAGAAAGTCCGCCGCAGTCCTGCCATAAGTCAGTGATCGCCGCCATAAGTTGCTGATCGCTGCCATTATTAATATAAAGAAAAAAAAATTTCAGTATACTGTATATACCGCCATATATAGACACTATAACTTTCACGTAAACCAATTAATTTACACGTATTGTGATTTTTTTTAGCAAAAACATGTCGCAGAATACATTTTGGCTGAAATGTATGATGAAATTTGATTTTAAAATTTTTTTACTGGACATTTACAACAAAAAGTCCAAAATACTGTTTTGTTTTCTCAAAATTGTTGGTCTTTTTTTTTATAGCACAAAAAAAAACAACTCACAGGCGATCAAATACCACCAAAAGAAAGCTCAATTTGTGGGGAAAAAGGACGCACATTTCATTTGGGTGCAGCGCTGCATGACTGCGCAATTGTCAGTTAAAGTAATGCAGCGTCATAACACAAGCCACTTGTGTAACCACTTCCTGACCACCCTATAGTGGTATTTAATAATCACTTTACAACATGAAGGAAAAAGACCAAAGGTGTTGAAAATAAATGTTTTCTTACTGTTATGAAACATATCAAATAAAAATGCCAGGACAGTACAAACACCCCAAAAAGACACCCAAGGCGATATATTTTTTTTTCAAAGTTTTCAGAGAAATTAACAAACATGCTGGTATTGATGTAGTTAAAACATGGAGCTTGATAATGGTGCACTAGGTACAGCACATTATTAACTGGTTTCCGACCAGCCACAGTACATATACTGCGGCAGGGCGGCACCGCTGCGCAAAATCACGTATATATACATGATTTTATGAAGGGGGGTGGACTCATGCTCTGCCAAAGATATAAAAACGAAGAGGCTGCTGACACCTGACTAGACTAGAATAGATGAAACATAAGTAGATAAGGTGGTGTAGCGCTAATACCATGTGATAATAGACATAGAAAATAGAAATAAAGGACTCGATATTAAATGGGTGAATACATAAATTATATGAAAAAATATATAGGTGTACACGTATTTATTTTCACATTCGAAGATTGATTCATCACAGTTATACATCTGGGACTTCGTGCTATAAGATTTATGAATATTGTTCATTTATGATCACATGTATTTATATTTGGTTAATATTTGTTTCACTTATATCACCTATCACTTATATTTAGTCACATTCTTGATGGCATGTTTTTGGGCTACACATTAGGTGCACTACTGTCCACCTATATATTTATTCATATAATTTATGTATTCACCCATTTAATATCGAGTCCTTTATTTCTATTTTCTATGTCTATTATCACATGGTATTAGCGCTACACCACCTTATCTACTTATATACATGATTTTGCATTTCGGGTAGGGGGCGCGTGCGAGGCCACGGGTGTCAATCACCGAGTCCCAGCTAACGATTACCCGCAGGATCCCGGCGATTACCGGCAATCACTGACAGGGAGGAGGGCTGCAGTGTTTACACTGCAGCTCTCCTCCCTGTCAGTTTGAGAACACTGATCCGGATAGCAGAGCTTAGCTTTCCAGATCAGTGTGTTACTGTGAAGAACACCCCCCCACCCCCTAGTAAAACATTCCCCTCACACAGTTAACCCTTTGATTGCCTTTTAATGTTAACCCCTTCCTCCTCAGTGCCATTAGTTCGGTGTCAGTGTTTTTTTTTTTTTGCACCTATCACTGTATTGGTGTCACTGGGGATGTCAGTGACCCCAAGTCAGCCCCCCCTCCGTGTCAGAAAGTCCGCCGCAGTCCTGCCATAAGTCAATGATCGCCGCCATAAGTCGCTGATCGCTGCCATTATTAGTATAAAAAAAAAATAAATTCCAGTATATATACCGCCATTTGTAGACACTATAACTTTCACATAAACCAATTAATTTACTCGTATTGTGATTTTTTTTTTAGCAAAGACATGTCGCAGAATACATTTTGGCTGAAATGTATGATGAAATTTGATTTTTAAATTTTTTTACTGGACATGTTTTATAGCAAAAAGTCCAAAATACTGTTTTTTTTTCTCAAAATTGTCGGTCTTTTTTTTTTATAGCACAAAAAAAAACGCACAGGCGATCAAATACCACCAAAAGAAAGCTCAATTCGTGGGGAAAAAGGACATACAGTACATTTCATTTGGGTGCAGTGCTGCATGACTGCACAATTGTCAGTTAAAGTAATGCAGCGTCATAACACAAGCCACTCATGTAACCGCTTCCTGACCGCCCTATAGCAGAAATACTGCTACAGGGCAGCACAGGTACGCAAAATCACACATATATACATGATTCGCGCTCCCGTGGTTTTCACGTCCCTCAAAGATAGCGTAAGATTGCCCGTCGGTACACCAATAATCACATTTAACCCCTTGATTGCCAGGAACACGTTCATACACAATAAACCTCCATTGCTAGTATAATGTCTGAACGGATCAATTTCTTTGATCAGATCAGCACTATACCAGTGTTCACATTAGTATAGCATCCCCAAAAATGCAGCGTTAGCAGGATCAGCCCCCCCTTCTCCCCCAGCAAGTGCAATATCAGTAGGTCACTGTCACTTGATACATTGCACACAAAACCGCAGTGTTCGCAGAATCAGGCCTGATCTCTGCTAGAACTTGTCGGTAAATTTTGATGAGACTCATATGCAGCAGAGTTCCAGTACTAGTGCCGTTCTACCTTTTGATGAACTGGCAAACACCAGCAACCAAGTACATCCTGGTCTTTCACATACCTCTTAGATTGTAAGCTTCAAGGAGCAGGGCCCTCCTAACCCTCTTGTATTGAACTCTCTATTGTTGTTTTCTTGTCTCCCGTTATTTTGTAAAGCACTGAGCAAACTGTTGGTGCTATAGAAATCCTGTATTATAATAATAATAATAATACCAGCACTACAGTATCACTTGGTGATGTGGTGAGTCCCATAAGTGCAATACAAGCTGGTGAGGTGGCAAGCACAAATATTGTCGCGCAACCACCAATAATTCGCACACAGGCCCGTAGAGCCCCTAGTATCCTTCCAGATGTGCTTGCAAATTCCGATTGGCAGCCCTCAAATTCTGCAGCACACGTACTTCCCCCATTCACTGCCCAACCCGGAATTCAGGTGGAAACAGCAAATTTAACTACTCCCCTTGATTTTTTGGAGCTGTTTTTCACGGAAGATCTGTATGCATTGATTGTGGATCAAAGCAATTTATATACACAGCAATTTATCGCCGCCAACCCAAATTCAAACCTTGCCAGACCATTCATATGGAAACCTATTACGGTTTCCGAATTTACATTTTTTTGGGGCCTAACCCTCAATATGGGCATTACTAAAAAAAATTAATTGAACTTGGTTTTTTTTTTTAAATTGTGTTTGAAAAATCGCTGCGCAAATACTATGTGACATAAAAAATTGGTAGAACCCACCATTTTATTCACTAGGGTGTTTGCATTAACAAATATATAATGTTTGGGGGTTTAAATTAATTTCCTAACAAAAAATACTGATTGGTTTTCATGTGAACAAAAAGTGTCAGAAAAAGCTGCCCCCACCCCCCAAAACTACCCCTTTTTGGAAAGTAGACACCCCAAACTATTTGCTGAGAGGCATGTTGACTCAATAGAAGAATTTATTTTTATACCGAAAGTTTTTGGAAAATGACAACATTTTTATTATTATTGTTATTATTATTATTATACAGGATTTATATAGCGTCAACAGTTTGCTCACAGCTTTACAATATAACGAGAGACAATATTTTTACAGAAAATTGTCACTTAAATGATTTATTGCTCACACATGCCATAGGTATAAATGGAATTACTCCCCAAAATACATTCTGCTACTTCTCCTGAGTATGGGGGTACCACATGTGAGAGACGTTTTGGCAGTCTAGCCAAGTATAGGACCCCAAAATCCAATAAGCACCTTCAAGCTTTTAAAGGGCTTTATTTCCTCATTACACTTCCTGACTACCTATCACAGTTTTGGAGGCCCTGAAATGCCAGGATATCACCAACCCCCCCCCCCCCTACCACCAAATGACGCCTTTTTGGAAAGTAGACACCCCAAGTTATTTGATAAGAAGCATGGTGAGGATTTTGCAGATCTTGTTTATTGCCACAAGTTTTTGGAAAATGAAGAAAAAAAACAAAAGCATATTTTTTCTATTCTTTTTTCATATTTCAAAACCTTGTGAGAAAAAATTCTCATAATCTCATAAATACCCACCATGCCTCTTTTTAAATTCCTTGGGATGTCTACTTTCCAGAAAGGGGTCATTTGGGGGGGGGGTTTGGTGCTATCCTGGCATGTCAGGGACTTCGAAGCTGTGATAGGTAGTGAGGAAGTGAAATGAGGAAGTTACGCACCTTCAGGCTTTCAAAGTGGTAATTGGATTTCAGGCTCCAGTATGCGGCTAGGCTCCCAAAAAGTCTCACACATGTGGTATCCGCATACTCAGTAGAAGTAGTAGAATGTATTTTGGGGTGTAATTCCACATATACCCATGGCTTGTTTGAGAAATATATCATTTAAATTACAACTGTGTAAAAAATAACATATTTTTGTAATTTTCAAAAAACCTGTGAAAAAAAACAAATCTTCCATGGACTCAATATTATTATTATTATTATTATTATACAGTATTTATTAAGTGCCAAAGGTTCGCTCAGCGCTGTAAATTACAAAGGGGGACAGAACATGTGACAGAACTATACCAATACAATGCAAAACATGAGGGGATCGAGGGCCCTGCTCTTTCGAGCTTACAATCTAGGAGGGAGGGGATAGTGGTATAGGAGGAGATAGCTGTGGGGGATGGAGTGGTAGGAGGAGTGGAGGAGGTCGGCAGGTTAGCAGGGGGTGGGGTAGGCTTCCCTGAAGAAATGGGTTTTCAGGGCGCGCCTAAAGGAGAGGAGAGTAGGTGATAATCTGATGGGTTGGGGCAGGGAGTTCCAGAGGATGGGTGACACCCTGGAGAAGTCCTGGAGGCGGGCATGGGAGGAGGAGACCAGGGAACTAGAGAGAAGGAGGTCTTGTGAGGAGCGAAGTGTGCGTGCTGGGCGGTACTTGGATATTAGGTCAGTGATGTAGTACGGGGCAGTATGTTGGACAGCTTTGTACGTCAGTGTTAGGATTTTGAATTTGATCCGTTGCGCAATCGGAAGCCAGTGGAGGGATTGGCAAAGGGGGGTGGTGGAGATGGAGCAGTTGGAAAGGTGAATGAGTCTGGCAGCCGTATTCAGGATCGACTGAAGCGGGGATAGCCAGCAGCGAGGCAGACCAGTGAGGAGGGAGTTGCAGTAGTCGAGTCGTGATATGATGAGGAAGTGGATGAGCTGCTTAGTGGTTTCTGGGGTTAGGCGATGTTACGGAGGTGGAGTCTGCACGAGTTTGTTAAAGATTGGACTTGGGGCTGGAAGGATAGGTTGGAGTCCAGAATGACACCAAGTACTCCGGCCTGCGGGGCGGGTTTGATGGTGGCGTTGTTGGATGTGATGGAGAAGTCAATGGGGGGTGGTGTCCGGGCTGGGGGGAAGACAAGAAACTCGGTTTTGGAGAGGTTCAGTTTAAGGAAGTGGAGCGACATCCAGTCTGATATGTCGCTCAGTAGGTGTGTGATTCGGGCGGAGACCGAGGGGGTAAGGTGGGGGGTTGAGAGATAGATTTGTGTGTCGTCGGCATAGAGGTGGTAGTTGAAGCCGTGAGAGTGTTTGAGTTGGCCAAGGGAGGAGGTATAGATGGAGAAGAGAAGGGGCTCAAGGACAGAGCCTTGAGGGACCCCAACAGAGAGGGAGAGTGAGGGGGAGGTGGTAGCATTATAGGTAACGTTGAAAGAGCGTTGTGACAGGTACGATGAGAGCCAGGAGAGAGCAAAATCTCTGAGGCTGAGGGAGTGTAGTTTTTTGAGGAGGAGGGGGTGGTCGACTGTGTCGAAGGCCGCAGAGAGGTCAAGGAGTAGGAGCACTGAATAGTGGCCATTAGCTTTGGCGGATAGCAGGTCGTTGGAGAGTTTGAGTAAGGCAGTTTCGGTGGAGTGTAGGGGACGGAAGCCGGACTGTAGAGGATCGAGGAGGTTGTTGTCGTTGAGGTGAGAGCTTAGGCGGGTGTAGACTAGGCGCTCGAGGAGTTTAGATGTAAATGGGAGCAGGGAGATGGGTCTGAGGTTGTTCGGGTCATTGGGGTCCAGGGAGGGCTTTTTAAGTATGGGGGTGATGGGTGCATGTTTCAGAGGGGAGGAGAAAATGCCGGAGGAGAGGGAGAGATTAAAGATGTGGGTGAGGGAGTGTAGGATGGAGGGGGAGGGAGGTCGTGAGGGGATAGGGTCGAGGGGGCAGGTGGTGAGGTGGGCATCATAGAGGATCTTGGAGACTTCCTCGATGGTAGTAAGGTCAAAGGGGTGGCTTCAGTATGAGGAATGTAGGGTGGGGTGGAAGTGGAGGTCAGAGCAGTGGTGGAGCCATGGGAGAGGGGTGATGAGGGGATAGTTGAGTGAGGGGGAAAGGGGTTGGAGGGAGTTTGAGCAGTGACGAAGTCCCTGTGGGTTATGTCAAGGGAGAGGGGGGATGAGGGGGTAGCTGTGTAAGAGGGGACGGGTTGAGAGGGCGAGTGAGTTGCGGAGATGTCCTTGCGAATTGTGTCAATCTTGTTTTTGAAGTGATTGGCAATCTCAAGGGCAGTGAGTGAGGTGCTGGGTGGAGGTGGGGGTGGCGAGACTAGAGAGTTGAAGGTGGAGAAGAGTTGGCAAGGATTGGAGGAGAGGGCCTTGATGAGGGTCAGGGAGTAGGCTTGTTTGGCTGCGTGGAGGGAGGAGGTGTAGGTGTGGAAGGCAGATTTGTAGCCGGTGAAGGCTTGTTGGGATTTGGTTTTGCGCCATAGTCGCTCCAGGGCACGACTGTGTCGTTTGAGGGTTTTGTTGTGATCAGTCTGCCAGGGCTGGAGCGGTCGAGGTCTGATGTTGCGTGTGGTTAAAGGCGCTAGTGAGTCAAGGGCTGTTGACAGCGTGTTGTTGTAGGCAGTCATAGCCAAGTCGGAGCAAGACAAGGGGAGGATGCTGTCGTGGAGCTGATCAGCTGCAGAGTGGAGGGGGGGCAGGGTTAAGGTTGCGGAGGTTACGGCTGGTAGTAGTGTGACATTTGGAGGGGTAGGCGTTGGAGGACAAGGAGATAGAGAAGGTAATCAGGTTGTGATCAGAGAGAGGGAAGGGAGTGTTAGTGAGGTTGTGGGGAGCGCAGCGGTTGGAGAAGACGAGATCAAGGATATTACCGTCAGAGTGGGTGGTGGATTGTATGCACTGTGCAAGTGCAAAGGAAGAGGTTAAGTGGAGGAGATGAGATGTGTCTGGGTTGTCCAGGTTGACAGGGATGTTGAAATCCCCAAGGATGATGGTGGGTAGCTCAGAGGAGAGGAAGAAGGGTAGCCAGGAGAAAAAGTCATCCAGGAAGCGGGATATGGATCCAGGAGGTCGGTATATCACAGCAATCTTCAGGGGGGTTGGGTAGAATAGTCGGACGCAGTAGGCCTCGAACGAGGAGAAGGATAGGGGGGGTTGGGAGGACTCGGAAGGTGCTCTGCGGTGACAGGAGCAGACCAACCCCACCACCTTTACGACTGTTAGGCCTGGGTGAATGGGTCCAGGTGAGACCTCCGTAGGAGAGTGCAGCAGGGGAGGTAGAGTCAGTGGGCTGGATCCAGGTTTCTGTGATCGCTAGGAGGTTGAGGGAGCGGGAAACAAAGAGGTCGTGGATGGCGGTAAGCTTGTTGCACACCGATCGGGCGTTCAGGAGTGCACATGAAAACGGGGGGAGATTTTAGGGAGCAGGGGGAAAGATACTAAGCAGATAGCTTAGGGTATCTTCTTTCCGAAAAGGGGTCATTTGGGGGTGTTTGTACTATCCTGGTATTTTAGTACCTCAAGAAATGTGATGAGCAGTCACAAAGTAAAAGCTGTGTAAATTCCATTGTCTATACCATAGTTTGTAGATGCTATAACTTTCACACAACGCAATAAATATACACTTATTGGGATTGTTTAACCAAAAACATGTAGCAGAATACATCTTGGTCTAAATTTATGACGAAATTTTAATTTTTTTGGATAATTTTTATGACAAAAATTTGAAAATATCATTTTTTTTAAAAAAATAATTTTTTTCTAAAAATTTTTTGTTTATAGCGCCAAAATTAAAAAGCGCACAGGTGATAAAATACCACGAAAATAAAGCTCTATTTCTGTGACAAAAAGGACAAATTTATATACCGTATTGCATGACCGCGCAATTGTCAGTTAAACTAGTGCAGCGCTGTATAGCAAAAAAATGGCTTGAATTGCAGTATCTATACATAGTTTGTAAACACTATAAATTTCACAACAAGCAATCAATATACACTTATTGGGATTTTTTTTACCAAAAACATGTAGCAGAATACATTTTGGCCTTTATTTATAACTAACTTTGAGTTTACTATATATTTTTTATAGCCGAAAATAAAAAATATTGTTTTTCTTCAAAATTTTTGGTCTTTTTTTGTTTATAGCACGAAAAATAAAAATCGCACAGGTGATCAATTACCACCAAAGAAAGCTCTATTTGTGTGAAAAAAAGGACGTACATTTTGTTTGGGTGCATCATTGCATGACCGCGCAATTATCAGTTGAATTAGTGCAGCGTCAAGTAGCAAAAAGAGGCCTGGTCATTAAGGGGGGTATATCCTCAGGAGGGCAAGTGGTTAATACCAAGAGCATACACAGAGGGAACTACTATACATGTCACATGCAGGATGGAGAGAAGATGTATAGCTCCCAGAGGGCAGGAGCTGGGTGAAAGGGTTAAAAAGAGATCCCACAATCAAAATAATTAACCCTGCCTCCACACCTTGAATCTGTTGTTGCCTACCTCCTTTCCTACAATCCCTTCTATCAATCCTCCATTGTGAGAGCAAGGCGAGGCTTCCAAATGTACACACAGGTGATCAAAATGCCCAGAGTCACTCTGATTAGCTCTGTGCATTTTGCCTGTGATCTGTGCAGTCTAATGACAGCAGAATCAGACATTCAGCAACACTTGGCTGCCTGTGCCTGAATTCCACATCACCATTTATTTAGTTATGTCACTTCTTTTCTACAGTAGAGTGGTAATAGGGTGGATATAGGGTATAGATTTGGAGGTATGGATGTAGAGGGCAACTAAACAAATGCCAAGAAGAAACAACAGATGGGAGCTATGGGAGGCAAAAGAGGAGAAAGCTTAGGAAAACACTCTATCATTTTAGGAAAAAGGTAATCCATAAAAAAAGTATGATTTCAGAAGAAGGGGTACAATAAGAGGTCTCCTAGTGTACACTAATATTTGACAGAAAGATGTGACAGTCTGAATTATACATATAAACTAGACTTTACTAACTATGAGTTAAATATCACATGAATTTTTGAGTTAAAATACAATGCAGTATTTAACGTATGTACATGCAATTGACAATAAAAATGCAAGCTGTGGCAGCACAGTGGCTAAATGGTTAGCACTTCTGCCTGGCAGCACTAGGGACATTGGTTTGAATCCCAACCACAACACTACCTTCCTTAAGTTTGCATGTTCAGGCATTCCCTATTGCATGTCCTATGCCTGCGTGGGTTTCATCTGGATACTCTGGTTTGCTCCCACATTCCAAAGACATACTGGTAGGTTAAGTAGATTCTGTCTAAATTGGCCCTAGTAGCTGTATCTATGAATGTGAGCTAGGAACCTTAGATTGTACACTCCCTGGAGGGTTAGGGACTGATGTGAATGTAAATATATATATATATATATGTAAAGCACTGCTTACATTGACAGTGCTATGCTACAGCACAAGTTATATTTTTATTTTGTGGTATTTAACTGTATTTTGGCACCTTATTTTAACACAGTTGGGACCCCCAGCTGCAGCATGAAGTGAAACATTTAACATTGGTATTCGTACTAGTTTAAGGGTGCAGTTGTTAAGGAACCCATTGGCATCCCAACAACTATGACTTATCCCTGCTATCAGTGGGCAAATGTAAACCAAAGAGCAACAGTAAAAAATGTTTTTTTGTTCAATTTTTAAAATTCGTTGTAAATAATGGCCATAATAGCAATAACAATAACATCATTTAGACACCAATTCTTCAAAACATACATGAATTCTAATGCATCCATTGAAACCAGGTCTTTGAGAGCATGCTGCCCAATGCCATGTTCTGTTCCAGTCATCAGCCATTGACAACTAGCTAGGTGGGCACATACCAGTCATTTTACACCACTCTTCACTTGTATTTCACCTTCTAAATTACTTCCATCATGAACACCACACAATCATACATATTTGTGACCATTATGTTTTAACCACCCATCCAAACAGTGCCAACAATCTTTCTTTTTTGACTTACTTATGCTGAAGCCAAATTACAACATGCCCCACAAGTCACTCATCCCAATTCCTAAATGTATTCACTGCTAATCATAGCCATAACAACACTGTTACAAAGAGGGCTCAGGGGGTTGTCATTCTGCTAGTGTTACCACTGGGATCAGTTGGGTGTGCTGGGTCCTCTATGCTCATTCATGTAGGAAGGGCAATATCCAAGGCCCTCTTATTATTAAAGGGGCTTCCAGATTCCAATAACCCCCAGCATCTGCAGACCACCACATCCACTGGGCAAGGGTTATGAGAAAGAGGCCCATGTCCTCATCAACATGGGAACAAGGTGCTGTGCTAGGGGGTGTACCCCCTGGTAAGGCAGTGCCTCATGTTGATGGCATGTGGCCTGGCATGGTTCAGGATGGGCGTGCATGCTCCCCCCCCCCCTTTTCCTGGCCAGCCAGGCCTCATACTTGGTCTAAAAGACATGTTTGAGGATTCTATCCACTACCACATTCTTTAAAATTTGTATACCACATCTCTAGTTATATGAATCATTGCTCATGTTACAAACATATATTGGGATAATAATAGACAAAGCATGTTATAAATCTGGACTAAAGCAAGGTACTTTCTTTACTTTATCACATTATATTTTATTATGCTTCTGGGCAATAACTTATAATATTATACTGTATACTGTATATTATACTGTATACCTTTTCATCAGATAGAGATCGCTATTGGTTGGTTTAGGTCATCATAATCTGTAAATACAATCCTATCTGTGCTGTGTTTTATGTGATAAATTATAGCATTGTGTGAAGCCAGCCAAATACATAAGATAATGAACACTAAAGTCGGCCATACATGGGTTGAATTCCAAAAGAATTTTCTTTTGAAAATCTTTTCTAATAATTTTTGTTTGAATTTCGCAACATTAATGGGCCACAGCAATGGCTGATTTTCGAGAGACCATCAAACTTAAGTGATTGGGCATGTTGGAAATCTTTTGAAAAGCAAATGAATTTCTAATCAATGATAGGTGAATCGTGCGAGAAATGTAATCGAAAAAGAAATGAGCATGAACTGTAACCTGTAAAGAAAAAAAAATTCTTGGTCACGAAAATTCTTTTCTGTAGCAACATGAGGTGAAATGAAAGGCTTGGTTGGTCAAATTTTGAAATCAATGGTAGCACCACCGGATTGCAAAATGCATGAAATTTTCTAAAGAAAATTTGTTCAGAATTTGACCCATGTATGGCCTGTATTAGGGCTAAATCCAGCCATACACGGGTCAAATTCCGAAAGAATTTTCTTTCAAAAGTCTTTTTTAAGAATTTTTGTTTGAATTTCGCATCGTTAGTGGGTCGCAGAAACGACCGATTTTCATGGGACCATCGAATTTGAGTGATTGGGCATGTAGGAAATTTTTTGAAAAATTAATGAATTTTGAATCAATGATGGAAGAATCGTGTGAGAAATTTAGATGAAAAAAAAATGAGCTGTGACCTGGAAAGAAAAGAAAATTCTTGGTCACTAAAATTCTTTTCTGTAGCAACATAAGGTGAAATTGAAGGTTTGGTTGGTCGAATTTCTAAAACAATGGTGGCACCATCAGATTACAAAACACACAACATTTCTGATTTTCTAAAGAAAATTTGTTCAGAATTTGACCCATGTATGGTCTGCAGAGGTAGATATCAACTGATCACGTGAAAATGATCAGCTAGTCTGATTGCAAGGGAATTAAAATCAGAACCATCTTTTGAGAACTACCTCATATCTTTGGGCACCTTGGTAAAGTTTATGAGAATACCTAATCCTAAAATAACTTATATATTTTGGTTTTAAATTGTAATTTTCCTGTCAAAGATCGACAGAAAATAATAATAGGATTAAAGTCACAATTCAATTATTATAATCATACAGCTAATATTTAGTAGTTTAAGAGTTAAGCAAATACTTGTTCAGATTAGTAAGCTTCTTATTTAGCAAGAACATTTTACAAGGAATGAGAAAATTAAATTCAAAGAGTATGCTGCCCTCCTACTGAGCCTCCAAATCAGTAAAGGCAAAAACATATAGAGCTGCCAACATCTTAACTTCTGTAATCCATTCAGTGAAATCAATTTTGCACAGTGCTGGAAGAGTCCATTTAAAAATAGCCTTCCATCATGAAGTGTCTGGATAATGAAAGGGCTGGATACCTTTGATGTGGACAGTAGCAGCTTTCTTTTCAGATATAGAACTTGTTATCAGGTACATAGCACATAAGAAATGGGAAAATAATATCAAAGAATCAAATGGACATAGCATTCACAATAATCTTTAGAGCAGATTACACTGTATATAAAAAAGGATGGGAAAAGAAATATCATACTGGTTATTAATTTAAGGTTGATGCAGTTTGTAAACATTTCACAAATGAAGCTTTAGTTAGTTGTGTCAGTTTTTACCAGTGTTTAATGCATTTAAAAATTGTTTGGTGTTCTTCCAGGCAAGCTGGAGTTCTGACAAACTGCACTTGTAAAACTAGAGTATTACTCAGTGTGCTAAAAGTAATATATATTGAATTTAAAATGGAGCACACGTCTTCCTTACAAGTGGGTGACTTAAGTGTTACCCCAACATTTCATATTCCTGATATGTGTCTCTTGTGCCATGTACAGTACTTGTATTAAAAAGTATCCTGTTCTATTTGTATTGCTTCATTTGGCTGAAATATCATGTGTTCCTGCCAGTCCCTTTACTCTCCTGTTTAAAACTGGCCACTCTAGGCATTAAAACACATCCATCAAAGTGTGGTCAGTTTCTGGCTGTGCTGGGAGAATAGCCTGCCTGTCCAATGAACAGATGTGCGCTGATATGCCCTCCCTCACACCACATGGCCATTCACTGGAAAGACCAGTGTACTGCTGTTTCTCCACCTCCAGATTGCCAAGCCCTTTTACAGTTGAGAACAGAGAATATGTGATAATGATAAAATAATGATAAAAAAAGAAAAACAGCCATGCCCATTCAAAGTCACTTAAATCATCTTTCTTCCCATTCTGATGCTTGAGCTTCAGTAAGTTGTCTTCACCACGTCTAGATGCCTAAATGCATTGAGTTGCTGCCATGTGATTGGCTGATTTGCAATTTGTGCTACCAAGCAACAGGTATGGCTAATAAAGTGGCCATTGGGTGTATATAAACACAAATGTTTTATCTCTCTCTCACTCTCTCATCCTCTTTCTCACCTCCCTCTCACCACCCCCTCTTTCTCTAACTTCCTCTTTCACCCTCACTCCCCCTTCTCTCTCACCCCCTCTCTCTGTGTCACCCTCCTCCTCCTCTCTCTCTCACCCTCCCTTTCTCTCACCCCCCTCTTTTTCCCACCACCCCCTCTCTCTTTATCACCATCCCCTCTCACCTACCTCTCTCTCACCATTGGATCGCTCTCCTCTCCTTCTTCTGTGTATATGGAATGATTCAGTGACACCCCCTCCCCATTCTCCCAGGGCACAGGGGAAATTCCTGGAGGGTTGCCACCTTGCGGGGTCCCAGATGTTGTATTGGATGCATGCATCTGATGGGTGTGGAGGGTGCCTTGGAAGTGGTGCTGATCGCCTGTGTACTAGATCCATGCATCTTTCTGCAGCCATTTTTATTGTTTAAAATATTTTCCCCATTATGGGCGTGAGTGGGGCCTCCTGTCTAAGTTATACCTACGGATTCACAAAGTCTAGAGCCACCTCTGCTGCTATTAGCAGGTCTAGATAAAGAGAAATCCTGCTAACGGGTTTATTGCATCCAATTAGCCATCTATTACTTGGGTAAATGACAGGATTTGCAAATTCTAGCTAAATAGGATTTAGGTTCCTACTAGAATTTTTATGATCTTCTTATGAGCTTCTGCTTCTTAACAGATAAGTTCACCTTTTGGGAACTTGTGACATGATCCATCTGTTTTTAGGATATAACATGTTCCCACTCCTGCAGCTGCTGCACACACTGCCCCATCTAGTGACAGCTAGTGAGGAATTTTCTCCCCCCCAATAGCTGTCACTATTTTTTTTTTTTTTTTAATGTGGCTGTGTGGGTCTCCATTCACCTGTTCTCATCATTCATTCACAGAGTTCTGTGAATGGGAAACTGCAAATACAGGCAGCCTTTGCTGTTGGCTTGTAGTTCTCAATGATCTACCATGGCGCTGTTGAGCTGTCGGCTTGTAGTTCTCAATGAACTATTGTGGCGCTGTGGTAGTTCATTGTCTCTTCCTTTCAGTGTGTATCTGCCTGTATGAGGAACGAGTAGACAGACACAGCAACATGTCTTCAGGAGTCTTGCATGACTCCCGTGATCTGGTGATCGAGGGTGCAATGCTTTACTTGCTCCAAGTAAAAAACATTACACATGCACATTTTTTTTACCTGCAAAAAGACGTGCATTTATTTATTTTTTTTAACTATGAACTCATCCTTTTAGGTGTCATGAGATTTATTATAGCCTGCTGGTCTCAAGCTGAGTTTTGATCTAGCTTGGGAGTTATATTGTATAGAATGTGTTAGTTACTTGCTTGACCCTATGAATGCAAGATTTAATTTGGATGGTTTGTCACAGACTTGCAGATTTTGGAGAAATCAGGATAACAATGGGTTCAGTATTCTCCCAACTTAGTTTTTGGTTCACTGAACCTCATTATTATCACATCTCTCTCCTTAGAAAGTCACATAGAAGAAATTTCAAGTTCTTTTTCAGAGCAATCAATTTTTATTCATTATGCTTGACAGCAGACTCTGTCAGTTTGTTATGGACATTTCTTTTCTTGTGCTGTATGGTGTTACTGTATTGCTAGAGAATCAAGCTCCAAAAATAGCTTGACCAGGGGAGGACTGACAACTCATGGAGCCCCGGGGCAATAGGGGATCATGGGGCCCCTGTGTCCTTGCCCAAACTCAAAAAAGCCTATGAAAAAGGTACCAGGGGCAACTCATGGGGCCCTCTACTTACCCCGGGCAATAGGGGATCATGGGGCCCCTGTGTCCTTGCCCAAACTCAAAAAAGCCTATGAAAAAGGTACCAGGGGCAACTCATGGGGCCCTCTACTGACCCCGGGCCCTCGGTGACATAAGTTACTTCCTGGGGAATAGCTCCTGCTAAGAAAGAGGATGTTATGTTATTCTTCAGGCTGATCTACCTAGCTCAAGACTGTACCTAAATTGTAGTAGGCATCACTTTGCACCAGAAATCTGAAGCCTCTAGCCTGCGCTGGCCAGTACCTTCTTTAAGGTCTGTATAGCTTTAGTACAATAGGACCGGGTCATAAGTTGGTTAAGCCAGTGAAGGGTTTAGCTATAGTAGTAAAGTTGCTAATTGAAATGATTAAATTTGGATGTGCCCAAGAATTACATATCCTCCTTCTTAGGTTTGAGGGGTGCTTGGTCATATCTACCTCAATCATTCTCAGGCCTCAGGGTGCCTCCTCCTAATTGGTATTCTACGTATTGGGACTGCCCACCTGCCACTTGCAGGGTTTTACTGTCGGATTATCTGCTGCCAATTCCAAAACTTTTATTCTTCCCAGGTAGGACTGAACACTGCATGTTCCAGGTAAATCACTTACATTCCAGATAAGTCACTGTGAATGGTTCCAGCAGGTTATTTATGATCCTCTGAAAGGTGGCTGCTGCATTCTTCATTTATTTCTGTAAACTCAACCTGAATGATGTGGTGAAGGCTGATTTTTTTTTCCTGAGCCTCAGGTGCCAAGGAAATTTGCCAGTATCTCCTGCTCTGGTCTATGATTGTTAGATAGTAGGCAGCCACCAGCTTTTCCAAAAGCTGATCAACCATGGGTATGGTACATAAATCAGCAGTAGTGAAGGCATTAAGTTTCCTGTAGTTCACAAAAAACCTAGGTTTCTGGTTCCTTTTTGGGGACCAGGACTACTGGTGATAGCCAAGCCCTGTGGGACTTCTGAATGACCACTAACTGCAGCATTTCCTAAAACTCTTTATTCATGCTGGCATGCACATCTAGTAATTCACAGTAGTTGAAATGTTTGTTGGGAGGATGCACCCTTTGTTCAACCTGTGGACCACAATGTGCACCCTTTTCGGTTTTCCTGTGAACTGTACAAGGTGTACTGCAAGCACAACCAGCTTCTGAGGTTCCTGGATAGAAGAGAAGTGTGGGTTGATTTTAAGATCTTTGCCTACTTCCTGAGTGTCAGTTAAGAAATCTAAACGTGGGTCTGTATTTTTCTGTTCAGGCCAGCTGCAAACTGGAATGACATATGCTGTTCTGATGATGAATATATGCTGATGGTGTGTGTTAAGCATATTAGGCCAGAAAAAAAGTATGTGTTAATTTGGCTCTGCCCCAATGATTCCCAAAAGACCCACTATGAGAATTTCACATACCACCTTCAATAAATGTCCCCTAAATTGACTGGGTTCAATGAGCTGCTTCTTAATCATTTCTGTCTCATTGCCTTCTGTATGCAGATCTTTCCTATACAGCTTACCATTGTAGCAGTCACCCATTAATTTTTCTTCTTCAGCAGGTGAGCTAGAAACTAGACTTCTGAGTTTCTCCCAGTGGTGTCACTAGGGTTGGTATCACCTGGTGCGGTAAAACCTGGTGTCACCCCCCACCCCCTCCCTTGGTGCTGAGCCTTCTGAGAAACCCTGCATCTGGACCCCCTTTAAAGAACCCGTAGATGATTCTATCTTCTGGTGGGGAAACCCTGATCTGGACCCCCCATCTAAGGAGTCAGTATGTGATTTCCCCTCTAGGGAACCTTCTACTGGACTCTGTATCCCCACTAAGGAACCAGTTATAGTGGCTTTGATACAAAAAAATTCATAAGCCATCTGATATAAAAAATATAAGCCCAGTAAGACATTCTAAATAACCACACACAAACAATGGACAACCTTAGGAAATAATTTTAATCAAACACTGTTGACTGTGTCCAAACATTCAATTCAACTCTCAGAATTGTTAGAAAGAGCAGAAAAATTTACAATAGTGAGACCTAACACTCTATGCTGAAAAGTACAAGCAGTTCATCTCAGTAAACAACTATCTGCTGGAAGATAATTCAAGTGTTTGCCAACAAGCCACAGAGACAATGGTCCCCTCAGCTTAGGAAAGACACATTTCTACACAATAGCCCAATATTTATTCAAACCTTAAACCAAGTCCATACAAGTGAAAGAACCAGTTTGTCATGAGATGAAACTCAGAGTATTCTGGAAAAACTCATAATGATGTAAATAGATCATAATTATATATCAAATTCTGTGTTTGCTTGTTATGTTATGTTCCAAGGAAGGACACAATCTCACCAATTTATCAACTGCACAATCGCATCAAACATTAATCAATAATCAGTTTGTAATAACATACACTATGAATGGTGATTCTGGGGTGGACATTTTGAATCATATTAACAACTTGGCAACCGCGCTATAGTGGAATGATGGCTACAGTGCAGTAGCCGTCATATGATGTCCTCCCAGAATGCGCCTTCCCTCGCACCCCCAGCAACGCTCACTCAGCAATCTCCATGATCACTGTGTCCTACGGACACAGCTGATCACGTGATGTGGTAAAAGGCCATTCACAGCAGCCTTTTACCACATGATCAGCTGTGTCCAATGACACAGCAGATCACCGGGTAAATACAGTTGTGGGTTATCGGCTGCACTTTCCTCACGCTGTCACAGCATGAGGAAAGTACTGCCGATAACTGGCAATTGTCAGAGAACAGATCGGCACTTATCATCAGGGCACTAATGATCAGTGCCCTGATGATCAGTGCCCATCTGTGCCCCCATCTGTGCCCATCAGTGCCACCCACCTGTGCCCATCAGTGTCTAGCAATGCCACCCACCTGTGCCCAGCAGTGCCTAGCAGTGCCACCCAGCAGGGCCCCCTTCAGTGCTGCCCAGCAGTGCCACCAGTCAGTGCCCAGCAGTGCCGTCAGTCAGTGCCACCCATCAGTGCCACCTATCAGTGCCCATCAGTGCTGCCTATCAGTGCAGAATCAGTGCCACCTATCAGTGCAACATCATCAGTGCCACGTCATCAGTGCCAGCTCATCGGTGCTACCTATCAGTGCCAATCAATGCTTCCTATCCATGCCACCTAATCAGTGCCCATCAGTACTGCCTATCAGTGCCCATCAGTGCAGCCTCTTCAATGCACATCAGTGAAGAAGAAAAATTACCTGTTTGCAAAATGTTATAGTAGAAACAAAGAAAAACTTTTTTCTCCCAAAGTTTCTGCTACTTTTTTGTTTATAGCGTAAAAAATAAAACACCCAGCGGCAACTAAATATCACCAAAAGAAAGCTCTATTTGTGTGAAAAAAATTACAAAACTTTAATTTGGGTGCAAAGTTGCATGACTGCGCAATTGTCATTCAAAGCGCGACAGCACTGAAAGCTGAAAATTGGCATGGGCACGAAGGGGGTATAAGTGCCAGGTAGGCTAGTGGTTAAAACTAAATGGTTTGCTAACAAAACATATATACATGTCAGATTGCAAAAGGACATCCAGTATATTGCATGATGGGCTGAAACAACACATTTACATCATCTAATAAAGTGCCATGATGAATTATGGGAATATTCTTCTTAATAGCAGCGATCTGCATAATGATTGATAACTGCAGAGATCCAATTCTCATCTAATAAGGATGGTTCCCACTGTTAGAACCAACGCAAACCAATGTACTTTATCAAGAATGATGCCATTAAGACCATGATGGTATGACATATATTTCTTTAATGCGACATAAATTAAAATTCACATAAGTTGTTCCTTACAGCAGGAAGTCAAATCGTCATTAATGAAACATGATGACCAGGTAAAGGAACATCTAAACTCAATAATATATTCTGATTGTCCAATCCGAAAGACTGTTAACATTTACTGTGGATGGGCTTAACAGACAATGGCCCAACCAGTATTAAACAGAGAAAAATTGAACAGAGGAGGCCTTTGCTTGTTCATAAAAAAACTTTCTTGCTAAAAGACTTGCCTGCTGAAAAGACTTCCTTCCTGAAAGAAAAGAACTTGCTGGCTGAAGAAAACCTTGCCACACCAGAGAGATGTGATCCTTGCTAATACTCCAGAACGCTTTCCCTGGGGGTTTGTGAGATTTGTGCCAAAAGTATCATAACAAACTTTCTTTATACCAAAATCATTGCTAGAGTACTATACTGGTGTTTTCATTGAGTTATATTGATGGTATTGTGTATGGTGGTTTAAATTGCTAATTTTCCATTTTTCTTTTCTTTTCATAGCTGTTGAATGACCAAAATTGGATAGTATATAGGGAGATTGGGTGCCTATCTGTCTTTTCTCAGAGTTGTTACTGCCAGTAGAACTAGCGTTTTTTTTCCTTTCTCTCTAATTTATACGGCGCTAATTTATAATCTTTAGGACGCATTTGTATTGTGTTTTTCATTTTGCCATTTTATTCAGGAATTGTCTCCTACCTTCCTTCAGCCGCGGAAGTCAGAGACACTGCACTGAATATTGAAATATAATATTTTGCTAATTATGATCAAACACGATTTTGGTTATATGTTTTTCTGTTGTACATCTGAAGTTTAATTTTATTGCATTCGTTTGTGGTTAATTCCTGTGATTGTCTAAACAAAATACAAAACATCAGTTAATTAGTTTTGTATAAAAATATATAATTCTTGTATATAATTAAATAATCTTTATTAACCACTTGCCCTTCTGAGGATTTACCCCCCCCCCCCTTCCTGACCAGGCCATTTTTTGCATTACGGCTCTGCATTACTTTGACTGACAATTGTACGGTCATGCAACGCTGCACCCAAATTAAATTTACGTCCTTTTTGTGCTATAAAAAGGACGTAAATGTCAAATCACTCACAAACACATGCAGGCTCCATCTTCGCAACATTGCCAAGATCCGCTCCTTCCTCACCCCAGACACCACCAAACTTCTAGTACACTCCCTCATCATCTCACGCCTTGACTACTGCAACTCCCTCCTCACTGGCCTACCCAAGTGCAGGCTCTCCCCGCTCCAGACCATCCTGAACTCAGCTGCCAGACTCATCCACCTTACCACCCGCTCCACCTCTGCCACCCCCCTCTGCCTCTCCCTCCACTGGCTCCCGATTGCCCAACGCATCAAATTTAAACTCCTTACCCTGACCTACAAAGCCGTTCACAACACTGCCCCTGACTACCTCACCAATCTGATCACCAGGTACCACCCTACCCGTACCCTTCGCTCCTCACAGGACCTCCTTCTATCCTGCTCCCTGGTCTCCTCCTCCCATGCACGACTGCAGGACTTCTCCAGGTCCTCCCCCATCCTCTGGAACTCACTGCCCCAATCCATCAGACTGTCGCCTTCTCTATTCACATTCAGGCGCTCCCTCAAAACCCATCTCTTCAGGGAAGCCTACCCCACCCTCACCTAACGGCCATCCTCCCTCATTCCTCCTAACACTTCATCCCCCCCAGCCACTTCCTACTGTACCTTTACCCCCTCCCTCCTAGATTGTAAGCTCGTAAGAGTAGGGCCCTCTTACCCCTCGTACGCTGTCTGTCTTTGTTGTACTGTGCCATGTATTGTCCCCCCCTATTGTACAGCGCTGAGCAAACCCTTTGGCGCTATATAAACTCGTAGTAATAATAATAATAATATAAAAAAAAGACCAACAATTTTTAGAAACAAACAATATTTTGGACATTTTGCTATTAAACATATCCAGTAAATAAATTTGAAAAATCAAATTTCGTAATAAATTTATGGCAAAATTTATTCTGCTACATGTTTTTACTAAAAAAAATCCCAATACGTGTAAATTAATTGGCTTATGTGAAACTTATAGCGTTTACAAATAGTGGTATATATACTGGACTTTTTTTTAAAATATATTTTTACTAGCAATGGTGGCGATCAGTGACTTATAGCGGGACTGCGACTGGCATTCTGGCACTGGGGGGAACTGAATTGGTGTCACTGACAACCCCAGTGACACCAATACAGTGATCAGCGCCAAAAAAAAGCACTGACACTTTACTAATGGCACTGGGCAGGAAGGAGTTAACATGAGGGGTGATCAAAGGGTTAACTGTGTGCTGTTTCCTATTGTGCTTTGTTTGTGTGCTTCACTGTAATCACACAGCCATCCAAAGAAGTGTGCACGAGCCGACAGGGTTGGTCTTTACCAACAGTTCCTCAGAAAACACTGGGTGCCAGGGAGTAATCACCAGCCAGGACCCAGTGATTAACAGCCACGACCGTGAATGGCACGCGGGTAGGATGCTCACACGCTTCACATGTGGCTCATACCCGGAAATGCGAAATATGTGATTTTGCGCACCCGTGCCGCCTTGTAGCAGTATTTCTGCTATAGAGCAATTGGGAAGCGGTTAATCAAATTGGTAGATATTTGTTTATCTGGTAAGGAATCACATTGGTAAAAGAACCCAGAAAAGTTATATTGTGGTGGTATATCTTATTAAGGGGTCCGCATTAATTAATATTATTCATTAAGTTATTTTGCCATACCGGCTGGAGGCACTGTGTCATAATTATATACGGAAGTCAGGCAGCGCTCATTTTTATTCATATTCATATTACGTTATATATATCAACTACACGTAATTGAAATAAAGAAAAAAAAACACGGTACATAATTCCCCCCTTTGAGAATCCCCTGACCTAGACTCTGGACACCCCTCCTCTGATGAACCAGTAGATGATCCCCCCTCTGACCAACCAGTAGATGATTCAGCCCACCAAGGTGAACTCATCCTTTTAACATAGATTTACTTTATTCAAAGTATTAGTGTTTTGTTTGATAGATTTTCCTACAGTGTCTCTAATATTAATCAGAAGGATAAGATTAGTTTGTGTTTTTTTAATTATAAACCAACTCACATTAATTTTTGGAATATTGCAATTTAGCAACAGACTCCCACAAGTTTTTGATGCCATAACTCATCACAATGAACAGCAGGATTAAAATATATCACTGCTGTTTACTAAACTATTTACTAAACTACCCCCAGGCCATACCAAGTTACAACAATAAGTCTTATTGGTTGTTAGTGACAGAGAACATAAATCTCTTTTGATTAATTTTATTATAATTTGGCTTCAGGAAATGAAACATGACACATGTGCATTTTTAACTAAGTGAAATGATTTCAGTGTCCTTAAAAGTTGTTAAAAACACAACTTGCAATGGGAGAAACTTTAACTCAGGCTGACTTTCTTTATGTGACTCAGCTCTCCAGTCTGCCTGCAATTCTTCTTACAAAATAAATATGTTCCTGAAATCATTAGCTAATTTTGGCAGATGTTTGTAGCAAACAGTTGCAAAAACTTTCTTTTAATTAAAAAAAATAAATATTTTATAGGTTTTTGATAAGTGAGACTACTTGGAGACATGAAAGTTGTTTGGCTGCTGGCAAGGAAGATTGGAGTCTTTAGCCTTTCTCTTTTACGAAATTTCCCATATGTACTCCAAGATGCTTACAGATCATTACTACTGGAGATCAATACTGGGAAACATCTGTGGCCCTAGTTAGCACAAATACACAGTTTGTTTATGCTTCAGTAGGCACTAGTCTGAAAAGAACAACCAAATAAACAAATAGCTATGTGTTGTGCTTTTTCTTGCATTGGTTATTTTTTATATTTTAAAAGTGTAAAAGAAAAGAAGATAATAAGCATCCCACACACTTATGGTATTTGATTACAGTGCTCTGTAAAAGCATATAATAAGTTAATGTAATTGTGTTTGTACTTTTACACTGTATTTGTAGCATACACTTTTGTTTATTAGCTATAAGTACTGTAGCCTTAGTAATGTACTGTAGAAATGATAAATGTATGTTTTTAAGCACATACAAATCTGCAGGGCACAGTATTCCAACAGCACCTGATCTATGGTGTCTCTAATTCCTTAAAGCTAAAGTTTAGCAATTTTGTAATGTTGGTTTTACAGCTTTGGTGACACAACTTACCTTTGATACACAACTTACCTGCAGGAACCTGGATCCTGTAGAAATCTTCACTACAGGAGTGCCCTGTACTCTTCTTATGGCTGAACGTCTAGCACAAACTGGGTTCAATAGCTTTGAATTCCACACTAGTTAACAAAATACACCCAGCCACCTCCATGCACAGAGCCTAAATGCCAACTTGGTCAGATTGTTGGCTTTACTATTTCTGTGTTTCCAGCTGTTGAATTCTGCTATCTTTTTGGGATTTTTTATCCCGGGTTGTATTGCAGTGGGAGGTTCCTGGCCACCATTTCTTCACCTGTAAGATTTACTAAAGGCAAATATACTGTGCATGTGCACTTGTCCCAGAGCTTATTAAACAGTTAACATTAGCCCTATGGCAGTTTTACTGCTACAGGTTGGACTCCCTGTGCAAAATCACATGTGTGTATATGTGTGTGTATATGTATATATATATATATATATATATATATATGTGTGTGATCCACGGTCCTGGGTAGGGGGGCATGGCCTGGTGGTGCTGTAATTCAGTACAGCACTGATCAATCAGCAGATTTAGGCCAACAATGTTTGGCCTTGATCTGCTGATCAGCTGTACCAAATCAGATCTCAGCCTGTGCCGGTGTTTACATTACACAGGCACAGGAAATTATGCAATCTTCTCTCCCTGGAGCACAATCCATTCCAGAGAGAGAAGAAAGCAGATCCATGTACGTCAAAGCACCACACACACACACACACACACACACACACACACACACACACACACACACACACATAGTAAAGCACTGCTAGGTCACATTTAACACCCTGATCACCCCCAGTTAACCCTTTCACTGACCTGTCACCAGTGTCATTAATACAGTGAAACATTTTTTTACTGATCACTGTATTAGTGTCACAGGCGACTTCAGATAGTGTTAGTGTCAGTTAGCATCCCTTCCAGATAGTGTCAGATTGCCAACCACTACATCATTCCCACCACTACATCAGTCATAACATTTAATCCTTTGATTTCTAGGAACACACTCACACACACATTTAACCTCTATTACTAGTATAGTGACTAAACAGATCAATATATTTGATTAGATAAGCACTATACCAGCGTTCATAATAGTATAGTATCCCCAAAAATGCAGCATTAGCAGGATCAGCCTTGGCACCTGAGAGCACCTGCCTTTAGTCCCTATTCTTAAGCCCCCCCTTCTCCCCCCACAAGTGCAGTAGATCACTGTCACTTGATACATTGCACACAAAGCTGCAGGGTTAGCAAGATCAAGCCTGATCTCTGCTAGCACTAGGAGGTAATTTGTTTTGCAGCTGTTCAAGCTATCCCTGACAGCAAGGTACTCTTTTTCCTGTGAGTCACACTAGGTATCTATAAATTTAGTGGCCTAAATGTCCAATGAAAGGTACTCTAGTGAAGAGGCCTACAGGATTCTGACCATGTCAGGTGAGAGCAAAGGAGAAGCCTCACTGACAGAATCAGGCTCAGAATATGAACCTGTAGACAGCAGCAACAGATGTAAATGATGGAGTAGAGGTCCCTGCTAAGGTCAGGTGTACCTGACCCCGTTCCCAGGTTGCTAAGGTGGTACAATTGCATGATGATTCTCATATGCAGCAGAGTGCCAGCACTAGTACCGCTCTACCTTTTGGTGAACTGGTGAGCACCAGCGGCCTAGTACACCCTAATCTTTTTCATAGCAGCACTGCAGTATCACTTGGTGACGTGGTGAGTCCCATAAATGCAGTACAAGTTGGTGAGGTGGCTAGCACAAGTAGTGTCCCATAGCCACCAAGAATTGGAACACAGGCTCATATAACCCATAGTGTCCTTCTGGATGCTCTTGCAAATCCTGATTGTCAGCTCACAAATTCTGCAGCACATGCACTTCCCCCATTCACTGCCCAACCTGCAATTCAGGTGGAAACAGCACATTTGACTACTCCCCTTGATTTTTTGGAGCTGTTTTTCACGGAAGAACTGTATGGATTGATTGCTGATCAAAGCAATTTATACACACAATTTATCACCAACCCAAATTCAAACCTTGCCAGACCATTTGCATGGAAACCTATTACAGTTTCCAAATGTAATGCTTTTTTGGGCCTAACCCTCAACATGGGCATTACTAAAAAAATGAATTGCAGTTGTGCGGATCCAATTCACCATAAGACTGTGTTCTCTGCTGCCATGGCCAGGCATAAATATGAGAATACAATGCAATTTACGCATTTCAATGACAATACACTCTGTGGTCCTCAGGGTGACCCTGAATATGATCAGTTCCACAAAACTTGTAAATCACCTTAACCAGAAATGTGCAGATAAAAAATAAACCGGTGGTGCACACACCTAGTGCATTATCCAAGGTTTATTCAAAAGGTATAAAGAATAAAAAAACATACTCCCAGACGAAGCATGTATTTAAAAAAACATTTGCATTATGAAGATGGCCACAATGGCAAGCAAGGTGTTTCAAATGCGGTCAAATGGCTGATGCATTTTGGGGTTGAGTCCCTTTCCTCAGAGCTGCTGACCAGCCTCTAGGACTGGTCCAGATGTGTAGTAGATATGGTGGACCGATGGTAGGGGCCTTGCTGCTGATGCTTTTTAGATACATGCTTCGTCTGTGAGTATGTTTTTTATCCTTTATACCTTTTGAATAAACCTTGGATAATGCACTAGGTGTGTGCGCCACCTGTTTATTCTTTATGTAGTGGCTGATCTCCCCATCTGAGGAGGGCTGCACCCCTGAAGCATCTCCTTTGGTTGTCGTTGTCCTGGTTCCCTTGGCTTTGCTTTGTCTGTGCATTTCCTGAGGCGCTGGAGAGTACATTGTATGTAACAAGTGCAGCGCTCGTAGCTAATAGAGTGAATGGATGAAATACAGTATCATAAATCAAATTAGATTCAAATAAATGTAAGGAGTAGTCCCATAAATATAAATAAATCAGGATAATAAAACAGGATAATAAAAGGTGACTTCGTTGTCCGGGTAGAGGTGGAAATGAAATGCGCACTCACCGGACGCGCATATTAAATGCGCCTTGTATGTAATAATCCTGATTTTAGGTGGTAGGAGGTCTTCCTTCTGTTGGAACCCAGATGAGCTGTCCTTCTCACTCAGATATGCCTGTGTGGTCCTGGTGGGTGCTGTCACTCCCAATGGACTGGGTGGTAAGTGGTGATCCGTCTTAACAATGGACCTGTAGGCTAGAGTACTCCCCCAGGGGACAACAAGGATAATCCCATAGTGTAGTAGGTTAAATTTTATTAAATAAAAAGGTGCATCACATAACAAAGTGCAAAAACCGTTGCAGACAGTTGTCTGTAAGAGGACTGACCAGCTGGTAATATGTAATGGCCGCCGGAGCTCCACGATGCTCCGGCGGCGTGACGTCACGGCGTGGTGTGGCTCCTCCTGACGCGTATCGTGCTCCTGCATGTCTTCAGAGGGGGGTCGCCAATCACGCCGCGCCGTGCGCCGTTCGTATTTCTAGACGAATTGGCAGATGCGCAGTAGACCGCGGCCATTTTGGAATAGCGCAGAACGAACTGCGCATGCACGGGGGTTACGGGCGCCATTTTTCCTTGGTCTTATCGTGTGAAGAAACAGACTGATTGTCTGTATACTCATCTAAGGGAAGTGGGTATAGCAAATAGGTAAGGGACTGCTACAATGTCCTTTGCCATTAATGAAATGCCATATTGGGACCTATTTTGAACACAATGAAACCCATCAAGACAGATTAAATTGAATGTCTGTACAATACTGATGGGAAAGAAACTCTATGGGAAACCATTTATATAGGAAAAAAGGCTACAGCACCATCTAGTGTTAGGTAGGAAGATGATAATGGATGAATAAGTTCATCCCTTAAATGTCTGTAATGGACAATGTAATCAAGGTACGTAAAAAACTGGTCTGTCACTCAGGTAGTGGAACCAGTATAATATAACCAAATATAGGTCATAACAGTGTTTAATGTAAAAAATTAATTTTTGATAGAGAATTAATTTCCCATGGACTTAGGGTCAGTGCGCATGTGCCATTGTCGTCCTCATATAATAAAAATAGTACAGTAAAAAAAATTTTCTCAAATGGAGAGACATGGTGTGATTATTTCTCATAACCATAAACCATATAAGTAGATAATGGACAAAAGTAAACAGAGTAAAAATAGGATATAATTATATAAGGATTAGGAATATGGTAAAGTTAAATCTGGTGGGTTATTAAATTAAAAAATCTCCACACCATGCCTAAACCATAGTATATAATGTACATAAAATGTAAAAATATAAAATATAGTAGATGAACGAATAAAATGTGCAAATAAAATGTATGAAAAACCATGATCTAATATTAAGACACGGAAGAATACATGTACAGGGTGGAAGGTATCTAACTATTTTCAATGAAACAGTTAATATCGACCTCAATATTGAGGCCATTGGGTTTCAAGGAGCAAAGTTCATATATCCATTTCATTTCCAATTGTGAAACAGCCCGTCTTTTATGTATTCCTCTCCAGTGAGGTTTGATTACATCAATGCCTGCAAATTTCAGAGAGGTGGGGTCCATATTATGAAATCTCCTGTAGTGATTAGAGACTGAATGTTCCCTATATCCCCGTTTGATGTTATTGACATGTTCACGTAACCTGTCCCTAGGTGGTACGTCCAATATACTGTAAATTGCATGGACATTCTAGTAAATAGACAACAAACCTACTATTGCATGTGATAAGTTTATCTATATTATACCTCCTTTTAGTTACTTGTGAGAAAAAAGTAGTCTGTTTATGTTTCCTAGTGTTGTCACATTTACAGATTATACACTTATTGCACGGGTGATATCCTTTAAGGTCTCCAAACAGGGAGATCTCTTTAGGTGGGTCAATCACATTAGGAGCCAAGTAATGCCTTAAATTAGTGGCCTTACGAAATATTATTTCCGGTTTATCCGGTAGGACATTAGACAAGATCGGATCAGCCTTGAGGATTTTCCAATTTTTCTTAATAATGTAGTTAATTGCCCCATATTGCTTTGAATAGTTGGTAACAAAAGGGCATATTTGGCCTTTCCTAGCTTTATCCTTATCTATTAAGAGGTCCTCTCTGTTGAGGTGTTTTCCAAAATTTCGGTTTCATAACCTTTTTCTGAAAACCTGTTTTTCAAAATTTCAGACTGATTATAGAAGGTATCTAGATCCGTACAATTCCTCCGTAGCTGGATGAACTGTCCCTTCGGGATATTAGATAACCATCTAGGGTGATGGCAACTCCCTTTCGGTATATATCCATTGCGGTCAGTTTTTTTAAAAAAGGTTTTAGTTACAAGTCCTCCATTGTAATTAACTAGTGTGAGATCCAAAAAACTGATCTCATTTAAACTGTAATTGTAAGATAACTCTATATTCATATCATTATAATTGAGAGTTGTAAAAAAATTAATTAGCGCCTGTTCTCCCCCATTCCATAGTAGGAACACATCGTCAATGTATCGTCTATAAAATATGAGTTCCGGCCACTCCCTTGAGTAGATCATAATCTCCTCCCAGTGCGCCATGAACAAATTTGCAAGGCTGGGGGCAAACTTTGCCCCCATTGCAACGCCTGGTTTTCAGAAAAAGGTTATGAAACCGAAATTTTGGAAAACACCATTGATGCTGTGGCACACCTCAACAGAGAGGACCTCTTAATAGATAAGGAGAAAGCTAGGAAAGGCCAAATATGCCCTTTTGTTACCAACTATTCAAAGCAATATGGGGCAATTAACTACATTATTAAGAAAAATTGGAAAATCATCAAGGCTGATCCGATCTTGTCTAATGTCCTACCGGATAAACCGGAAATAATATTTCGTAAGGCCACTAATTTAAGGCATTACTTGGCGCCTAATGTGATTAACCCACCTAAAGAGATCTCCCTGTTTGGAGACCTTAAAGGATATCACCCGTGCAATAAGTGTATAATCTGTAAATGTGACAACACTAGGAAACATAAACAGACTACTTTTTTCTCACAAGTAACTAAAAGGAGGTATAATATAGATAAACTTATCACATGCAATAGTAGGTTTGTTGTCTATTTACTAGAATGTCCATGCAATTTACAGTATATTGGACGTACCACCTAGGGACAGGTTACGTGAACATGTCAATAACATCAAACGGGGATATAGGGAACATTCAGTCTCTAATCACTACAGGAGATTTCATAATATGGACCCCACCTCTCTGAAATTTGCAGGCATTGATGTAATCAAACCTCACTGGAGAGGAATACATAAAAGACGGGCTGTTTCACAATTGGAAATGAAATGGATATATGAACTTTGCTCCTTGAAACCCAATGGCCTCAATATTGAGGTCGATATTAACTGTTTCATTGAAAATAGTTAGATACCTTCCACCCTGTACATGTATTCTTCCGTGTCTTAATATTAGATCATGGTTTTTCATACATTTTATTTGCACATTTTATTCGTTCATCTACTATATTTTATATTTTTACATTTTATGTACATTATATACTATGGTTTAGGCATGGTGTGGAGATTTTTTAATTTAATAACCCACCAGATTTAACTTTACCATATTCCTAATCCTTATATAATTATATCCTATTTTTACTCTGTTTACTTTTGTCCATTATCTACTTATATGGTTTATGGTTATGAGAAATAATCACACCATGTCTCTCCATTTGAGAAAATTTTTTTTACTGTACTATTTTTATTATATGAGGACGACAATGGCACATGCGCACTGACCCTAAGTCCATGGGAAATGGGACATTAATTCTCTATCAAAAATTAATTTTTTACATTAAACACTGTTATGTCCTATATTTGGTTATATTATACTGGTTCCACTACCTGAGTGACAGACCAGTTTTTTACGTACCTTGATTACATTGTCCATTACAGACATTTAAGGGATGAACTTATTCATCCATTATCATCTTTCTACCTAACACTAGATGGTGCTGTAGCCTTTTTTCCTATATAAATGGTTTCCCATAGAGTTTCTTTCCCATCAGTATTGTACAGACATTCAATTTAATCTGTCTTGATGGGTTTCATTATGTTCAAAATAGGTCCCAATATGGCCTTTCATTAATGGCAAAGGACATTGTAGCAGTCCCTTACCTATTTGCTATACCCACTTCCCTTAGATGAGTATACAGACAATCAGTCTGTTTCTTCACACGATAAGACCAAGGAAAAATGGCGCCCGTAACCCCCGCGCATGCGCAGTTCGTTCTGCGCTATTCCAAAATGGCCGCGGTCTACTGCGCATGTGCCAATTCGTCTAGAAATACGAACGGCGCACGGCGCGGCGTGATTGGCGACCCCCCTCTGAAGACATGCAGGAGCACGATACGCGTCAGGAGGAGCCACCCCACGCCGTGACGTCACGCCGCCGGAGCATCGTGGAGCTCCGGCGGCCATTACATATTACCAGCTGGTCAGTCCTCTTACAGACAACTGTCTGCAACGGTTTTTGCACTTTTTATGTGATGCACCTTTTTATTTAATAAAATTTAACCTACTACACTATGGGATTATCCTTGTTGTCCCCTGGGGGAGTACTCTAGCCTACAGGTCCATTGTTAAGACGGATCACCACTTACCACCCAGTCCATTGGGAGTGACAGCACCCACCAGGACCACACAGGCATATCTGAGTGAGAAGGACAGCTCATCTGGGTTCCAACAGAAGGAAGACCTCCTACCACCTAAGATCAGGATTATTACATACAAGGCGCATTTAATATGTGCGTCTGGTGAGTGCGCATTTCATTTCCACCTCTACCCGGACAACGAAGTCACCTTTTATTATCCTGATTTATTATCCTGATTTATTTATATTTATGGGACTACTCCTTACATTTATTTGAATCTAATTTGATTTATGATACTGTATTTCATCCGTTCACTCTATTAGCTACGAGCGCTGCACTTGTTACATACATTGTCTCTTTCATAGGTTATTGGTACCTAATTCTGTGCATAGCAGCTTGTTTATTTACACTAAGGCGCTTTTTACTCTTTATATACGCTTTAGAGTACATACATTATCCAGAAATGTGCAGATGTGTATACTCCCCAGCAAAACATCTGCGTTGGTGAGTCCTTCATTAATTTTTCTAGCTGCCTTGCATTCAAACAATTTTTCCCCAGCAGACATGTCAGATATGGGGTCAAAATGTGTAAGACCTGTGAGAGGGCAACAGGCTATATGTGTAATTTTTGGATTTAAAAGGGAAAAGATAGTCATGTGGAACCCCCCAGATGCCCAGACTACATTTGGAGCAGAGGCAAGATAGTTTGGGACTTGGTGTCATCCTTTTTCCTTATGGGGTACCACTTATAAGTGGACAATTTTTGTACAAGCTTGCCACTATTTAGACATTTGTACAACCTTTGAATTGGCATATGTGGCACCGTGTGACCTACTCATCAGGGCTTCCTCCAATGGCTTGTCAATACCCGCTTTAGAAAGTGAGAGAAAGCCTGCTTGAAAAATGATGAATTGCTTGCAGTGAAGTGGAAGGACAAATGGGATGTTTCGGTCCTGTCTTTCATTCAGACAGACATGACCATCCAAATTTCCACAGTGGTTGGTGTTGTTGAGAAGACCCTCTGTGTCCACGACTATAACCTTAACTTGGGAGGGGTGAACTTCAATGACCAGATGATGAAGCCATACTTAGTTTTCCATAAGCCAGACACTGGTACATACACTGGTTTATTTCAATTGACTCTGTACAATGCTTTTGTGCTTTACAAAGCAACTGGAAGAAGTGGATCTTTCTTAAAATTCCAGAAAGATTTAATCATGGCCCTTTTGTATCCAGAAGGTGCTGTGGTCCAAACACCCAAGCCAGTTGCATTAGAGGCATTTTCCTGATGCCATTCCTGGTACCCCAACCCAAAAGACATCCCAAAAAAGATGTTGTGGCATCAGCTTTTTTTGTCCCTCCTGTCCTGGTCAATCTGGTCTCTGCCTCAAGGACTGCTTTTGTCACTACCATACACTAGTGGAGTATTAGTATAGGGTACAGCATGGCCTCAAAAGATGTTAGGTAGTCAGGAAACTGGCTATGGCATTTTGAGAGCCTAATATCTTGATGTTATAGTTTTTAAAAAAAAGTAAAAAACATACAAAATAAAAAAGCAAAAAAAAACAAAAATAGTTATTGTTTTATTTGGTTACTGGTTTGTTGTTAACTATTGCTGTTTTCTTTGCAGGAATGCCATTAAGCTGCAGCACTGATCTGTTTATTCTGACAGCAACAGGGTCTTGCTCTCAGAATATACATAAGTGTGTGCAGTGCTGTTGGATGAGATTTTTCATCCGCAGTTAAAAAAAACCAAACATATATGCCCAAACATGGGGGGCCTGGGGTCGTCAGTTGGTGGATCACTCCTATGCTTCTTTTGGCAGAGATTTCTTCATCCACATTGATCAATGTGAATAGAGGAATCTCTTAGGTTCCTTTTTTTGTTCAGCTTATGGACTGAACGAAAAAAAAGAATTTCATTTATGCCCACTATTAGAAGTGGGTAGATGCAGGGCGGTATATTCTAATGGTAAGCATACCACACACTTTTTCTGGCAGATATTTCTTCTCTTTTCATTCAGCCCACATGCTGCATAAAGAAAAATAACATAACTAATATACCCAACAAGGAAAAGCGACGTACTGGTACATCTTTGGATTTTGAATGGTTTTACCAGGATAATGCCTGCAGCTGCAGAGATCATCCTGGTATAATTTTTATCAGCCAGTGATTGTCTTTCCTGTAAAAGCAATCCTAGTGGCTAATTAGCTACAGGATTGCTTTTACAAGCAATGGGAGGAGATGCCCCTCCTCCTGTTGCCTTCCACGACTTTCTTCTGCCAGCTGACCATAGAGCTGTTTGGAGACCGAAATGGTGCCTAAGAAATCGTAAGCTATGAGTATTTCATCACTTCAGTTTTGCTGGATATAAATGTTGCCATTGTCAAATTGGGAAAGCATCTGAGCACACTGATGTTGGTGAGATCAGATGATTTAAGGGCAGAGGAGGGTAGCACATCTGCATGAGGTTTTTTTTTTTTGACAGCTGTGCCGAGGAGTCCCGGAAATGAAGGTTTGTCACAGACAACTAAGCTGCTTGCAGTGAACTTGTGCAGATGGTGCCAAAACAGAGGTTGTTGGACAGGTACCTCTTCTGGCTCCTGGACTTCTGATATAGGGGGAACTCTGGAGACTCTCATGACCAGTGACCCCCTTACATCAGCATTCCACTTTGTATCTCATTCAGTAGTATTCTCCTTTACATCAATGTCCGCAGCATTCCCCTTTACAAATATAAAATATTTATATAAAAATATTTTACCAGGAAAAAAAAAGTCAGTCTTACAGTTTTGTTTTTGTGTGGGGGGGGGGGGCGCACTTTAGAATTCTCTGCCTATATGCTCCTGAGATGTAAATCCGGCCCTGGCTGATACAGGACGCATATACTGTATTGTCAGTTTAAGGATGTAACAATGGTGAGTTGTGACAATGCATGTATCAGTGACACTGTACCAGTTTTGTTTTTGCTGGAGCACAATTTGTGTGGCATCATGCAGCGCACAGGGAAATGAGTAAGGATGTTATTGGGGCATTATTGAGGCTGAAAATAAAATGAGGAAGTCTTCCAGGTGTGGCTTTCATACCTCCAAAAGCTCAAGATTAATATGAATGTCAGGAGGCAGCTCAGGACAATGCCCTCCTCTGCAACTCTAAGGACCCAGATTCCTCTGCCTCAAGTAGTTTGTGGTGAATGGGTTCCTTCATGCTGCAGAGCGTAAAAAAGAGCCCTTGGATTCATGGCATCAAGAGGAGGGACCATTACTAGTTCATAACCCTTCTTGATATAAATTACAGAAGGGAAGTTAAAGAACTAATCTAGCTCTCATAGGGAGCAGAATATAAAACATCTGGAGGATCCACTACTGAGGAACCGGCTGAATTTTGATCTGTGTATGGGCATGCTGGTTGTACTGAAGTTGATCTATTTATTGACTTCAGTACAACCAACCTGTCTTTTTTTTTTTTTCTGATCACTGCCAGCTGCTATTACTGCCAGGAGAGTCAGAATACAATAGTGTAGTGGGAGGGATTTCTCCCATCAACACTGCCTGTGTTGAACTTGTGGTTGAAGGAAAGAAAAGTGCATAAGGTATGGCCTGCCTAACCCATTTATAAAGGCTGGCAGTATAATTTTTTACAATGAAGATGGCTCCGAGCCTACTGTGAGTGATGTTAGGAGAAGTTGTGTGGGTGGCTGCCTGAGCGGTGCCTTTCAAAAAAGGTTTTAGACCTCAGCACCCAGGGCTGGCTTCTTCCAGCACCTATGAGCAGTGGCTGCATCACATGGAGTTTGATTATATGAGGGCATGAGCTGATGTAGAGATCTTCTGTATAAATGACCCCAGAGCTACTGCAATTGAGCTACTGGGCTGCTCTGTAACCAACATACTCACTGAAAGTGCATTCAGTGATGCGAGGGGTTTGTGGCAGACAAAAGAGTGAGTTTGTCAATTTTGAGAAAATGAACCAGTCTTGCATTAGTAGCAGCTGGCAAAACCCTGCTTCAGATGCTGCTGTTTACATTTTTTGAAGGGTTCCTGCCATCCTTCAATTTTTTGGGGTCTGCATTCCAAGATTCTCCTTTCACCACTGCACGCCACAAAAAATATTTCAGAAGCTGTGCTATTGCCAAGTCCATGGGCTATGTCTCCTTGACCACACTCAGACATTATTAGTACATCTGCCTTCCACTGTTAACATCTCTTGTTACTATTGTATGCCTGTTACCATTATCTTCTAAAATTAGGACCATAGCTGCTGTTCTTTGCAATTTCAATTTTCAATGTGGTAATCCAAGTTTTTTTAGCAGTTGTTTTACAGTTGCAAATATTTCATGATGGGAGATTTGTTTATTTTTCATCTATTGGTTGTTGAGGACATTTGTATGCTGTGGTGAAGCCATCCTTGGTCATGATGCATTGAGTGTATGAGAAGGAAGTAAGCAAATGTAGCCCCTAAAATTATCAATACAAGTTTCCTTTTATTTTTTTAACCACAAAGAGGTGGACTGTTATTTCCCCAGTTTTATTTATAGGCACTTGAGGAAACCCACACAGGCATACAGTATGTTGCTCTTTTTATTGGCTGTGAACCGAATCATCATAAAGTGACTTGGGTTATATGCACAGGGTGTGATGAACATGGTGCCCGACCCTGCCCTTCTCACCAACTCATGACAAAAAAACAACCAATCTCACACCACACTGTCACTTGCGGAAAAACGCCACCCTCAGCTGTAGTACGTTTCTGAAAAACCAAGGGTAATGGTACAGGATTTTCACTAACTGTGTGATCATTTTTTTATCCCCTGTACATCTTATCTCTAGACTGCTTCTGTATGTGATCTTTATATTAACTCTTCACATCTCTATCTTGCATATCTCCACATTAATCCCCTCACCTTTAACCTCCCAGTTCGTATCAGGTTGCCTACCGTCAATAACTTTATGGGCAGTTTGTAAAATTCAGTGATTTTTACAGCTGTCTGTAAAAACCAGGGGTTGAAAATTTTTCAAGCTGTGATTACTTTTCTAAGTGTAAATTAGTCAAATTACTTGTTATGGGTATTGTTGGTGTTTCCATATTGTGTTTATACTGTTTGTGTTAGTTTTTAATGTCATTTTTCAGGTTGTCAAAAATGTGCTCTGTCAGTAAATTTTCCATGTTTTGTCAGTAAACAATGCTGTGGGAGGTTGGCAACAGTGGTATATGTTTTTTTGCATTTACCACACAGATAAAACACTTTCAATTGTAAATTTAACAGACTAACATGGAGCAAATGAAAGAAGGGTTTACATACACTTTAATGCTTATCTCTCATTAGTAGGTTTGTTGTTTCAAGCTCCACTATGCAGAACTAAATTTGTTTACGTTAATATATAGTGGAAGTTGCAGCATGCTTTGCCACACATGCATTCTTTATGACCTCATAACAAAATAATGGAAAGTCAATAGAAAGTGTGAATGATTAATTAGACTGCATTGTACACAATTTAGTGTGTGTGGGGGTATCTGATCTCCTGTAGATATATAGGGGTGCAAATACCCCAATACACCAATTAAACTGATATGATGAATTTTAGCTTACGTTTTCTTGCATAAAAAATTCTGTCACTGTCGGTGTTTGATGATGCAGTTTCTTTTAATGATGAGCAGTTTCTTTTAATGATGCTATTATAACAGGGGTACAGTGAACGTTTCCTCTCTGCCCAGTTTACATACCTAGTATTCAAACACTTGGTCCAGTATCTATACAAATATGTACCACAATAGATTACGAAAACTACTATTGCAGCATTTACTGCACAGCTGAATAGTAAACAGCTATTTACTGGGGTCAAGTATTGCAGAGGTTGAATTTGTATGCTATTTTCATTTTTCTCAGTTGTCTGTTATTTCTCTACAAGTTCAAATACTTGTGCATAAATAGGTAACACATATTGATTTGATCTAACATCTTCAAGTCGGTTGTTTAAAAAATGACTTAAATGAATACCAATACAGACATTCAGCTCATAAAAGAAATTTGTAATGCTGGTATTTTTAATTAAAATGTATACAAGCTTATATTGGATTTGTTAAAATGTCTAGCTTTTTGTGTACATAATAGAACACTCCAATCAAAAGAAACCTACTTTAAGGATAATATAAAGCATGCCATTGCTGTCAACTCTTCTGGGTCAGTAACTCAGAAAGTCTTAAATACTTTTTGAGTTTCTGACCTAAGACTAGTACATTTATCTGTAAGTCCAACTTCCCTCTAAGCTCACTGACTGCTTAATTGTTTTAGATCAGAAATTCAGAAAAAATATAGCTTATTATAGCTTTTTTAGAAAGGTGGCATAAATGGTAGCTTTTATATTTATTACCATACAGGTTTCCTTTAAACCTATTTTTCATCCAGGCATTATTGTGGAGTATCAAGCTATCCTGCTGTTGGAAATCACCTTGTTGTGAGCTGCCTGGTGTTGTGGTAAAACCATTTCCTGCATGAGCAACAACATATTACTGACATTGCTAACTGCAGTCCTCACTTGTCTGGTTGCTGTACCATTATGTATAGGTCTATGGCATTATAAGCTTCCCTCTCCTCTGTGTTTGTTCATCCACACTCCCTACCTATACCACACACAATTATCTGTTTTTCACATGGCATTTTCTCAAGTCCTCCCAACATCTCCCAACTTTTATCTGGCATCCTTTGTTCTGATCCAGGGTTCATTTACACCCTCTACTCTCCAACTCATCCACCTACCTTTCTTTTCCCTCTTCCAACTATTTACATTTGGAAAAGTGAGGAAAAAAACTTAACACTGCAACCCCACCCGGAATCCTTATGAAAATACATGCAATACTGTTGTGATTCCCCCTACAATTAAGATTAAGTAAATCTAGTTGACTTTATTCAGTTAGCATGTCTGCAGTGTTTCCTGGATTGAACAGTCAATCATTGTTTTACTTTACTTACTGTGGTGTCCGTTTATGACACAGAGAATAGCTGCGATTCAACAGATCTCAGCTATTCTCTGGTCATTCACAGTTTATGACACTCAGGAGATCATGTCAGCCCTTCTCTGGAGATCTGTGTTCTCCCTCCAGATTCTCCAGCCCAGAGCTGGAGAATCAAAGGGACCGAAAACTAAGCAGAGATAATTTACCTCTGTTTAGTAAACTGATCTTTTACTGTAATCTTGCGAGATTTTAGTAAAATGAGCCGTTTTCCAGAGTTTGTAGACCGTTCTCCAGCTTTTTGAGACCGTTCTCCCTTTGTTTGGAGAACTGCTTCATAAACTGCATTCACAGGAGAACTGTGTTCTCCGAGAATGCCGGAGAACTGAGCAGCGATCTATTACCGCTGGTTCATAAATGGACACCTGTGTTAGTTAATGAGTTTATGTGAAATCTCCATTAAAGACTGTAAATAATATTGTAATTATGAATATATTTCAGTTAGAGCTGTATCAGTGTGGGTGTGCAATATGTCTTCCCATAAATTCTTGTTCTATAGATACCATAGTTGCCAAAGGGAATATTCTATTAATTACACCTTCTTTACTGTGTAACAGAAGTCTTTGCTGAGAATCCTCTTTCAGACAGTTCAGTGCCAGATTTGTTTGTTTATCTAACAATGGAACAAAACCTGTTGGCTTCACAAATATGTACTTCAAAGGATATCTCATTTAGATATGCAATGCAGGTGGCCAGCTGTTCATGAATACTTAGTTTCCCAGGAAAAGGTCATGAAATGCCATGCTTAAATTCCATAAAGGGTGTGCCACGATTTGCCTTAAAGGGGGTTGGTGTATGCTAAATACAGGGATTTGAAGTTAGCCAGTTATGAAAAGGAATAGATTGGCCAACCAATCAGAGATACTCCATGAAAATTAATGGAGGAGAGGCCTATAATGGACACTAGAGAGAGAGAGACTCTTTTTGGAACATCAGGGGAAGGGAATGGAACTTATATGTCCAGTTCCATGGTAATTATGGAATATATATATCCCTTGCACTTATATCTAAATGTTTGTCTTATGTCTTTTCTGTCTCATTGTTTGTATTTTGTAATGTTTGAGCTTTATTAATAATGTTTCTTTTATGTAACCAGATAGGTTGTTTGTGTTAGTTTAGACCTTCATCCTATTCACCAATACATTTTGGTTGTTGTGTTAAACCTTTCACTTCTGGGTAAGAACTCATTTACCAAATAATATCAGGGAAATATTATATTTCATAATCTATAGATTTGGTCAACAACTGTCATCAGCTGTTATTTAAACAACACAATTTAAGGTGTCCATCAAGAACAGTAGGTAAATTAAGTTGACCTAGAATAGATAACCAGCTAACTGCCAAATGTTATTGCAGGTATCTCTGCATATCTTACTTGATAACAAATGGCTATAATTATTGATTCGGCTGTACAATGACTGTATCTGAATGTGTGTATGGCCTTTTCTTTTGTCTCCTACAATTTCACAAGTGCGACATTACACTTTGTCAAAATACCTATTGGCATCTCTATGTTTATGGTAAGCCTTGATCTATTATAAACTTATTTTCATTGACTTCTACACATTGCAACACTTTACGTTTTTAAATAGATGATACGTAAATACAATTTAAAAAAAATATTATGTGAGATACTGCATATGTTCACACTTAAGCCAATTTATTTGCATTAGTATTTTTTTTTTATTATAAGAACATTTGTTAAACATTTGCCTTGTGTCTGGATTAATTTTCTTGTTTTACAGAGTATGATTTATTCTTACGCTTTTCTTTTGCACAGATTTTTTGTTTGGGACTTTGTATGTTATTAAATTTTCATGTGCTTGCACCAGAAAGGTTAGGTTACTTGGCATTTTATTCTCATTACTTTAATAAAATTTTATTTTAGTAAATCATTTTCATTTTCTGAAGTGTGTTCATAACATGTTTAATGCAAATCTACTTTTATTAAAAAGGGATTTATTATTCACCCTGTTTGGATTTTACATTCCCAGTAAGTTTTAGCATTCCTTCCTAACATTAATGAAATGCCCTTTTGGAGTTCTTGAGTTAGCATGAACTTAACTGACTGGATTATATGGGTAACCTGCATTTTTTTCTGAATATGAATATATAAATTAGAAATAGGTGATGCTGAACATTTGGAAAGCAAACTCCCATCTTTTAATAGCTATTTTTTATTTACATCATATGACACATCAATTCTTAAAGTAGACCTAACAAAAACATGCCTCTGAATTTTGTCATTATAGTCTCTGTATGAATTGTCTTGAAATCAAATGTCCAACTGATTAGTTGATATCTGATGAAAATCTTAATCTTTTCTGTAAAGGTTGCACCGATTTCTGGATTTTACCGATTTTTCCTTTCAATCCTATTGGAATGCACTCAATATAGGAAGAAAAAGCACCATTGAAACCAATGACTAGCTGGTAAAAAATTAGCTGGAACTGGTTTTCAACTACATGCCTTTTTCAGAGTACACATTTTAAATCCAGCATTTAGAGTAAGTATCAGTGAAGGGGGTACTCAGAATACCCCAAATGCATTCTCCTGTTCTAGTGGATGTTTCATGATAAGATAAAAACAGCTAGACTTTAGGTCACTGGTTTCATGTTCCTCTATCTATACATAATTTATTCTATATCATGTGGCATTCACCTCCCAAAAGCTCTTTTACATGGAAAATAGATTTTTATTTTTAAAAAACATTTTTTTGCCCCCCCCCCCCCCCAAGTACTAAGCCATGTTTTGCTTTGGGATCAAATACTTATTTTACTCACTGAACTACAACTCAATTTGCATTTGTATAGTGTTTTTTTCTGGATTTTTGGTTGACATTCTGTCTCTATCATTTAAAAAAATACATCTATGATAAAAACTACAGACCCTTCATTTCTTTGTAAGTGGGCAAAAATCTGCAGGGGATCAAATAATTATTTTCCCAGCTTTGTGTGTGTGTATATATATATACACACACACTGCTCAAAACAATTAAAGGAACACTTTTTAATCGCATCAATATATGTCATTACCAGAAGGTTTGCTATGTCTCCCAGCACAGTCTCGAGCATGGAGGAGATTCCAGGAGACAGGCAGTTACTCTAGAAGAGCTGGACAGGGCCATAGAAGGTGCTTAACCCATCATCAGCATGGTATCTGCTCCTTTGTGCAAGGAGGAACAGGATGAGCACTGCCAGAGCCCTATAAAATGACCTCCAACAGGCCACTGATGTGAATGTCTCTGCCCAAACAATCAGGAACAGACTTCATGACGGTGACCTGAGGGCCTGAAATCCTCTAGTGGGCCCTGTGCTCACTGCCTGGCACCATAGAGCTTGATTGGCATTTGCCATTGAACACCAGAATTGGCTCATCCACCACTGGCACCCTGTGCTTTTCACAGATGAAAGCAGGGTCACCTGCGTCTTTAGAAGCCATCCAGAATGTTATGTTTCCTGTAACATCGTTCAGCATGACCATTTTGGTGGTGGGTCAGTGATGGTCTGGGGAGGGATGCACAGACATCTACAGGTTAGACAATGGCACCCTGACTGTTGTTAGGTATCGGGATGAAATCCTTGGACCAATTGTCAGACCCTACGCTGGTGTAGTGGGTCCTGGGTTTCTCCTGATATACGAATGCCCGCCTCCTGTGGCAGGAGTATGCAGGCAGTTCCTGGAGGATGAAGGAATTGATACCATTGAATGGCCCCCATGCTCGCCTGACTTAAATCCAAAAGAACACCTCTGGGATATCATGTTTCGGTCCATTCGATTTTCGTGGGGTGTCTTTGAATTCAGTCCTCTGTAGGTTGATAATTTTCATTTCCAGCAAATGATAGGGCATCCTTACATTCCTAATACATTACCCAGTCTTTATCAGTATAGATATCCAGCATAATATTTTTCCCCATTGAGATCTGATGTGTTTTCAAAGTGTTCCTTTAATTTTTTTGAGCAGTGTATTTGATCACCTGTAGAAGTTGTGAATTACAATATGTTGGTAGGACGACTAGGAGGCTACGAGAATGCCTCCATGATCATGTTTATGACATACAAAAGAATCATTCTACCAATGTCGGTAATCATTTTAACAGTGTTCATGGAGGTGACCTTAGTACTTTGAGCATACAGGTCATTGAAAGGGTGGACAGGTCTCCTAGGGGTGGAGATGGCTTTAGATTGCTGTGCAAACGTGAAGTCTTTTGTTTTTTTTTATTTTCGTACACGTATACCTAGTGGTTTGAATTTTGAATGAGATCTTACCCATTTTTATGAGTGACTTCCTTGCCCAGCCATGGGTTCACCCTCCTCCCTCTCTGATGTGATTATGTTTTACCAGTTTTTTAAATACATGTGTTTATTTGACTGCATGCGTTTATTTGGTGCTGATCTTTTTTGATTATTCTGTGTCTCAGCCCATTTCATCGCCTTATTTGCCTTTTTGATCTTTATTATATCTGGGATGGTGAGGATAGGACAGATACTTTGTTATTGATCTGAGGCATATCTATTTTTATAATTTGTATTTCTTCTTATTTGGGATATATCTAATATACATACATTTATACATGATGTGGAGTTTTCTTCATGGTATGTTGTTTTTTGTTTTTTCTTCCCATACAGTACATTCTTTACAGCTTTATTTTCATCTTTATTTTTATTTCTGTTATCTCCATTGTGCAACGAGGGAGTTCTTGCACAAATCGCTTGAGTTGGTGTGTTGGATTTTGTGTGTTGTACTTTGGAGATGTTAAAATTGTTGGTAGTTGCAGAACTGTCTTTACCTTTTAAATCAGTTTGGTGTAGCAAGAGGTGGACCCAGCGTTGATTAGGAGGAACAGCTATTGCTGGTGGTTAAAACCAACACTTCGTACATGGGTCCACTGGATAATGAATAAGTTCTGTCTTTAGCCTGAAATGCATTTACCTGCCAGTCCCCCACTGTATTTCCACTGTCTGTATTGGTTTTATCTTGGTTTAATAAAGTGGATTGTTTGGAGTGCAGCCGATCAGACTTCCTTTGTTCTCATCTATGCAGCACACGAGATGGGCTAGCACCTACAGGAGGAGTTGTGCTTGGAGATTTGAAGTCTCTCTACCTTGAGTAGCGGTAAACATATAATGTTCCTCACCATTTCCTTCAATATCACAATACGGACTTTGGATTTATGGAGGTTATGGTTATTGAATGTATTGAATGTATTACTCAAAATTGAAAATTCTCCCTCCTATGCAAGAGATTTTCAAATTGCGCTTTATGGCCCCTGAGGGTCTGAATGAAGATCCAGAGGTTCATAGTGTGATTTAATCAATATGTGTCCATATTTCAAGGTAGATTTAATACAGGACATCCATTATTATACTGCGTATATATATATATATATAATTTTATTGGGTCACCCCTCCAAATCATTGGATTCAGGTGTTACAATCACCTCCATGGCCATAGGTGTATAAAAATCAGGCACCTAGGCATGCAGACTGCTTCTACAAATATTTGTGAAAGAATGGGTTGCTCTCAGGAGCTCAATGAATTCAAACGTGGCACCATGATAGGTTGCCACCTGTGCAATAAGTCCATCCATGAAATTTCCCTGCTACTAAATATTTCACGGTCAGCTGTTAGTGGTATTATAACAATGTGTAATCAACTGGGAACAAAAGCAACTCAGCCACGAAGTGGTAGGCCAAGTAAAATGATGGGGTCAGCACATGTTGCAGTGCACAGTGTGCAGAAGTCACCAACCGTCTGCAATCAATACCTAAAGACCTTCAAACCTTGTGTTGCATTCAGATTAGCACAACAACAGTGTATAGAGAGATTCATAGAATGGGTTTCTATGGCCGAGCAGCTGCATCTGCAAGTCTTACATCATAAAGTGCAATGCAAAACGTCAGATGCATTGGTGTAAAGCACGCCACTGCTGGACTCTAGAGCAGTGGAGACTTGTTCTCTGCAGTGATGAGTCATGCTCCTCTGTCTGGCAATCTGATGGATGTGTCTGGATTTGTTGGTTGCCAGGAGAACAGTACTTGCCTGACTGCATTGTGCCAAGTGTAAAGTTTGGTGGAGGGGGGATTATGGTGTGGGGTCGTTTTTCAGGGGTTGGGCTTGGCCCCTTAGTTCCAGTGAAGGGAACTCTTAAAGCGTCAGCATACCAATACATTTTGGACAATATAAAGCTCACAACTTTGTGGAACAGTTTGGGGATGGCCCCCTTCCTGTTCCAACATAACTGCGAACCAGTGCACAAAGCAAGGCTCATAAAAACATGGGTGAGCGAGTTTGGGGTGGAGTAACTTGACTGGCCTGTACAGAGTCCTGACCTCAACATGATAGAACACCTTTGGGATGAATTAGAGTGGAGACTGATAGCCAGGCTTTCTCATCCGATATCAGCACCTGACCTCACAAATGTGCTTCTGGAAGAATGGTCAAACATTCCCATGGACATACTCCTAAACCTTGTGAACAATCGTCCCAAAAGATTTGAAGCTATTATAGCTGCAAAGGGTGGACCAACTCAATATTGAACCCTACAGACTAAGACTGGGATGCCATTAAAGTTCTTGTGCGTATAAAAGCAGGAGTTTCAATACTTTTGACAATGTAGTGTATAATATATGTATATTTCAATTCCTTTATATTCTTTCTCTGTTCTTTTCCAATTTCTCATTGTTTTTACTATACATTTTTTATTCATTTATTCATGTTATTGCGGCATGAAGTAACACCAACCATCTGCTTTTGAATAGAAGTTTTTAATTGTAGTATTTGAATAGAATGTCATTTATCTATTACTCATTATTATATTATAGTTTCTTATGTTTTACTATGAGGCTCTGTTGTGACATAGGTAATGTGAGTTTTCCACACCAATATATAGTATATTGATATGTGCCTTTAAGAATCCTGGTCCTCCAAGCCCATATCCCCTCCGCATACATTGGGGTATGTCCCTTAAATCCTGGTCCCTCTCCATTGCCTTTTTGACTTTGGCAAAGCACTATCATGCAAAACATGTCATAGTGGCAATTTGTGTATGTCCCACTGGCTGCCTCCACCCAACTCAATCCACTGAGTGTCTAAGGCGCTTGTCATGGTCTTCTTGCGGTCCAACTGAGGTCACTTCTGGTGTGTTCATCTTACTATGGGTTTGAGGCAGTTCTCCTGATCCATCTGCGGTCAATCTGAGGTCACGTCAGGTGCACACCCGATCATCACTTTCAGTGCACGGCTTACTGCTGTTAGCCCTGGAGGCTAGAAGTATATGCATCATTCAGGCTTATCAGCCCACCTTGGAGGAGACCAAGACTATCATGGAGTGACTCACATCATTGCCACCCACCTTCCCAATCATCACTTCACCAGATTGATATGTCACAGTGTGCCTTTGCCACCAGCACAGCTCATGATTTCTGCCTGTTCATATCCTATGCTATTTACAGTCCCTCATAATTGGACAGTTTATTGCTGGACATTTTATTGCTGTACAGTCTTTTACTGGACAATATATTATATATCCTTATTAAGTTTTATTAAAATTATTCTTCATTCTGTATGGTTTTAATGTGCTTAATTACACCACTGGGTCTATATACTATATATCCCAGTGCGACTACTGCCATTTTGTTTTCTCCACCCATAGTGCTCTTTTTCAGTATGTATCTGCATACCATCTGCAGCCCATCAGCCAATCCTGGAAACAGAGAACAATTACAAAAATCATAGCCAAAATAACTTTTTATTAATCAATAGAATTTTACAAACTATCTCAATATAACCAGAAAAATAACCTATACATAATCAGTAACATATTCAATTCACAAAAGGGGTACAAAAATATTTTTGTCAATACAATCTAGAAAATAGCAGCTCTGAGTTTAAATATCCACCAACATTCTGATTGCAATAGAAGTCTTTTCCACCTTTAGCTAACATGGAAATATAATCCAATACCTTTATTTTTACCTTGCAGAAGCATACCTGTGATGTAAGGCAAAATGGCATCCAGTTGGGGAGAACAAGTTTCTCTTTGTAATCTCTGATGCATGGTCATATGTCTTTCTTCTCAACTCTTTCTTTTACCTACATTAAATGAATTACACTGAAACACCATCAAATAAACCACTCCTATCATAGATGATGATATGTAGCTACATTAATTACAAGATCTGCATGATAAATTACCTGTAATAGGGGTTATAGGTTCCCTGCTTGATATAAAAATGACTGCGTACTAGAGAATCTTTCAAAGAAGTGCTTCTAAATGTAGTCTCTGGATATTCTTTGAGATATAAAATTAAAACTATATCATTCATAGAGTATGTAAACCCAATGTTTCATATTCCTGATATGTGCCTGCTGTACCATGTACTTGTATGAAAAAGTATCCTGTTCTCTTTGTTTTGCTACCTTTGTGTGAAATCTCTGATATTCCTGTCAGTCCATCTGCTTTCCTGACCACACTAAGCAGGAGAACACACTGTGGAGAGATCTCTATCTATCATGGGAACTGAGCCTGCTCTCCTCAATTGATCAGACTTCTCCAGACAAGCACCCCTGCACAGCTTTTCACTGGGAAGTGAAATGTGATCACTTATATAAAAAAGGGAAAAATATGTTCATAGTGTTTTTTTATATCTATACACAAATGTTTTTCATTTCATTTCTATTTTAAAACTAAGTGGGTTGTTTTACAAGGTGAGGGTTTACATATACTATAATTCAAGCAGGAAAGGAATGTTTAGAAAAAGTAAGCGTAATCTCTAGTTGTTTATTGCATCTTCTGATTCACCTCCTTGGTGGTGTTCCCGAGTGTAGCTCGGGGTAAAGTTTCAGTACCAAAAGCGGTAACCCCGAGCTACACTAGAGCTTACCATGCGGCGTTGCACAGGGATTCCCTACAGCGCTTACGTTGTCCTTCGCTCCCGCGATGTGTCCCCTGCAGCGTCCCCGGCCATCTCCTCTGGCCGATGCCGGCATCTGGCTTCCGATTACCGGTCCCTGTGACGTCAGGACATACGGGCGCCGGAACCGGCGGCAAATTTGAAAATTAAAAAAAAATTACATTTTTTTAAAAAAGATTATTTCATAGCAAAACATTCCTGTATCAAAGCATTTCACATACATTTTGTCCCTACTGCTTTGTCCTTTCTGCCTGGAAACTTAGAAAAGTCCACGGCGTCCAAAAAGCATCCCTTTAGGTCAAAATCGGTTTTAGACCGGCTAGAGAACAGCGATAGTAAATCAGAACTACTTGCAGAATTGAGTGATAATGATTCATGGGGGAAATTCGTCATCAGACACTGAAAACAATTTTGCGAATTTGCTCAGTGATGTGCGAACTTGGCGCTATATTTCAAATGTTAGTGTTTTTGGTTTGATTATATTATTGAATTAAATTTATTATTATATTATTATTTTTTATGAGTATTTATTAAATTATAATTTATGATTTTGTGTTTCACGTTTTATCATATCCGGAATGTTTACTAGACTCTTGTTCGGACAGATTTCAGGGAGTTATTCTTAAATTACTACAATAAAAAAAAATACATATTTCCATGCAAAAAAATGGTACCGCTTTTGGTACAAAATTCCTGACATAATCATACTGCCAGGGAGGTTAAACAGATTGTTGGATTATCATTTTTTTAGAACCTGTCTTCCCCCCTTTGTGTAAGCCTACAATGCAGTTTTTCAGTGCCCAACTTCAAAATATTGTTCTTCTGAGCAGTTTTGTTGAATTTTTGAGTATTGAATATAAAGAATCAATTTAATTAGAGATGAATAGTGGGCACTGGAGGCATGTAAAATTCTTTTTGTAGCTGTCTTTTTCATGAAACATCATGTTTCTTTACCCATCAATATAAAGGACAAGATCGAAGAATGAGATCTTCTCCACATAATAAACAGTAAAAGATTGAAGTTAGTTATATTCGGCTTAGCCATAAAGAATTTAAGTAAGGATTCTGTGCCAGTCCACAGGATGAAGATGCCTTCAATATGCCACAGTAACAAGTACAACAGTAAGAAGTCCACATCAGAAAACAAATGGCACACTCCCAGCCTCCCAGGTACAGATTGGCACATGACGGTGCACACATGATCCTTTCTGCTACACCCTTTACCTGGAGGTAGTGGGAGCCCACAAAAGTAAATGTATTGCATTGCAAAATTAAAGCCAACAACAAAAGGAAAAAAGTGTTTGGCTGATGTTGCTATCTTGCCTAGGAATAATTCTGTCATGTTAAAAGCCTTATTGTAAACAATATAAAAAGCTTCCACATCAATCACTAAAAATAAAATGTTGGAATATAAAGACCTACTTGACTGAGAAGATGTAAATTGTCTCACGTATATGAGTCTCTCTATATGAAGTCTTAAATGTCAATCAAAACATTTACTTAATGTGTAATATATTTGTCATTTTTAGGTAGGACACAGAACATGATCTAATGTTTGTTCCACTAGTTATTTGGGAAAGATATTATTTTATAGTGCTTTGACACACATTTTCACTATTTCTGTTTCAATATTTTTATTGTTAATCAAAAACAGAACAAAGGAACAGTTATACAACAATCCTTGTAGGCCCTGCCAAGACATAATAAAACTCGCAACGCAAGCGAAGTGCATACGTTACAAACAAATCTTATATCATTGCATAGAAAATACAGATGGAAACATAATGTAGCATCTCAAACAATCTGTGCAATAGGCATCCGCATAGCGGGGAACCATCAGACTAAAGGGGTCAAAAGACTTGGACCACCAGGCGAGCCCAGGACATTTTCACTATTTCAATACAAAATTTGATCACCTGTTGTCAAGAAATCTTCTTATACCATTTGTCCATCTTGAGAAACACAACACATATCCTGACATTGTTCACAATGTGTGACCACAGTTTTACTTCCCCATCTGAGGATTTTGTTATATTTTCTCATTGCCTAATATCACTCTAAGTTTCCTTATGTTACTGTTACAATTTGTTCTACGTTTAGATTTTTTTCCTCTTGTACAAAACAGGCCACTTTTAGGTTAGTATGAAGAGAGGGAAAAGTATGACTTGTTAGGTATTCTTTAAACATGTCTACCTTTCCTGATCGGGTGTCCTCTATTGCTAATCCACCAACTGTATTGATACATTCCCCTCATTCCATAACATCATATAGTCTCTTAGAATGCTGTCAACTTATGTCATTTTATAAAGGTTGAGCTAAACATAACTGGGTTTGGTTTGAGGTGGGTTTGGCAAACATTACTAAAGTTTCAGTTTCAAACCCAAACTCAATTAAAGTAAACAGGAGACAAATGTCAAAGAGAAATGGCCATTTTCTAAAGAAATTAGATAAGGGATGTCAAAAAATGCCATGGAGGATTGGGCACTGCCCTGGGAAACATGATCCAAAGCTATGTTTATTTAATTCTATTAGGCAAGGAACAGTGATTTGAATAATGCTTTAGGTGAAACATTAAAAAGGCAAAATTCCTTAAAATAGCATTCTACAGCAAAGTTGACATTTACAAAGAAAAAAGACTGTTTGAAATAAAGGCTGTTTAAAAATTCATATTTAAATATGCCCAGATACCATGTATGTGATCATCTGTGCACAAGTGTGTGAATAATTAACCACTTGCCCTCCAGAGGACCCCCCTTCCTGACCAGGCCATTTTTTGCATTACGCTATTTCAACTGGTAATTGTGCAGTCATGAAATCCTGTGCTCAAATGAAACTTATGTCCTTTTTTTTCACACAATAGAGCTTTCTTTTGGTGGTATTCAATAACCTCTGTTTTTTTAAATTCTTGCGATGTAAACAAAAAGAGACCAACAATTTTGAAAAAAAGAAATATTTTCTCATTTCTGTTCTAAAAAATATCCTATAAACTCAAATTTCGCTATAAATTTAGGCCAAAATGTATTTTGCTATAAGTCTTTGTTAAAAAAAAATCCCACTAGGTTTATATTAATTTGTTTGTGTGCAAGATATAGTGTCTACAAACTATGGTATAGATATTGGAATTTATGCCATTTTTTTGCCATATGGTGTTGTGCTAGTTTAACTGACAATTGCGTGGTCATGCAATTTTATACATAAATTAAATTTGTTTGTTTTTTCACACAAATAGAGCTTTCTTTTGGTAGTATTCAATAACCTCTGTGTTTTTTTCCGCTATAAACAAAAAAAAACTCAAAATTTTTTAAAAAACCCTATATTTTCTGTCATAAAAAATATCTAATAAATTCAAATTGCATCATAAATTTAGGCCAAAATTTATTTTTCTACATGTCTTGGTAAAAAAAAAAATCACAATAATTGCATATTAATTGGTTTGTGTGAAAGTTATAGCATCTACAAACTATGGTATACTTACTGGAATTTACAGTTTTTACTTTCTGACTGCCTATCACATTTTTATGCACAAAAACACAATATTGACTAATTGTTTGGCAAAATATAAACCATGATGGTATGTCATGTAAATAGATACCAAACATGATATGCTTTAAAACTGCACGCGCCCTGTGAAATGGCGACAAACTTCAAACATTTTTAATATCCATAGGGGATGCTTTAAAAGCCTTTTAAACCATTTTAGATTTACTCAAAAGGTCTAGTGCTAAAATTACTGCCCTCGATCTGACATCTTTTTTGGTTTTGTTTTTTATTATATCTTTTATTAAGTTTTTCATTACAAAAACACAACCATATCTATATCATTTACATCTAAAATACAAACAATTCTCCTATATTTCCCATCCCAACCTCCCCTCCCCCCCCCCCCTCCATCCCTACCCTCCACACAACCCACCCCAGTCTATGTCTCTCCAACAATCCAGTTCATGTCTATACCCTTTCTCCTCAACCCTCTCATCCTACCCTTCTTTTTCTTATTATTATTTTTTTCCCTCCAACCTTTCTTTTCCCTTTTTCTGTTTCTGCTACGGTCATACAAGACATTTCCTTTAAATATCCTACCGCGGGTCAGATCACTGGGCCTCCCACTACTTCCAAATATTTTCCGGATGTCTTGAAATCAAATCATCTTCCCCATTCCTTTCTAAATTTTTCTATTTTACCTTCGTCTATATGGTATAACTCCTCCATCTTGTTTATATAATCAACCCTCTCTAATCAGTCCCTCATTGTTGAAGGCTCCTGTACCTGCCAAAATTTGTGAATAAGCCCTTTAGCCACGTTAATTAGATGGTATAATACAAAATTTTTATACAGCTTCACATCTGATCTATAGAATAAACACACCCACAGATCTTTCTGTATGGTTGTCCCCAATATCTCTTGTATAAATTGGATTCTATCTTGCCAAAACACCTGTATTTTTGGACAATCCCACCATATATGGGACATTGTCCCCTTAGCTCCACATCCCCTCCAACAGAGCGGTGAGACTTCTGCTCATTGTCTATATGCAACACTCGGTGTCAAATACCATCATGCTAAACATTTTTTAATTCATTTCAACTGTGTTCATATTCGTCACCCCATGTGTTAATTTAAACATGTTATTCTTCTGTAATTCATTCATTTTTATTCCCAGTTCCCTTTCCCATTTCTCTATGAACAGTGGAGGACCAGCCCCCCTCAATTCAGTAAGAATCTTATAAATCCCAGAAGTTACGTGTTTTGGAGCCATACTACAGCCCAACATCTTTTTGAACGGGAGCATGTCCTCTGCCATCCTCAGGGGTTGGGGCAACTTTGAAACAAAATGTCTTAATTGGTAATATATCAATTCATCTAATGCTACATATATCTCTTTTTTACTCTTTAAATCTTGAAAAGTGCACAACCCCCCCTTAACTACAATATCCCCCAACCAAGCATCTACATCCTTAAACCATTTCCCCGAAATATTATCCTTCCCCGGTGGGAAAAGATCAGTACCCACCAGGGGAATAAACAGTGAATTATATTTCCAATCCATTTGTTTATGTACTCCATCCCATACTCTTAACACCTCCTGTGTCAGTGTACTACTAGTCTCATCCATATTACGAATCTTCCATGGTATCCAAATAATCCTCTCTAATCGTGTGTTACTTAAAGTGCCTTCTATTTTAACCCAACTCTTCCCCTGTGAGTTGTGTCCAATCTACAAGTAATAATTCTTAATATTGGGCAAATGTAATCCTCCTTTTTCTTTCTTATTACACAAAAGTTCATACCTGATTCTCGGCTTCTTATTAGCCTATATATATTTAAGTATTAATTTTTGTATTATCGCAAATAAGTATTTTGGAATGTGGACTGGGAGCATATGAAATTTATATAGGATTTTTGGGACTATCACCATCTTAACTAAAGTTATACGCCCAATCCAAGAGATCCTTCCCCTTGAAAGTCTTCTCAACCAAAAATTATAATTGTTCCTAAAATCCTATACAAATTCCAAATGGTCCCTATTAAGCTTCCAGAGATATATTTTAAAGTAATGAAAAGATTGATAAGATACATATGGAGAAATAAAAAGCCTAGAGTAGCATATGAAGTGTTAAGTAGGAATAAAGAGAAAGGGGGTTTGGGAGTGCCAGATATTAGGAGATACTATAGAGCGGTAATTTTGGCAAGAATATTTGATTGGACGCATTACCCAAATGGGAAAAGTTGGGTTACAATTGAAAATACACTTAGTGGAAATAATTTAAGTAAAAGCATATGGGTGCCTTCACAATATAGAAATTTAGAAGAGAGCACGAGTTTGTACATGTTAAATGTTTTTAGAGTATGGGATAAAATGTATAAGCAGATGAAATGGGATTTCAATTCACTTTTAATGCCTTTGAGAAATTCAGAGTATTTTCCCCCAGGTAGAGAGAAGTTACGGGAAGGTTGTTTAAGAAGGCACAATTGGGTGACATAATGGAAGGAGCAGAATTGAAATCATATGGGGTTTTGGTGAAGGAAGAGGGAGGGATATTTATTAAACTAGATGTGTGGAAATATAATCAGTTGAAACATTTTGTTGGGACCCTTCCAAAACCTTTGAGAGCGAGGGAAAATTGTAATGCGTTTGAAAGGTTGTTGGAATCACGAGGAGATGGGAAGCATGGCACAGCTAAAGTATATAAAATTCTCACTGAATTAAATATGGATACTAAATTAATGTATATAGCAAAATGGGAAAGAGACTTGGGGGTGGAGATTGGGGAAGATAAACAGAAAAAAATATATAGATTGATTCACGAAAATATAAGCATGTGTGAGGTGGAAATGAATTATAAGTGTTTGATAAGATGGCATATCACACCAAGGGTGGAACACAGGATGAGTGTGGAGAGATCTTCAGGGTGTTGGCGAGAGTGTGGAGAGATAGGCACGACATATCACATTTGGTGGGAGTGTCCAAAAATACAGAAAATACATTGAAAATCCTTGATTCCTGTTCCAATAGGTCTTTTAACTCTTCTCTTTTAAGTATGATCCTCAAATAAACCTCTGTGTCCTGTCTTTTCTTATGTGCCTGTTCTAATCTATACAGTTCTTCCATCACCTCCTTTATTTTCCTCTCACAATCTTTCTTAATTTTAGCTCCTGCGGCTATCAGGATTCCCCTCACATACACCTTATGTGCCTCCCAAATAGTGGCCACGGAGACTTCCTCAGTTTCGTTTAGCAGAATAATTGCTATTCCTCGGTTAGTTTCCTCTCTATTTCAGGGTCCTGTATAAGCGTCTCATTTAGTCTCCGCATTGCCCTTTTGTTTCATTCTCCTCCTTCCCCTAATCTCATCGTGACAGGAGCATGATCTGTGATAGACATAATTTCAATATTAGGTTTAACCAATGAGTTCAATTGTCTATGCGTGATCATTATACAATCCAACCCTGAGTACAATCTATGCGCCAGAGAGAAGAAGGTATAATATCTTTCTCTAGGATGTTTCACCCTCCATGTATCCATTAACTGACTTTGATGTAGCCTCTTTTTCAACATTGTTAGTTTTTTACCTCCTCCTCTCCAACACTCCATAGAAAAATACTTCTGGGTTTTTATTTGGGCCATAGATATTAACAAAGGTATAGGTTTGTCCCCATATTTTCCCTCTTAAGCTTAGGAACTGGCCCTCTGGTTCCACCAATCTCTCCTCCACGACAAAACCCACATTTTTTGAGAACCCGATCGCTACTCCTTTAGCTCTCTTTATTGGTGAGTCTGCATAATACCATATTGGGTAGTACCTCGAGTGTAGTTTAATATTAGAGTCATGTGTTAAATGTGTCTCTTGTAAAAACACAACATCTGCGGAGAGTTGATTAACTTCTCTAAGCAGTTTATGTCTTTTAGTAGGAAAGATTTAACCCTTTCACGTTATATGTCATAAAATTAGTCAAACTCATAGCTATCTAATATTTGTGTTGTCTTTCTTGTTTGGAGGGAAAACGGTATAGACTATCCATCTCATTGACCTTCCTACCCCCCACCCCACCCTCATCCCTTCCATCCCACCGCTCCCCCTCTCCCCTCCCATACCTCGAACCCCCTCCCACCCCCCCAACCCTTACCTAAATTACTAAGAACCACCTGGCCTATACATTGCCCTGAAATCTGACATCGGATTCCCCCACTGATGATTCCTGATTTGTGGCAACACTTTGCACATGGATGCCTACTCCTGTCCCCAGCCCTCAGCATGGGGTTTAAGTGTTTAATATCCCGTTTGGCCTCCTGATGCCCCACCATCTCTACCTATTTTCCCTGAAAACCTACTGGGAACACGGGGGGGGGGGAGAGGAGAAAAAAAAAAGGAGGAGAAAGAAGGTAGGAACATAATGAAATAATTCATCCCCCAAAACCCTCTCTTTTTACTCATTGACTGCCACTTCTCTTTTTTGACCTTACACTTTCACTTCATTTGACCCCTCCGACCACCCCACAATTCCCACATTCTGCAGTTCTAATTTTTCACAAAAGTCACAAAGTTCTTCTGGGAATCTTAGCTGTGCTGATTTCCCATCTTTTCACCCAATCACACATGCCGGGAATCCCCAATTATAATTATTCCCTTTTCCCTCATCTGGTCCAACAAGAGTCTCATCAAACTTCTTCTAGCTAATGTCTCCGAGCCAATGTCTACAAAGAATTGTAATTTTGTTTCTCCAAATTTTATTTCTGGGGTCTCTCGCAGTTTTTTTCATATTCTTTCTCTGTCCTCATAATGATGGAATCAAGCAAACACGTCTCTAGGGGTGTCTGATGTTACTCCTGGTGGGCATCTTAATCTGTGTATTCTCTCGATCTTCAGAGGATCTGTGGCTGATCTACCTGTCAATGGTTTAAACACCTTCTTTATTTTTATCTGTAGATCCTCTTCATGTGAATCTTCTGGTAGGCCCCTGATCCTTAAGTTATTCCTTCTCTCTCTGTTTTCTCGGTCCTCCAATTTAAATGACAGTTTCCTCTGTTTGCATCTCCTCCAACTGTGTTTCCAGATTATATATCTGCTGAGCTTGTGTCTCCATTCTCTCCTCCACTTCTATCCTTGTTAACATTCCAAGATCCTTATGAATCACTGCCATTTAATTTGTCATAGAAAGTTCCAGTTTTGCAAACATTTTTGCGGGGATTTGTGATATTACTCCCTGTTGTTCTGAGACATTTTGATCATTTACACTATTATTCTTTGTCGATTCATTACTCTGATTCTCTTCCCGTACTCCAAATGACAGCCTAGACTGCTCTCCATCATACTTTTTAATTCTTTTCTGATGTTTCCCTGGACTTTGAATCTCTGGGCTTTTTATATAGCACACACATTATTAACAACACTACTAGGCCCCTGAGATACCCCGGCTCCTTGGTCTTCTAACCATCCAGCCCCACAGCTCAAGTATACAGTTGCTAGCAACAGAAGAAAATAGCGACCTAAATCTCCTGCCATTGCCCACAGCAACTCACCCTCCAAACTCGGGCTTCTGGATCTGTCTGTCTTGATACGTTCCTCTATCCCAGTTGGGGTCTCATGCTCCAATTTTCAGGATCACCTGAGCAGGGGTCGGGGCGGGAGCCCAGGAAGTCCTGTATCCTGGAGTCCTGGGGTTTTCCTAGCCTCCGGGTCTCCTGTAGTGTGTCCCCCTTCTCCGGGCCGCTGGGATGTCCAGCCAACTTGATGCCTCCATGCATGGACTGTCCCTCCTGGGGACCTTCCTTGTTCAGGCACCTCTTCAGCCTCCCTCTCCCACCTGCACTCCAGGAAGCACCTCCACCGACCGGCGCCCGTCGCTTCAGGATCCCAGCCTCAGGCCGCTGGTCCCTTCACCAGAGACTACCGCTGCCACCCTCCTCTTCACAACTGACACAACGAGAACACCACAACACAGGTCAGGTAGGATGTAGGGTGGGCGTTGGGAGCTCCTGCACTTAGCAGTCTCCCAGTGCCATGTTCAGGCCACTCCCCTTTCCCATTTTTAAAATTATTTGTATGCTGTCCCTTTCATTTTTTAATTTTTTTTAATCACTTTTATTGTTACTACAGGGAATGTAAATCTCCCCTGTGACAGCAATAGGCATTGTCAGGTATTCTTTTTTGAGAAAACTGGGGTCTTTTAGACCCTAGATATTTCCTCTGCCCTTACATCATCTGATCTCACCAAGATCGGTGTGATCAGATGCTTTCCCAATTTAAAAATGGTGCTGTTTATATCCTGTGAAACTGAAAGTGATGAAATGCTCATAGCTTCTGATTTCTTAGATTATACAGATGATTGGCACCATTCTGGACTGCCCAATAAAGCCGTGGAAGGCAGTGGGGGGCATCTTCTCCCATTGCTTGCAAAAGCAATCCTGCAGCTAATTAGCCACTAGCTTTTTATGAAAGCCGACTGCTGGCTGAAAAAAACAATACCAGGATGATGCCTGATATAATCACTCAAAGTCCAGTGATGCACCAGTACGTTGCTGGTCCTTGGATATATATGCTCTTTTGTTTTTTAATACAGCCTGTGGGCTGAATGAAAAAAAAGAGAAGAAATCTCTGCCAGAAAAAGTGTGTAGTATGCCCATGATTAGAATATACCACCTTGCATCCACCTACTTCTAATGGTGGGCACACATGAAATGTTCTTTTTTTTGTTCAGCCCATGGCTACCTAGCAGATTCCTCTATTCACATTGATCTATGTGGATGAAGAAATATCTGCCAACATTTTTTTTTAAATATATGCGGAAGCATAGAGGCCATCCACTCACTGGGCACCCCAGGCCCCCATGTTTGGGCATATATGCTCTTTTTTAACTGCGAATGAAAAACAGCACTGCACACACTTACGTATATTTTGAGAGCAAGACCCTGTTGCTGTCAGAATAAACAGATCGGTGCTGCAGCTAAATGGCATTCCTGCAAAGAAAACAGCAATGGTTACCAATAAAACTGTAACAATAAAACCATACTAACCGTACTATTTTTGGTTTTTAATTTTATTTTGTACTTTTTATTTTTTATGGGGTTTTTTTTCTAACTTTCTAACAGCCCTCCAGTGGAATACATGTTTAACTGGGCTAGATATTCACAAAAAGTGCATAGAAAGAAAAAGAGATAAGCAGCTCTAATGAACATATAAAAAAACAGATACATGGTGAATTAGGTAACACCTAATAATGTTCAAGATGCAGTCCAAATGTGATATAACAGTCTCTTTGTTCCAACATTTAAAGTAATGCACCAGTGACTTCCACAGGTGTGCAAATCTATGGTGCTCCTCCACTTTCAGGCATGCAGCTGACTCATAGAAAATGTAGGTCAACATGCGCTCAATATGAATCCCACTGGATCCTCTGCTTCCACAAGTCTCTCCAGGCTCTCTCAGGAACAATCCTTTATGTCCCTACTCCGATGGATAGGTGCTCAAAAGATGAGAAACAAGGAACTCCTCATAGTGTAGTAAGGCTTTATTACCATAAAATTGTTTACAAAATGCCACCCTTCAGATATCTGAAGAAGCAACATGACTCATGGTGGTATGCGTAGGATGGAAGCTTGTGACGTCTTTTTTGGTGCTGTGTTCACCCTGTTTTTCCCTTAATGCTTGCAATAGGTTCTGTGAACCTTGTATTTATGTGAGTGGCATTTGTTACACAATACTTTCTATACAGTAACAGTAAATCACAAAACCAAAACTTATAATGGCCATACACTGCTAGATTTTTCTACTTACGTCCTTGTGAATGGAGGAATCTCCCCTGCAGACTAATGTATTCAGGATTCTGTGGTACCCATGACTGTCTGAATGCCTTTCGGTGGCTGAATGATTCTCCAGATGATTTGCCACATTTTTTTGAGTCAAGTAGTGCCAATCAGACTGTAACCGATATCCATGGCTCAGGTTGCAATTTAAACAAGCATGGCAATCTGGGCAGTGCTTTGGAGTACATTTACATGCACAGTACATATCAAACAAACATTAAACAATATAGTTCAGCAAAGGAATTTCCTATTCATTCAGCTTCAAGATCCACATTTGAAATAACACAAATCTTTAAAACAGCATGCTTTCTTGATGCCTGCACATGTTCTTACAAAACAGTGCAATGTAGTCTTCTGAAAGTGACATTTGAAAAATAGAAAAAAAGCTTCTACAGTTCAAATCAGTTCAAATCCAGGCATGCAGCCTGGGTGGCCAAGAAAAGTAGGGAAGCGAGTGACCCTCCTTTCTTTAATAAACCAGATGAGCTAAGGTTTGAGCCTTACTAATTTTGGCCAAAATCAAAAGTAAATTGTCACATGAAAGGAGGCCACCATTCTAATCAGCTGCGGCCATGGAATTCCCTGCTTATCATATGTAACATAGAATTCTACACCCACAGCTAAATGGGACAGTGGCTTGCTATCATGTGACATTGTTCTGTGTGTTGGGCAAGCCTAACAAGTGAATTTTACTTTCTTAGTCAACTCATCCCTACACTTTTAAGTCACTCCCTTTCCTTTAGATTGTAATCTCTCAAGAGCAGGGCCATGCAAACCCCCTTGTCTTTAATTGTATTGTAACTGTACTGTCTCCCTTTATTTAGCAAAGCACATAAGAACAGTACAAAGCATATAAGCGTGGTCAAAATGTTTACAACAAAGGTCAAAAGGTCACAAGGAATGACCAAGGCATAAAGGTAAGCACTGTAGCCACAGCACTAGTGATTGAAACAAAAAGGTTGTGTATGTTCAAGTGGCAATCATATGCAACACATACAGTATGTAGTGGTTACAACCAACAAGAAAGAGAAAAAAATTATATCCTGACTGCCACTAGTCAGACCTGCCGGCAAGAGAAAAAAAACAAACAAACTGTAATGGCATGAAAGTGGAAGGAAGAGCAAAACAGAAGAAAGAAAAGAAGGTGAGGGTGAGTAAGGAAGGGAGAAATTCTGGTAGGATAGTCACATGTTTGTAGCAGGGGGCCACAAAAGGCCAATCAGGGTGCGATCAAGCTGCAAGTTGTCATTATATACAATTCAGAGTTCCCAGACCTTCATCCCCTTTGGCATGGGAGTCATTAAGAATGGAAGTGAGCTTTTCATGCACCATAGTCCCTATAAGCCATTGGCAACTATCCATAATTCTCATAGCAAATAAGCTCTATTGCATCTAAGCATTGATACCTTATGAAAAATGGTTCAGTTTTATGTTGATATCTCAAAGAATACCCAGAAATTACATTTAGAAGTGTTCAGTCTTTGAAACATGCTCTAGTACTCTAGTATACAGTTATTTTGATATTAAAGGACAAACCTTTATGCTGCCTATTAAAAGGACTTTTAAGAACAGATCTTGTAATCAATGTAGTTCCATATCATCATTTTGAAAATTTTAGACTAATTTATAGTGAATAATTTGTTCCCAAACATTTTGTTAATTGTTATACGATAGGTTCGTATACAGGGGCGGACTGACAACTCATAGGGCCCCCGGGCAATAGGGGATCATGGGGCCCCTGTGTCCTTGCCCAAACTCAAAAAAGCCAATGAAAAAGGTACCAGGGGCATCTCAAGGGGCCCCCTACTGACCCCGGGCCCTCGGACAATGCCTGAGTTTCCAAATGGTCAGTCCGCCCCTGGTCGTATATTTGGTACTTTGCAAATGTAATTAATTTTATGTGGGAAAAAAGAGAGCTGAAGAGGAAGACATGTGACCATGCTCAAGATATTAAAGACAGAGACTTGCACTTCCCAACTGGATGCCATTTTGCTTCACATAACATGTATGATCCCTCCAAGGCAAAATGCATGTCCTTTCATCATATTTCTTTGTCGACTAGAGGTGGGGACCTCTAGAGCAATCAGAATATATTGTAGATGAATATTAAAAATCAGAAATGCCATTTTTCCAAAATAATTTTTGTCCCTATTTTTTTAATTAAAAATTATGTATTTTGATTTTTTCATTTTGTATTTGATTTGCTGAATACTCGTTTTCTAGCTATATTGGAATTGTTTGTAAAACTATATTGATTAATAAAATGGGTTTTTTATTGTTATATTTGTAAAATGCATGATTGTGGACAGTGTGGTCATAGGTCTGAAATAATGGTCCTTCCCCATTCAGCCTATGTTTCTTTGGACCACTTCACCTGGCCCTTATTTTAACCACTCATCCCCTTGCTAGCTTAGCTAATAAGACTATGTGGATAGGAGGAGGGACATGAAAGCATCAGCTTGAGGATTGTATCTGTAACTGCATTGTGGCACTTCTGGATTATGCCCACTTCTGGTCCACATCCCTGATTTCATAGAAGTCAGATTTTTTGCATCCCCAGCAGCAGAAATGTAAATTTTGTGAAATAGTCTCTAAGGGTTGTGGACACTGAAACTTTTCTTATTAGAACATTGAGAAAGCACCAAGTAATTGTAATGAACTACTCCCTCCAATTCAGAATCGGTCTACAAAGGATTTGTTCAAACAAAGAGCTATTTCTTCAGAGCATAAACAGGTAGACATCTGAAACAAAGGTTGTTAAAATGCTTGCAATGTACACTGATAACCCATAAGGGTTCATTTTTCTTCCTCTCAACAAAAGGAGAGTTACTCTTTAAATGTTTACTTTGTGAAAAAAAAACAGTTATGTATTAGAGGTGCATATACGGCTTTAAAACAGGTCAGAAGATCAAAAGCTTACTCCTTACACCTAGTATGAAGATGAAAGGCTAAGCTTTCAGGAAATAGAGTAAGCTCAGAGATAAAAAGTATAATATGGATGAGTGATATGATATGTCAAATAATCCCTGAGGAAAAGCAATATCTTAGAACTTATGGAAAGAAGAACAGTTTTGTTGTAGAATGCCAAAATATACAGGTAGAGCCCTTGGCAGAATCAACAGAACATAAACTGGAAGGAAAAAAGAAAGCAGTAGAAAACTGTTAAAATAACACATTGCTGAAAACCAGATTACATATTACTTGTCTCATAGTTCAGTAGAACTCTTATTCACTTATGCATTAAATATAAATACGTTTTATTCATGAAGTCTGATTAATTCACAGATATTTTGGTGACAATATTTTATGTCATATGTTTTACATTACAGCTTGAATAAAACTAATGTACAATAATGTAATAATAAAAGACAAAAATTAGTATAGGAATATATTTTACTGAATATTTTAGCCAGGTGTGAGAAAAATTTAAATATACTAACTTAAAAAATAAAACTAGTTTCAAATGTCACGTTAGACACCTTAGTGAATAAGGTGAATCTGTGTTCACTTAAATCAAACAATTTGATAAACCACAGCAGAATGATCACCATCTATTATTCATCTGACATTCAAGCAACTGTTCTACCAAAACAAAATGACAAAAAAACTCTTTCTAACCCACCAATAAAGTGGTATTAAACTCAAAAACAAACATTTAAACATTTATAGTATTGCAGTTTACCTATTCTTAGATGTGATAGTTGCATTAGTATTTTAAACTAGTGATTTGGCCAGAAGGTCTGTTGGTTTTCAAAAGAACAAGCTCTCTTCTAGATATATTGGTTTACTGGGATGAGACAAACCATTTACCACTGGCAGGGGTGCTTACAATGTTCAGCTTTTATTTATTCATGTAAATTCTTTATCCCAAAAGAAATATAAACTGTTTGCTGTAACTGATTATAAAGTGTGAGCTGGAGTTTGGCGTCTGTTTGTTGGTATATTTAAATATGCTAGTGTATCTAAAACTCCCCCCACAACAGACTGACAATGGTGCTGTCTGCTGAGCTCCCTGTGCTCCTTCATCCAGAGAGGGGGCACTTTAAAACAAGAGGAATTTTACTGACCAGATCACCAGGTGAAAACAAAGGGGGGAAAAGTGTAAAAAAGAAAGCTAATGCAGCCACTACAACTAATGATTGGCACGCTACAATATAATACATCTTTGCTTTTGGGTTTAATACCACTTTAAGCATCTGTATTTGTCAGCCAAAAAAAAACTAATCCAAAATAAAATGTTATATAATATGACAGTTGATTGGGAAACCCATGCTCCTGTGGTTTCAGTAATGTTTTGGCTGCTGAAGCAGAAATGAAATGTAGATATATTTATTATACAAGCAGGGAGATACAAGAGAGAACTGTATGCAGGGATAGCAGCACAATACTAAAACTGGTGTACAAAGAACCATAGGTGGCTCTATAATTAGGCAAATTAGGTGGTCAACTAAGGCCTTGTGCTTACAGGGGCCTAATTTGCCTAACATTTTGCCAGTTTTTGGGGATGACCTGGAGGCTGGACTCAAGCTCCTAACATAGTGAAGTGGTGGCCGCAGCACAGCTGGTGATCAGTGATGACTAGGGCGGGGCTGGGCTTTGGTCAGCTCAGCAGCCCTCTCTATAGTTCCAGGTTGGTGCAGCGACTCAGCTGTACTGCACTAAGTTAGTGAGGCAGAGTGATATCAGCCACACTCTGCTACTCTGTAAACTAGAACTTCCTTTTTCGGTGGCAGGCTGGCACCAGCCTGTGTGGAGGTGCCGCTCTTTGGCCTCTCTGAATGTGACTGGAAATAGCAGAGAAGCGCCAGCCTCAGCTGCCTTATTGAGGTGATTACTTGCAGAACAGAGGCCTCTTCAATTAATGCTGCTTGGATGTGGTTCTCTCTCTCTCTGTGACTGTCTCTTATCTGGATTGGGCTGTCTCTTAGCTGGATTGGTCTGCCTCCTATCTGGTTTGGGCTGTCTCTTTTCTGGTTTGGGCTGTCTCTTATCTGCTTTGAGCTGTCTCTTAGCTGAATTGGACTACCTGTTAGCTGGTTCAGGCTGTCTCTTAGCTGGTTAGTGCTGTCTCTTAGCTGGCTTGGGATCAGGGTTGCCAACCATCTATAAATTTACTGTCCATTAAAAAAAATGGCTTTCGGCCAATTTTCCTACTGTGCATGCACAAAGCAGGATCAGCAAGCTCGGGGGGGGGGGGGGTGCATATGGTGACACCTTTTTATGAACAGCAGGAGCCCGAATGGAGGACTGGATGGGAGAGGAAGGGAAGCCACCCACCAGCCTGGGTGCCAGGAGTCAGTCAGTGGCAATGCCACTCAGCCAGGAGCCTGGATAGGGAGGCAGGAGAGCTGCCTACCGGGCATCTGGTGAGTGGTGTTGAGATTTTAACCATATCATGTCTGTGATCATCTCCATGAATAAGACTGCAGATTTCCGATTACCACTCTTTTAGGATGGTTCCGCAGCCATAAACAGCTATATTGCTTACTTGGATAGTATATCACTTCCCAACTGCCTTTTCTCCCCAGTTTTCTCCATCTTTCCCAGTTCATCCCACCTAGCCACAAATCACCACCACTTACCCCCTTGAGTCCATACACAACCCTCTTTATCTTCTTCTATATTCAAACCCTTCCTCATTTCTATCCCCAGTTTCTCAACCCACTCCAAATCTCCTCTGTTTCTCTTTCTCTACACATTCCTCCTATTCCAATTCCTTTTCTTCCTTACCATTTACCCTTCCTTCAGAGTACCTTTAGCCTCTAATTCCCCCTAATGAGCTCATTCTCTGTCCTTGCTATGATCCCACCCCTGGTCTTAACCAACTTACATTACCTTCCGTCCTCTTCAGTAGCACCTCACTAATATGGTCTTATGGAAGATTACAACATTGTCTTCCTTAGTGCTAGGCACCTAAATTCCAATGAAAAGAGGAGAATACTCCTTAATGACCTGAAAAGATTAAAAACACATTTTTTTAGATAGAAAAAATGCACACCAAGGAAAGTAAAACACCCTCCTTCTGGGACTGCCATTTCCTCATCTCCCATCATAAATGAAACAAAGAATCAACATTTAAAGGAGTTTCTGTCCTCATATCTAAAAATATATTGTGGACACTCCTAGATTCCTGCACTGATGACCATGACAGATAACTCTTCCTGAAAGGCTCCATAGGTAATACTAAGGTGACCCTGGCAGCAGGATACAGCCTGAACCAAAATTAAGACCACTTCCTCAAAGCAATCTTGGATGCCTTGGTCCTTTTTACAAAAGGTACCTTTATTGTAGTAGGTGTCCTGAATGACGGTTACCTCCACTGACTCTTCCTCCTTCTTTTTATTCTCTTGTAAACATATGATCTATATGCTCCATGAGGCCCAGGTGATTGATATACGGTGGTTATAACATCCAGGTACATGTGATTACTAGAGATGTGCACTACAAAAAAAATTATTTTGTTTCATATTCATTGGTTAAGTTAATCATTTAATTTTATCATTTTGTACATTTGTATTTGTTTCATATATTTGTTGTTCCGCATTGACTCCTATTTTAGGAAGTTATTTCAGAAGATTTGGATTAATTCATTTTGTTGTTATATTATTTTGATGCAACGTGCTGGTGACTTTGATAAAACTTGCTTGCGACTTTGGTCAAACTTGCTTGTGACTTTGATGTTTTGAACCTTTTGCTTTGGCAAATCATAACAATACAAAGTGTGACACATATTATTGATCTTACAAAACCTTATGAAGTCCCAAATGCACACTGGGCGTTTTAATAACACTGGTAATGTTAGCTGTGTAAAGACACGTTAAAAACTTGAGTTTTTCAGCATTTTTGCATTAGCGTTTAGCAAAATTTTTTCACGTTTTTTCACATTTGAATTTTTTAGCAGTTTTTTTTAATAAAAATCGTGATTTACTGCGTTTTGCTGTGTTTTACAGCGTTAGAGCATTTTTACAGCTAAAAAACTCCTGTAGAATCCCACTACTTCAGGGGTTTTTTTCCAGCCAAAAAAAACTCTGGGGATGGTAGGCGGACGATAAGCAGAGTTCCACCTTCAGGACTTTGCAGAGGCCTCTCCAGAACCTGGACGTAAACTGCACCCCTCGGTCTGAGACGATATTACTGAGCAGACCATGTAACTTGACAATCTCTTTGATGAAGGTTATTGCAGTCTCTGGTGCGGATGGCGTACGCACCATTGGTAAAAAGTGGTCCATCTTGGATAGTCGATCCACTACTACCAGAATGGTAGTAAACCCCTCCGAGGGCAGCAAATACACTATGAAGTCCATTGCGACCATCTCCCAGGGACAATCAGGAATGGGCAGGGGCCTCAGCAACCTCCAGGCCTTGGCTTTGTCTCTCTTGTTCCGCAGACACACTGTGCATGACTGCGCATAAGCTCTAGAGTCATGATTCAGGTTGGGCCACCAGAAGGATTAGTTCCATTGTCTTACGGGCTCCAAAGTGTCCAGCCAGTTGATGGTCATGAAAAGCCCTTAACACTTGAGACCTCACTTCTTGGGGTACAAAGATTTTTTCCTTGTGCAACAGAAGACCATCCTGCCTTCTAAGCGAATTTTGTTCAGGTTCAGGGCATAGTGCAGAGGCTTGCTTGATCAAAGACTTTAGGCTGGGTTGGATCAGAAACAAATTTGGGGCCGACAAAATGGTGTTGTGGGGAGAAGGCTCCTCTGGGTCCGGGAACATGTGGGAAAGGGCATCTGCCTTCCTGTTCTTGGATCCTGGGCAGTAGGTTATGTGGAAGTGAAACCTGGAGAAGTATAAAGCCCATCTAGCCTGTCGAGGTCTTAGGGGCTTGGCGGACCTTAGATACTCCAGATTTTTATGATCTGTGAAAATCATAATTGGGTGGCTGGCTCCGTCCAAGAGATACCTCCATTCTTCGAAGGCTATTTTAATCACTAACAGTTCCCTATCTCCCACATCATAGTTCCTCTTGGCTTGGCTCAATTTTCTAGAACAAAAGGCTATTGGGTGAAGCAGAGCCTTTGGGCCCTGGTGCTCAGAGAGTACGGCTCCTGTAGCAACTTCAGATGTGTCTACCTCCAGGATGAAGGGGAGTGTTGGATCTGGATGCTGTAACACAGGAGCGGAAGTGAATTGATCTTTTAATTGCTCAAACGCTTTTTGAGCTTCCTGGCTCCAGCAAAATCGTGTATGCTGGCGGGTGAGCTGATTAATAGGGGCAATGATTCTGGAAAAGCCCTTAATAAATTTCCTGTAAAAGTTGGCAAAACCCATGAATCTTTGGACCACTTTCTTGTCTGAAGGTGCAGGACAATCCAGGATAGCAGATACTTTCTGAGTGTCCATGGAGATCCCCTCGGTGGAAATTACGAGCCCCAGGAACTGAATGGACTGCTTCTCAAACTCACACTTCTCCGCCTTGGTGTACAAGCCATGCATCCTTAGAGTGTTTAGCACTTTCCTAATGTGATCACAATGGAGTTCAAGTGAGGTAGAGAAAATTAAGATATCGTCTAGGTAGATGATCACAAAAATGTCTAGGTATTCTCTAAAGATGTCGTTCACAAAATGTTGGAACGTAGCAGGGGCATTACATAGCCCAAACGGCATCACTAAATATTCAAAATGTCCGAAGCATGTTCTGAAGGTTGTCTTCCACTCATCGCCCTCTCTTATACGGACTAAATTGTAGGCCCCCCGTAAGTCCAAGACTCGGGCTGTTCGAAATCTCTGAAATAACTCGGCACCAGAGGAAGAGGATACCGGTTTTTGATGGTAATTTTATTAAGTTCCTTGTAGTCAATGCACGGTCTAAGAGATCAATTTTTTTTTTTACAAAGAAAATACCAGCCCCGGCAGGAGAGGAAGAGGGGCGGATGAATCCTTTAGTGAGATTCTCATCTAGATAGTGCTGGTGGGCTTATAGTTCAAGCTCGGATAATGGGAATATTCACCCAAATAGTATTTCTGCTGCTGGGAGTAACTCAATTGGGCAATCGTAAGACCGATGAGAAGTCAATGCGTCAGCCTTCTTTTTATCAAACACATCAAGGAAGTCATGGTAGATAGCGGGAACTAGTTGACTGGCCTCTGGTGAAGGTTGGACTGAGAGACATACGGAAGAATTGGTGGGTGTAAGGGCACCACAGTGTTGTAGACAATATTCTGAAGAAAAGATGATTTCCTTCTTGGGCCAATTGATCTGTGGGTTGTGGGCTTGCAACCAGGGTATTCCTAAGATGGCTGGAAACATGGGGGATCTGATCACGTCAAAACGAATAAACTCCTGATGTCCGGAGTCGGTGGTTGCAAGAATAGGAGTGGTTTCATGGGTAACAGGTCCAGAACTCGGAGTAGTGCCATCCGTAAGTAAGACGTCAAGTCTCTGTTTCTTAGGCAGAGGGATGTGAAAGTCCTTGGCCAATTGGATGTCTAAGAAACAGCTACAAGCTCCCGAGTCAACGACTGCCCGCAACTTAACATCTGTCAGGGCTCCAGGTATGACCAGAGGTGTGTGGACCGACACAGGGAAACACAGACTTCAGGTATAGTGTGTAACACAATATAATTTATTAAAGACAACACAAACATAAACGCAGTGCAAACAATCAAACTCAACACTTACAGAAATATGTACAACCAGGTGCAATAAACCTTAAACGAATAGGTACCAGTGCAGTCAGGGCTGGAGAGGGGGAGCGGTCAGGCAGGCTGAGCCCACAGCATGGATTTCCTCAGGGCGTGGGGTCTAAGTCCCAGCCTGCTATTCACCAGGGCCCCTGATGGTGGGGATGGACTTGGTGCAGACTGGAACCAGGTTGTGACCCCTGAGTGCGTCCGGCTGTGGTAGCGAGTACTGGCAGGGGAATGCAGGAACGGAGTCTGATGGGAAGAGGCAGGCAGACTTACTAGAGGTGATCCGTGCGGGATGGATCGTCGGGTGAAGTAAGCGTAGTCAGACAGGCCGGGTCGGTATCGTGCGGGCAGCGTGGTACAGGAGGAGCAAGCAGAGAATGGTCGGGGTCACAAGCCAGGTTCAGCAGATAGCAGGCAGCGCGGTACCGAGGATCAGGCAGAAGGATGGTCAGGCAAGCCAGGAGTTCAACAGGAGACGGTCAGCAGAGGTCAGGATCAAGTAGGGTCAGCAACGAGGCAGGAACACAGGATACCAGGTACAGGGGCTCATGGGAAACATAAACCAAGGCCCAGATAACAGGCCTGGTCATTCCTTAAATACACCTCTTGCAATCAGCGTAGGTGTTGTCTGACTACAGGAGTGAGCTTCTGGCTGCTGAGAGCACCCGCTGGCCAGTCCTGGTACTGCAACCCACAAGGCATGTGAGTCCCACCACTATTGGTGAGTCCATTCCTGACAACATCCCTTCCAGCCACCTGCAATGACATGAGGAGAATGACATGGGTGGTTCAAGTCCCGGATAGCTGAAGGTACGAAGGATGAGGCTGGCTGGACTTACTTGGGTGTACTGGGCAGTTACGCAGGAAGTGGCCCGTGGCCCCACAGTGAAGACAGAGGTTGCCTTGCTGTCTGCGTAGCCTTTCTTCCAGAGTTAGGGCAGGTCGGAGAAGGCCGATTTGCATAGGTTCTATCTCCGAATTGTTGATGGGTTGCGGAGCAAGGGCAGGAACCATTGGCCCTGGAACTTTTGACAGATCCCAAGTGGGCCGAAATGTCTGAGTATGCTCAGCGCGTCTTTCCGCGTCTTTCACCGATCCAACCGGGTAGCGATCAGGATAAGGTTCTCCAAGGAGGAGGGAGCGTCCACCCTAGCTAACTCATCCTTGAGGGACTCGGACAGGTCTAAGAGGAACTGGTATTTCAATGCTGCATCGTTCCAACTGGTGTCTGCAGACCATTTACGGAACTCCACTATGTAGTCCTCCACAGGCTGCCGACCTTGTAGTACAGCATGGACTCAGCAGTGGAGGTCTTCTGGGGATCGTCGTAGAGGGCAGCCATGGCTTCAAAGAATTCACTCACTGATTTGAGTGCTGGGCTCTTTTGTTCCAGAAGACTATGTGCCCAAGACTGAGGTTCTTCAGACAAGAGGGAGATTATGAACCTGACCTTGACCGCTTCCAGAGAAAAGGTGCTGGGTTGCAGAGCAAAATATAATTCACAGGCATTCTTGAAAGCTCTGAACTTACGTCGATCCCCGAGAAAACGTTCCGAAGTAGGAACTCTGGGTTCTGGATGTGGTAACACAATAGCAGGAGTGGTGGCAAGAGACTGACTGGCAGGTGCGGCTACTGGGTTGGAACCGGCGGAGGGATCCTGGTCCGCGGAAGTAGAGAGGGAGTGAAGACACCCTTCTAGCTGGAAGTATCCTTGCTGTAAATCCTTCACTGCTTGGGTAAGTGCCATCATCTGTTGGCAGAGGGCCTCTAGTGCGGAAGCGCCTCTCTAGGCCTCGGACATACTGGCTAGATGATACTATCACATACCTGGTGATGGAGGCCAATGGAGAGAGGGCTTCCCTTGCAGCTAAGTACCGGACTCCCCTGAGAGTGGGACAGCGGGAGTCAGGCCCAAAGTTGTACAGGTCACCTGTAGGAGTACTGGTCCACTCAGAAGCACAGCTGGTGCATGGAGATAGGTCTACAGACAGGAAGCGCCTGTACGTGGTATGCCAGCCCTTCCGGGATTTGGATGTTTACTGGGTAGTCGGTTCAAGCCAAGGTCAGGTACCAGGTGGGAATCAGAGCTGATGTAGTCAGCTGGGAAAGCCTAGGTCATTCACAGAGGAGTGAGAGAGAGAAAGTATCCGGAAGCCATAAATTAAACTGTAATGTTAATGATGATATTTAAAAATGATTGCTCAGGGTTTTATTCAAATTTGGGATAGAGTGCAAATAAATAAAATCTGAAAATACACTGACTACAATGTTATGGGTGTTGTTTCTAAGCAGAAATTAAACTGCAATGTTGATTTCTACATTTGAAAAGAACTGTTTGGGGTCATGTTCAAATTGGGGCCTAGTGCCAATATTTTGTACCTTGAGCATAGATTCTACAGTCTTTTGGGATTTTTTTTTTCAAATAAATGAAAATAGATTTCTAGATTGGAAATAGCCTGTTGAGAGTTCTATTCAAATTCAGGTCTAATGCCAATAACTTAAAATTGCGAATGTAGGTACTACAGTCTTTTGGGATGATTCTTCTGCAGATAAATGACACTCTAAATATGATATCTAGATTTAAAAATGTCCTTTGGTGTTTCTATTCAAATTGTGGCTTAAGTGCAAGCGAATAAAATCTGGCAGCATAGTTGCTTTAATATGTAGGGAGTTTTTTTCTGCAAATAAATGATGCAAATTTTTTTTTTCAAGAATGAAAAATGGCTTTTGGGTGTTTTATTTATAATAGGCCAAGAGCACAAATAAATCAAATATAGAAATGTACACTATAATAATTTGGTGTTTTTTCTCTGAATAAATTAAACTTTAATTTTGACTTAAGGAGTTAAAAGTTATTGTTGTGGGTCCTATTCAAATTCAAGCTAGAGCACAAATAAACAAAATCTGGGAACATACTCACTGCAATATTTTGGTGTTATTTCTGTGTATCAATGAAACTTTAATGTTGATTTCTATATTTAAAAATGGCTGTTGGATAATGGATGTTATGGAAGTTCAAACTGGGGCCTAGTGTCAATAACTGATAGTGTAGTTACTACAAAACTTTTGGGGGGTTGGGGTTTTGTCAGTAAACTATATTTTAAATGTTTTATTTTTAAATGTAAAAATGCTTTTTGGGTCCTATACAAATTGGGACTAAAATGCAAATAAATCAAATCTGGGAACATTCTCACATTAATATAGCTTCTGGGCATCCTATCAAAACTGGGTCTACAGCATAAAACAAATTAAATCTGGGGACATACTCATTACAATATTTAGGTTATTTTTTCTGGGGAAAAAAATAATGTTATTCTATAGTTGTTTTTTTTTTCATTTAAACAATGTCTGTTGGTGGCTCTGTTCAAATTAGGGCCTAGTGTTAATAAGTAAATACTGTGAGCATGGTTACTACAATCTTTTAGGGTGTTTCTTTTCCTGTGGTTTAAGACCCTCCTAGATTTTGGTCCAGTGCAGATTCTGATCCTCAGGCATACCAGCTGTATAGGCTCTATAGTGCTCAGAGAGGGGACTTGTGGTTCTGAGGAATGACCAGTGAAGAGAAAGGGTAGAGATGACTGTGCTGCCACTGTCACCAAAGTGCAGAACACAAGTCAGATAATGTCATGCACCTTGTCCTGTAGTCTTTCCATTGTATTTGCCCAGTAAAATACTTGTTTGTATAGTCAAACTCAGGCCATTACTTAGAGGAGGATGTTGTGTACTTTGGCTTTTTCACTTGGGTACTCAAGTACCTTGTCTCAACAATGATTTTGGGGCTTTTGCTGCTAACTTTTTTTTTACTGAGATGCTGCTCCCACCCAGCTATTTTGTGCATGTTCCTTGTTTCGTCATGCATGCAGTATCTAAATGGTTGTTTTATTTACCATGCCTGATATGCTGCAAGTAGAGATTGCAGACCACAAGAGTCCTGTTGGAAGCTGATACATAAAAAAGGGTCCACACTGCAGAAATCTTTCACTTTGTTTCCTAAACTGCAGTGTTATTGTGATAAAAAAGGAACAAAACAGTTATACTGTCTGTGATGGAATGTGGCGTCCGACCCCTGCCCTTCTCACCAACTCGTGACAAAGCACCAGCCAATCTCGCACCGCACTGTCACTTGCGTAACAATGCCACTCTCAGCTGCACCCTGCACAAAGATTTTCCAGCTCACGGGACCACAATCTATGTGCCAGCAGCCTGAGAGCAATTGTTACTGGGTCAGGTTATTTACGCAATTAACCTTTCACACCTTTTTACAGAGAAGGAGGAAACTCACAAATCCGAGCAATAACACTATGATTTTAGCATAAACATCTGCAACACACACTGTTGTCACCACAGACAGGTATATTATTATTATACAGGATTTATATAGCGCCAACAGTTTGCTCAGTGATTTACAATATAAAGCATATATAAAGCACTTTATAGCCAGAGGATTATTGTATACAGTAGCACTCTTCAAGAGACAGGGATTCTTTAGTTTGTATTAAAAGCTTTAGAGACAGTTTTAACACTTTTTCAAAATAGGATTTATTACTAAAAAGGTCAAAATGGTGCAATTAAAATATTTACATAAAAAAATGTTACAAACACATAAAGAGAACAATAAAGCAACAGAGAAATAAAAGAAAGGAGTTAAGAAGGCAGAATACTTGCAAAGTGCTGGTTGCAAAGTATACTTGCAAAGTCCAATTGTCCGAGCAAAAATGCTGCCTTGGCTCTCAAGTCCGTTAAGATGTTTCTTGATTGATGTTAAACAAGAGCTCCTCTTCCCAAGGCCTGTCAGTCCTCTTCTATGATATCAGAGGGGTGTCGCCTGAGAACAACAGCCCAATCATCCGGTTTAGGGGATGGGTGCTAGGAGGTCACCAAATTTATGACCAAGTCCCGACTACAGTGTCATACTAATAATAATAATTTCCAGTATGTGCAGATGGTATGCTAGCAACTGGCAAATTAATATTAAGAATTATATTTCAAACCCAGGGATACCAAACACAGAGTACCTTTGTCACCCAGAAGGGAAGAGACTGCTTTCTCCCCTTTCCTATGTGCCAACATAGTCATGTAGGACCTTGATTTGTTCAGTAGGATATTCCCTATTTAAATATATACCTAATATTAATGTGCCCTGTTCCTGTTGAATTCTGTGAATTGTATGTGGAATTGTTACATGTGGAATAGACGTTTTATGGCACACTCTGAATTTCTAGAGCTCTAATGGCCTAACAGGTCATGTGTGATGGCTGACTGAGTGATTTTTTTACGATAGAGCTGGCATCTATTTGTGTTTTATTTAAGATAAGAGGTTCTTTTGAAGTTCGTTATAACTTACAGCCACAAATTTCATTTTCAAGAGGGGGGATGAGGGGAGAAAGATGATTGTTCATGAAAAACAAAATGACTGAGACCTTAACAAGATGGCTGTTGCGTACAAATTCCATTCCATTCCAGATTCAATTTGTGCCTTTTATAAGCTGATTAAATAAATTAGATGTCACAACCACAACTACCTGCAAAAGCTATATTTTCTCAGTGATATGAATTAATCAGTTTGGGGTGTGCCTAATTATAAAGTAAAACAATACAATATAATTACAAAAGAAAATGAATTAAACATTCAAATTATGTGATGCTGGCATGCAGAGTCTTTATATCATATACAGCTTAAAGGCATCATCCAAGCATGTAATTGAAATTATTAGTTGATACTTAATGTCACCCTCAACATCGCAAAAAAAGGGGACCCCCTTGCCTCTGAAGGCTACTTTTTATTTTTTTTTCTGCATTGGTATATGTCCACCAGGACAATTCTCAGTTCCCCATGCCCTTTGTTTACCAATTCATTGTCTTTTAGGCTTAAAAGTGGACAGAATTGATTTTAAATAGTTGCTCCCCATTTACATCTCTGTTGTTTTGATTAAAGTCCACAATTTCTGAAATTAACAATGGGTTCAATGAACAGCCTGTGAATCAAATCCAAACACGTTCGCTCATCACAACTCATGCTGTCCCAACACTGCCAACATAAGCACAACACAGAGGTTTTGTGATTACATTTGCTTCTACAGATGCAACTATAGAGTAGTCTGTAGATGAGCCAGAAGTCCAGGAGCTGTGCTGGGCTTTAGCTCCTGAACTTCACACCAGTTTTAGCACAAGTGCCAATGAAAGCCCGCAGGATCAGTTCAGACTGGATTTTAATTAAAACCCCCTTTCCTTATGTCCATGCTGAAGGCAAACACAGAGGTGCTTGAAAGGCTTTCAAGACAGCATGGGGAGCATTTCAAATGTCACAGAGTGAAATAAAAAAATGGCAAAATAATTTGGCCAAAGCCAATAAGTTCAAAGATATCTACACCAGGGTAAATGGCAAGATCTACCTCAGAGCACAATTCTTGTGAATCATTCCACTCATCTCTACTTAACATAATAAACCAAATCAGCATTGGCAATAATGTTGTTTTACACTTTAAGCCCACAATTTCACACGTGTTTTAATGTAATTGCACTATCCTTTGACAAACACCTTCTAAATGACAGTATATTGTTTTACAATAAAATGGAATATTTACACTAAATTATTAAAAATTAAACTTCTGTAGAGCCAGGGATATTGTGACTATGTTCTCTTTTTCTACCAGCTAATGAGGCATTTTCATGAATATTTATGCAACCCCACCTTTGACTCAAGTTTTATCATAATAAATTGAAAGGCTGCTTGACAGTTTCAGTAAACCGCAAGAAAAATATATTCACTAAATATTAACTGATGCATACTCTGCAGTTTAAAGTCCATATACTTAGTGTCCAATAACTTTGGGTAAGTTTATAAAACTGCTGTTTTGCTAAACAGACCAGAACACAACTGATGAAATATATACTGAATTTATACATTGTATCTATGTAAATGTATTAGGAAAACTTCCACAATTACATTTTCCCAAAATTATTATTATTATACAGTATTTATAAAGCGCCAATAGTTCGCTCAGCTCTGTACATTACAAAGGGGGACAGAACATGTGATAGAACAATACCAATACAATGCAAAACATGAGGGGATTGAGGGCCCTGCTCTTTCGAGTTTACAATCTAGGATGGAGGGTATGGTGGCACAGGAGGAGATAGCTGTGGGGGATGGAGTGGTAGGAAGAGTGGAGGAGGTCGGCAAGTTAGCAGGTGGGGGTAATAAATTATTTGTCCCTTTAACAAAACATAAACAACAGAATCTGACATGCATTTGTTATACCCCTGCAATATATCTTAACCACTTCTGGTCCCAGCACCCATAGACTATATAAACCCATTCCCAGGGATTTTGTAGGTTTTGTGTGTGACTGATTGTCTTACAATTGCTGCTCTGTTTAGCAGTCAACCTAGCCAGTCTTGGCGTTACTTTTCTGGACAAAAAGTACTTTCTTTTTACATGATACTTTGAATTATATATTTTATAATTCTTTTAGAATTCTCTTAACTTTGCTTGTTTTTTTCCAAGTTATGGGGAAAATATATGGTCTAGAAACAATGGTGTATATATTAGATTTTATTTTATTTATGAAGCTTTTTTGTCACAGTATGAGATGACAACGCAGGCCCTATCTTTTAAAATATTACACCATTATAAACAACAAATAATAATAGTCTGAAGTGTTAGACTGTGAATGTTTTGAACATTTGTAATTAAGATTTTTTATATTAGGGTTACCAGAAATATATGCAAATGGAAATAGGCAGTAATGATGTAATAACATATTTTATACTACTAATCTTATAAATGAGAACATGTCCTATTTTTGGCACCAAACTGTATTTACAGTGGCTCAGGAGCAGCAGGACCCTAGAAACTACCTCAAGATGACTATATTTAGAAAAGTAAGCCCCCAAAGGTATTTTACAAGAGGTGTTGCTTGGACTTTGAACCACAATTTTTCAGCATGCAATTGACAGCAAAGTTAGGGAAAACATTTCTGACTACAAAACTTTACACAAAAGTTCAAATTTGCTGATGAGTTTTACACAGTGATAGCTTGGTAAAAACTGCATCCAACAATGTGTTCAGCTACCTCTCCCATACAAAATTATATCATATAATTATGCCTCACCCACTTAGTGGGAACATGGCAGGTCCCAGAAGGGAGTGCATTCTGGCTCTCGATGGCTGAAAACATGTCTGTTTTTTTTTTACACCAAACTGCATTTACTGTGCTTTAGGAGTGGCAGGACCCCAGAAACAACATCAAAATAACTTTTAAGAAAGATAGACCCCTCAGGGTTTTTGGCAAGAGATATATCTTGGACTTTAAATCTCAATTTTTAAAAATGCAATTGACAGAAAAATTAGGAAAAAAAACGTAAAAACAAAATTTTCAACAAAAGAATAAATTCAGTGGTGGGTTTTGCAAACATGGGGTTTGCATGGTAAAAACTGCATTCAACAATATGTTTAGCTACCTCTTCCAAACACAACGATATCATATGAGTAAACCTTAGTCACTTTGTGAGAACATGGCAAGGCCCAGAAGAGAAGAGTGCATTCTGGCTTTCATGTTTGTTTTTGGCAATGTACTGTATTACATTTAATGTGGCTCAGAAGTGACAGGCTCCCCTATTGGTGATATTTCGGTACTGTGAAATATATCTTTTACATTTTGTAGTTTACTTTAAAGTATTATATATGTTATTAAAAAATTATATTTTTAATTTGGTAAAAAAAACTGCATACATATTTATACATATATTTATTCCCTTATGTTGCTACATTGTGATGCATGTGTGTGTGTGTGTGGGGGGGGGGGGGGGAGAAACGTTTGTGTGAATGGTTAGTGTAAAATTGAGAAAACATTAAGCTGAGTTGCTGAAGGCACAAATTAACATGGCCATCACTTTTTCACAAGTATGTGATTGCTAAAGATTTAAATGATTTTGTGTTAGCTTCAGGTAAACTTTCCATCTATAGACCCCCACAACCACTGGGCACATGAGGACAAGGTGCTTTGCCAGGGGGGTCACCCTGCCAAGGCAACCCCCATGTTAAGGGTGGGTGGCCTGGTATGGTTCAGGAAGGGGGACACAAGCCCCCCCCCCCTTTTCTGCCCAATCAGACTGCATGTTCAGAATAAAGGTTTTGTATGGATATTTAAGGGATCTCACACGTTTTTGTGTGAGGCTTCCCCTTTAAAATCCTTACCAGACTTAAAAGAATGTTTTGCATGCTCTTGCTGAATAAATACAAAAAATTAAAAAGCCATCAAATTACAGTCATTGCTGGCTTAAAAAAAAGGACAGAGACCCTCCAATTATCCCCAAAATAGATCAGATCCTTTGAGAGGGACTTTGTTTTTTTTTTAACAAAGAAACTAGCAATAACAGCTGTCAAAGTAATTTGCCAGAAATGTTTTAATGTTTTACTTTGTAAATGTCAGTGCTAAAGAATTATTGTTCCTGTCCAAATGGAATTTTTACAAACATATTTTTTTGCATTGGCACATGTTCCCCAGGGCATTGCCCAGCCCCATGCTATATATTGACACCCCCTTACATATTAGCCCAAAAAATGGGTGATTTTATTTGATAGATTCATCTCCCATTGATTTTGGTGGGGTTCAGGTTCAGCATCCAAACTTCTTTGAACCCCTGCCAAACCCAGGGCAGCTTGGCAGGTCCCAGAAGGGAGTGCATTCTGGCTCTCGATGGCTGAAAACTGACATGTCTGCTTTTTTCGGCACCAAACTGCATTTACTGTGCTTTAGGAGTGGCAGGACTCCAGAAACAACATCAAAATAACTTTTAAGAAAGATAGACCCCTAAGGGTTTTTGGAAAGAGATATATCTTGGACTTTAAATCTCAATTTTTAAAAATGCAATTGACAGAAAAATTAGGAAAAAAAACGTAAAAACAAAATTTTCAACAAAAGAATAAATTCAGTGGTGGGGTTTGCAAATGGAATTTTTACAAACATATTTTTTTGCATTGGCACATGTTCCCCAGGGCATTGCCCACCCCCATGCTATATATTGACACCCCCTTACATATTAGCCCAAAAAATGGGTGTTTTTATTTGATAGATTCACCTCCCATTGATTTTGGTGGGGTTCAGGTTCAGCATCCAAACTTCTTTGAACCCCTGCCAAACCCAGGGCAGCTTGGCAGGTCCCAGAAGGGAGTGCATTCTGGCTCTCGATGGCTGAAAACTGACATGTCTGCTTTTTTCGGCACCAAACTGCATTTACTGTGCTTTAGGAGTGGCAGGACTCCAGAAACAACATCAAAATAACTTTTAAGAAAGATAGACCCCTAAGGGTTTTTGGAAAGAGATATATCTTGGACTTTAAATCTCAATTTTTAAAAATGCAATTGACAGAAAAATTAGGAAAAAAAACGTAAAAACAAAATTTTCAACAAAAGAATAAATTCAGTGGTGGGGTTTGCAAATGGAATTTTTAAAAACATATTTTTTTGCATTGGCACATGTTCACCAGGGCATTGCCCACCCCCATGCTATATATTGACACCCCCTTACATATTAGCCCAAAAAATGGGTGTTTTTATTTGATAGATTCACCTTTCATTGATTTTGGCAGGGTTCAGGTTCAGCATCCAAACTTCTTTGAACCCCTGCCAAACCCAGGGCAGCTCGGCTTATTATTATATGTGGCCAAGGTTTACTGACCAAGGATGAATATGTGAATCAGGAGTTATGATTTTCCTGAGTTTTCTAGCTGTATGCTTTTTCCAAACAGAGATTTAGAAAGTATTACAGTAAGACTAGGGACAGGTAGGTAACTAGTGCTTTGAGAGGAAAGTCAACAATGATAGCCCCTGCATTACATGTTTCTTTTAGTTTTGGTGTAATATAGATTCTGGAGTAAAAAGGATTAAAATAGGAATAAGAATCAGCTTTATTAACCAAGTACAACAGCAGGAATTTGTCCTCACGTAAAGGTTTAGTAGATTAAAATGGCTCTCAATGTACTTTGTACCTATATAAGCAAAACTGATACTGTATGTGTGCAACAACCTATACACACATATGTACTGATATTCTTGAAACAACATTGCAGATGCAAGTATAGTAATACACACAATAACAATACACATATGCAAATACTATACAAACAACGTCTCACTGTGGGATCTGTAAATCTAAAAACTGAAGTAGTACAGACAGTGCAAATGAGAATTTAGGTCTTCATTGGTTTCGTAGCTTTGGGAGAAGGAACTGTTCTCAAAGCTGGCTATGGATGAAACAAATCTTGGCCAGTTCAGCAGGGACTGGCAGACATTCACTTCATCTATGGGCAATTAACTTCAGTACAACCAACCTGTAGGATTTTCTCATGTGATCACTGCCAGCAGCTAAAGCTGCCAGCAATGATCATTGGGTTCTGCCTGCAGGGAAGGCTCCCCACCAACAGAACACAATAGTACTGTAGGAAGAATTCCTCCATCAACATGGACTGCATAATCTATGGGCTGCGTAAGTCTGTTTTTCAAGGTATACAGTGATCTGCAGTGCTTACCAGAGGGGAGAAGTTGAACAGATACTGAAAAGGATATGTGGGTTCTGTGCTGATCTTTTCTGCCTGTATTTTGACCCAGGAGTTGTATAAATCCTGAATTGTGGGCAGGTCAGCACCAGTGATTTTTTTCGGCAGACCTGACTGTCGACTGTAGTTTGTTCCTAACCTATTTGGAGGCCACATCAAACCAAACCAAATAGTGATGGAAATGTATAGAACAGACATGATTACTACAGTGTAAAATTGTATCAACAGATCTTGAGGCAGATTAAACTGAGCAGATTCAGGAAGAACATCATTTGCTGGGTTTTATTGAAGATGACATCAATGTTGGATGTTTTTTTCAGGTTCTAGGAAATTATAAATCCCAGAAATTGAAAGGTCTCTGCAACTGACACAACCTTTCTTTATATATTACATGTTACATGTTACACCCATATTCAGGGTGTAATCTGTAACATGTTACGATCTAACCAGCCCCCGTCAGATCATCAGTGACACCCATCAGTGACACCAAGTCAGTTCCCCCCAGTGTCAGAATGCCAACTGCAGACCCACAGTCCCACTATAAGTCACTGATCGCCGCCATTACTAGTAAAAAATAAATAAAATAAAAATTCCAATTCCACCGCCATTTGTAGTTGCTATAACATTAATATTATTATTGTACAGGATATATATAGCACCAACAGTTTGTGCAGCACTTTACAAAAATTAATTTAGACATAACAGTTACAATACAATTTGGTACAAAAGGAAACAGAGGGCCCTACTCGTTAGAACTTACAATCTAGGACATTCATGTAAACCAATTAATTTCCACGTATTGGGATTTTGTTTTAGTAAAGACATGTAGAAGAATACATTTTGGCCTAAATTTATGAGGAAATTAAATTTTTTTAATTTTTTTACTGGACATATTTAATAGCAATAAGTCCGAAATCTTGTTTTTTTCTCAACATTGTCGGCCTTTTTTTGTTTATAGAGCAAAAAAATTAAAAACACACAGGTGATCAAATACCACTGAAAGAAAGCTCTATTTGTGGAAAAAAAGGACATATATTTCATTTGGGTGCATGACCCTGCAATTGTCTGTTAAAGTAATGCAGCGCCGTATCGCAAAAAATGGCCTGGTCAGGAAGGGGGGTAAATCCTATGGAGGGCAAGTGGTTAAATAAGTAGCTTGTGTAAGAATTTGTCTTATTCTGGTCACAGTTTGTATTACTTTGTGTTACTTAACCAATTTGTGTCTAATACAGACAGTGTTCATCTAACCTACTGTTCTTCAGTCGATTAAGGGGTTGTGTCAGAGTGGTTCGGGCAGTGGCCTATCTGTCTGGAGAAGGAAACAAGCTTCAGAAGGGCCAATAAAAAAGTGGATGCTAAAGATGTACGCTACATAATTTAGATCTGTCAGTTAAGCAAAAAAGGAATGGAAAATAGATTCTGTTAACCAGTCACCACCAACAGAAGTGGAAAAGCACAGTGTTAGATCATGTGACAGCAGATTAATTTAAAGGAGAAGTACAGCCCAAGCTCATTTGGCTCTACTTCTCCTGTGGAGTGCACTTGTTGTGCACTCCCGTGACCCATTTTCAGCTGACAGTGGACTGAAGCCAGCTGTCAGCTGACGTCACTCAGGCTGGGGAAAGATCCCGAAATTTAAAGTTGGGATCCACCCCAGAGTGGCACCTGGCTCAGCCTTACAGTGAGCTGCTGAGAGCCTGAGTCAGCTGCACAGGTCCCCTCCACACTCCATTGAGCATGCGGGGGCAGAGCAGACAGTGGTGACTGACAGTCATCGCTCTCTAGTCACAGCAGCGAGAACTCGGCAGTCAGTGGTCATTTGATCACTGAGTTCTCATCCTTAGAGCTAGTGGGGGACAGATGCAGAATTGGATTGATGCTGTATCCACCTAGATAAGTATAATTTGAGAAAAAAAACAAATCCATACATCTCTTTTAAGTTTTGTTTGGGTTTCAGGGGCAATAAAAAAAGAAAGCAACTGAGTAGTTGTGGTTGCAGTGGGAAACAGGTTTTGGGTTTGTTTTGTATTTTATTTTGTTGTGCTTTTTGAGTTGTGCTTTAAGACATTAGTCAATATCCATGTTAGAAGAAATTCCTACTCTCCAGTGACAGAAAATGAAAGAAATGGAAAAGATTATTTGTTATTTTTGTACATCTCAAGAGCTATCCTATTAGAAACTATAGAAAAGTTTATATGACCCAACATTTCATAGATAAGATGCAAAAGCATGCTTGATGATCGTCCAGATGCAGTCTACCAGTCTATAAGAATAACAAAAAGACAACTAAACACATTTTGTAGATTTAAAAAAACTTGACTGCAATACATGGTAAAGCTGCAATTTCAGATTAGCAAATCACTTTAGCAAGTCAACAGTAAGCTTCTCTACAATTATAAACATTTCTTGTTTTCCTTGTAAAACTAATAAAACTCAATGCTGGAAGGGATTTGTTCAATGTATAGTATTCAAAACAGTGATTACCTATTTTGCAATTTAAAGTTATGGATTAAAACACTAAATAAAATCGGTGTGTAGTAAACACCGCTATTCCATTCTAAATATACTGTATCTAGCCTGTCATGGTGCATACGAAAATGATTCAATTTGATTACAACTACTTAGTCTTCTATGGGAAATTTTGTTTGCAAATGCTTAGGACAAAAATATTGCCTGTTCTCTAAAATGATTTACCACAGAAGCATTGGTTGCCTTTCATAATATTACAGGACACCTTTTTTTTCATTGTGTGAATTTGAATTTTAGTGGCCTGGGCTAAGGACTGAGTGATCCTGATTTTTAACTTTAGTGAGAGCTACTACTGCTTGGTGTCAGTGTTAAGATACAATATATTTTACCATGCTTCTCATTCATCTTTCACTAATACTCTCCTCATCTCCACAACATAGACAGTAATTGTTTTGTTGCCCAATATAAGAAATCAGAAGGCTGACTACAATACTAGAGATAACACCGGAAGATAAAAACTGCACCAATCTGCAGCTTCTACTGCTGGCAGGACACTTTTTTGTGTATTGAAATTAGCATTGGCTCCTGAGAGATCCTTAATCTTTCCTTTTTAAAGAACATTTATAGAAAGCTCACAAAAAGTACATTATGGAACTGGAAGGAGTGCAGAAAAGGTCCACTAAATTAATAACGAACATGGAAGACCTCAGCTAGAATGAAAGTTTAACTGAACTGAATTTATTCACAATTGAGAATAAAATGTGATCTGTGATATTATCACCTTGTATAGTTATCTAAGTGGCCAATTTAAAAATTTCAGTGTAAAGTCGTTTATCACAAAAGACACAAGGGCAATCTTTGTGAATGAAAGTTTAATTTTTGTATATGGAAAGGGCTGTTCATTTTAAAAGCTGTGAAATTATGGCAACGTCTTCCACAGGAACTGGTTGTAGCAGACTCTGTACAATAAAAAAATGATAAAAGTGGCTATTAATATTTAAAAAAGGAATTGAAGAATTATAAATGTACATTTGATCCTGGGTGCTTTACAATTGCCCAGGGGATCAAAAAGCTTTCCTTACCTGTAGAAAATATTGCACCACACTTTTTAGAGGGTTTTGCCATTTTTTGGATACTGCGGGTTTATAGTAGTGAAATTGCAAGGTTTGTTGTTTCAGTAGACTCTCTGGATGCTAAAGTTGACCTGATTATGTAACTCATAAGTCATGCACATGTATGAAAAAGTCACAGAGCTAAAAATTAGAGGCCAGCTAATTTACAATATTACAGAACATTGATTTCAATGTTCTATTAAAATTGGGGTGGTCTTTCTTTAATAGTAGCTCCAATGTTTACACATTTCTTTGAGGCAACATGTAATTCCCAAACTACAACTCTAGAAATTCAATAAGTGCAATAGTTTAATGAAAGACAAGGGACAAACCTGTGGCATTGATGATCGATACAACAGTAAACAATTTCTAATTATCCAGGAAGCATCAGGTGCTCAGAATGACAATAGATAAATAAAATCAAGTCTTCAAGAGTAGAGTAAAGTACACTGTTTGTTCTGGGAACACAGTATAATGTCTGCTTATTCCCAGTTGTATACTTTGCTCTCTGCCTAGGGTAATATAGACAACAAAGTAAACTGTTTCAACACAATAACTGTGCTGGAAAGAAGACTAAATTAGGAAAACAAGATAGTCATGTCAAACTCTAGGAAAAGCACTGCTATTTAGTGTTTGTGTCTAAAATTGACCACATAAGACAATGTCAAGCAATTTAAAATATATTTATAAAAAAAAACATTTTTCTATGGCCATGAAAAATACACTATGTGGCAATTCATTCTCTAAGTTTACAGTAAATACACTGTCATTCAAGTTATTTTCTCAGCACCCCTGCTCATCCTGCTTCCAATTCCCAAAAGTGACTTGGCAGCCTTCCAGCCCTCCAATCTCTAATGTAAACACAGAACAGGTACTCTGGGAGTTGGAGCAGGGTTTGCTGAGCTGCTGATAGGACAACTTGAACTGCTTCAGTGCTTCTGCTGTGAATGTTAAGGAGTAATTTCTCCCCAGTGCCTGCAGCTACAGGAGTCAGTGAGGACGTAAAGCTCATTTACTACTAGATAAGAATATGTAAATGCTTGAATTGCTATAGCCTGGCCAGGGGGTTACAAGGAAGGCAAGATTAATACAGGAAAATAATTATGGGTGTGTTCTAGGTGATCACATTAGCATCTCTCACAGCTTGAGAAACTGAGGCACATTTGTTATTAGGTTATTTTTGTTTTTTTGGTCTTTTATTTAGTTTCTTGGTTTTTGATTTAGCCTATTGCTTTAGTACATTCAAAAATCAAAATGAATGGCACTGCAATCCTCTTTGCAGCAGTATGAGTGTTTCCTTGAATTGTGTTATTGCATGTTAACACATGTGTCGTAACGTGTATTACTGAAACTCATATGTATTAACGGGTCCTAAAGGATAAGTGTATTGTATTTCAGTTAGCTCATGTGTTCATTTATTGACAGTGCTTACCTCAAGGGCCCATTCACACTAGGGCGTTTTGAATCGCGGGCACGCAAAAGAAGTTCCTGAACCACACTGTGGAAATCGGTTCTGCGATTTGCCATTTTAGCAAAGCGTTTTGAAATTGTGAGCAGTATCGCTGTGATTCTACCCGCAATTCAAAACACCATAGTGTGAATGGGGCCTTAGTCATAATTATTATGACATGTCACAAACTTGCTTTATTTTATTATTGTACTAAATATATAGACTTGTAGATTAGCCAGCAGATGACGCTTTTAGAGTATTAGTACAATTACTCTGTCTCTCTCTTAGCAACAATTGAGATAAATGATCAGACACAAAATAAGTACTCATTGGTTTCAATGAGTCAACTGTCTCATATACAGTTGTGTTCAAAATAATAGCAGTCAGACATCACTAACCTGATCAATCACTGTTTTTGGTAGAAATGATATTTCTACATGGCAAATAATTTACTAGCATGTGTAGTAGAGTAATAGAAATCCAACAGACCTAACAGTCATGACATACATGCTGCTGTTTCTGTGTAATTGAATCACTAATTGAAAGGGGCATGTTCAAAATAATAGCAGTGTGGAGTTCTATTAGTGAGGTCATTCATTCTTTGAAAAACAGGTGGTTACAGTGCATTTCTCTCTGAATTTCTGAGGAAAATGGGTCGTTACGGACATTGTTCAGAAGAACAGCGTACCTTGATTAAAAAGTTGATTGGAGAGGGGAAAACATATAAAGAAGTGCAGAAAATGATAGGCTGCTCAGCTAAAATGATGGCAAATGCTTTAAAATGGCAACTAAAACCTGAAAGACGTGGAAGAAAGCGAAAAACTACCATTCGAATGAATAGAAGAATAGCCAAAATGCCAAGGACTCAGCCAACAATCAGCTCCAGGAAGATCAAAGAAGGTATAAAGTTACCTGTGAGTACTGTTACAATTAGAAGACGCCTATGTGAAGCCAAGCTATCTGCAAGACGCCCCCGCAATGTCCCACTGTAGAAAAAAAGACGTGCTAAAGAGGTTACAATTTGCCAAAGAGCACATTGACTGACCTAAAGAGAAATGGCGCAACATTTTGTGGACTGATGAAAGTAAGATTGTTCTTTTTGGGTCTAGTGGTCGGAGACAGCTTGTCAGACGACCCCCCAAACACTGAATTTAAGCCACAGTACACTGTGAAGACAGTGAAGCATGGTTGCGCAAGCATCATGATATGGGGATGTTTCTCATACTACGGTGTTGGGCTTGAAGAGGTCATGCTGCCTTATGCTGAAGAGGAAATGCCCTTGAAATGGGTGTTCCAACAAGACAATGACCCCAAACACACCAGTAAACATGCAACATCTTGGTTCCAGACCAACAAGATTGACGTTATGGAGTGGCCAGCCCAATCCCCGGATCTTAATCCAATAGAAAACTTGTGGGGTGACATCAAAAATGCAGTTTCTGAGGCATAACCAAGAAATAGAGAAGAACTGTGGAATGTAGTCCAATCATCCTGGGCTGAAATACCTGTTCACAGGTGTCAAAAGTTGGTTGACTCCATGCAACACAGATGTACAGCAGTTCTCAGAACCAGTTGTTATACAACTAAATATTAATTAAGTGATTCAAAGGAAAGCAAAATCTTTAAACACTTTTCAGTTTATATAGTGAATGTTTGAGTTTGTAAAGAAGAATACAAACACTGCAATTTTTTTGAACAGTCTAATATTCACTTTTCTTCAATTTTTTTAGAGGAACAACACAAATTTGATATATTTTTCTTCATGTTTTGTTTTGGAATAGAATGTGTAGTGTTCCCAATGCATTTGTGTGTATGGAAATAAAAGCTATTAGAAGGATTTTGAGCTTTATTCACATTTTTCAACACACGGCTATTATTTTGAACACAACTGTATATATTGTGACATGGGGGATCATTAGCTCAGTGATACCTACATTTCCGAGTAAGTTCACATTGTTCAGGAACTATATTTAAGGGCCTGGTAGCCCATGTTTATTAAAAAAGGAAAAAAAAAAACAAATCAAAAGTCCAAGCTAAGCTTTCCCACATATATGTTCTTCTCCATCCAAAATACAAATGAAAAATACAGAGCCACCTGGCTGTCAGCAGTACTTCTCTGCTTGTTTGGTCTCTTGTTTGGTCTCCCTGACCACAGGCTATTCCTGATACACAGCTTTGGGCTGCTTGAACACACGCAGCCATGAGCTCCTTAATGCACACAGCCTTGAGCTTCTTGGATGCATGTAGCCTTTTGCTCCTTAATGTGCACAGCATATTTCTCAATGGCAGCTACTGCTCCAACTCCCCTCCTCTCCACCTTCAACTTTCAGCAGACCATCATTATAATGGTTGTATGCACCTGGGCCCACACCCTGTTGGTTGACTACAAAACCCGCACACTGGGTTGGAGATTTCTTCCCTCCTCACTGCAAAAGCAGTTTTCTCCACTCAAAATGAATGCTTCGTAGTTCTGCACTCAGCAAATGTGCAATCCCTGTGTCCTTTATATGGTGACAGAACTTCGTATTGTCATACTACACTTTGGCAAGAATCAATAAAGCACAACTAATGCATAGCATTACAAATTAGGAAACAGGACTCATTGGGGTTTATTTACTAAAGCTGGAGAGTCCAAAATCAGGCTCACTTCTGCATAGAAACCAATCAGCTTCCAGGTTTCATTGCCAAAGCTTCATTGAACAAGCTGAGGTTAGAAGCTGATTGGTTTCTATGCAGAAGGGAGTCTGATTTTGGACTCTCCAGCTTTAGTAAATAAACCCCAATATGTCATGAACAAATATGTCTGCAATCATATAAATCTATAATTATAGCTTCTAAATAAGACATTCTATGCAATAGGGAGAACAGTAAGCAGCACAGTGATGACATCATTAAAACTAATAGCAAATCTCATAAGACTTTAATCTCATAAACTGTTCCAGCAAGTTCAGAGGCACATTGCAATAAAAATGGGTATATGGAAAGAAAAAACACTTCAAGTAAGCATTAAAAATACTTGATTTTTCTGTGTTTTTGACTGAAATTTTTTATGTTGGTGACAGGGTCTCTTTAACCACTTCAAGTCTGGACACTTTTACCCCCTTCCTGTCCAGGCCAATTTTCAGCTTTCAGCGCTATCACACTTTGAATGACAATTGCGCAATTATGCAACACTGTACCCATATAAATTTTTTAGCATTTTTTTGAGATAGATAAAACTTTATTTTGGTGGTATTTATTCACCACTGGGATTTTTTTTTTTTTGCTATATAAATGAAAAAGTCCAAATATTTTGAAAAAAAATGTTTTTCTTATACAATTTTGCAAATAAATAATCTTTCTTCATAAATCTTGGCCAACATTTATTCAGTTATATTTTTATTATTATAAAATAACCCAAATTAGTTTATAACCAAAAATTATAATTTTTCAAAAAAGTTTTTTACATTTTTATTTTTTTTTATATTATTATTTATGTTTTTTTTTTTTTAACATACTGTCACCCTAGCAGTACATTGTCACCATAGTGACACTGTACTACTTGTGGGGGGTTATGAAGATTTTTTTTTTAGTTCACACTGATTGCTTTTACACCCATAAAGGCTATAAAAGCAATAATTTCTCCTTCTCTCTGGATGCATTTTTGCAGCCATTGAGAAATACTGTGTGAGCTGTGATTGGTCACAGCTTGTCACATGGTACAAGGCTGTTGTGAATAGCCTTGTACCATGTGACCTCTGTGATCATTCACAGATTTCACACGTAGTAAGCAATGATGTCAGAAGTGACATCTTGCGTACTACTCTTTATGTGATCACTGACTGGCCAATCAGTGATCACATGATCGGGACCTCACACAGAATCCCGTACTACGATCAGTGTTCCACTGTGTCCAGAGGACACAGCGGGCACCGGATCGCGGTCCTGCGCGCTCCCAGGGAGCACGCACAAGCAGGGGGTGGGGAGGCCATTTAGAAATAGCCACCCGCCCCTGCACTGCTCTCATCCGGCTGTTTAAATACATGGGCCGGATGGGAGGTGGTTAAGATTTAGAGATGATCCCTATAGGATAACTAATATTCTCTTTTTAGGTATAGCACAAATAAGCCCAAATACTGTATATCACTTTTTTTTTCATCTTGACTGATTTGAGAAGTTACTAAGCTGCCTCATAATTTACAGTATCTTTTATACTGTATGCTAAATTGCATACTAATAATTTTACATGATAAACTTTTAAAAGCTTAAAAAGTGAAAGCTAATGTTTATGCAAATATAAGATCCCAGGAGGATTTCCTGTGGACACTGGTATCTTTTCAAATCTGAGACATATCTAATGTGTGCATATATTTTCCCAGAGTATGGAAATATTTACATATGTGTAGTTTGTAAGCTCTTCTGGGAAGACATCTGTTATCTATTACATTTCAATTGTAGGTATATTTGTGTAGTTTAAATTTGTCCAATTCTTTGTACACAATAGAAATCATGGGGCTGAATGAGCTGAAAACCAAGTACTTAAAGAGAAAATATAGTAAAGTCTAAAATTTAAAAACCACAAGCAGGTAGGCTCTATATCAGTGTTTCTCAACCTTTTTTCAGTCAAGGCACCCTTGCGCAAATCTCAAGACACCTCAATCTAAAATGTAAAAACCTATCCTTCACACATCTAGTACACCCAATGTTAGAGGTGATTTATTCTTCCAAAGAAAATACACCTTTGTACACTGGTACTGACTAGTATTCCAATGTGTCTCTGTCATTTTCTCTCCCTCACTCTGCTAATGTGACCCCAGTGCTGACGGAGAGGGGCAGGAGAGGGCCAAACAAGGATGATGTACATGCACCCAACGTCCTCCTTATCACATGATGATGTCATTGTTTGTTAGGATGCTGGCAGCTAGAAGGTTATAAAAGTGCACAATGAAATCTTCTGGCTTTGTTTACTAAAAGGCAGGATTGATCCACCTGCTGGCTTGTATACAATTTTTGGGCATTTTGCCAAGGCACCCCTGAAGAAGCCTGAAGGCACCCCAGGGTGCCTGGGCACCCTGGTTGAGAAAGGCTGCTGTATATTGTAGAAGACATAGGCAATATCTCTTCTGCAATAAAATAAATCTACATGCCTGCTCACAGTCCCCTCTACAATGTCCCAGTTACCTGCAAAGACAATAAAAAACATATTTTTGATTGCACATGATTGGATGATGGATGTCAGAAACGTTTAACCTCATTTGTTAAGGTATGAGAAAATTATCATTCAAAGTAAAAATTCCTTTCCAAGTCAACCTATGTAAGTACACAAACAACTCTCATTTACACTTGCAGTTGGAGGGTGCAAAAAACACATGGCTGAGCCGCATGTTTACCATCCTCTAACCGCGCCTCCCTAAAGTGTTACTAAACCCAGGACCCTGCATTCACTATATCTGGTCTCCCACAGTACACACTACATGGAAATGCAATTATTTTAGTAAACATAAACTGCTAAATACCGTTTCTCATCAGCGGTTAGAGCAGTCTTGTGACTTCTATCAATGTTCAGCAGAGCACTGGTAAAGCTTGTAGGAGGAGCTTTTTTCTGCTCTAGGAAGATACAGAGCCTCTGACCTCTGTCTGGACAGTGCTGATTGGCCCTGTGCTGATCACATGCACCCTCTGAAGAAAAAAAAAATCTCTAGCAATACACAGCAAACTGAGCATGTGCAAAATATGTCTTATCAGGAGATAGGAGGGGGCCACTGGAAGAAGGGGAGCATCAGATAAATCAGGATCAGACAGCATTGTTACACAATGCAGAGGATTAACCCCTTAGGTTCTACAGTGAGTATTTCAAGCATGCTTTACTGCATATACAGACTGATTTTACTGTTGTGGGTTTAGTAACACTTTAAAGTGACTGCAAAGGTTTACATTAAAAATAAAAAAGAACATCTCATACTTGCACAGAGCAGCCTCAATCCTCCTCTTTTCGGGTCCCCAGCCGGCACTACTGGACCCCCACTGTGTGCCCCCAGAACAAGCTGCTTGCACCCATGCTTGCTGACTCTAGAGTTGCCTCTGAGTGTCTATGGGACACACAGATCCTGGCTCTGCTCTGAATTCCTAAATCCTTCTCACTGACTGTGATTGACAGCAGGGGAAGCCAAAGACTCCCACTACTGTGTCTCAGCTAATGAGGAGAGTGAGGCACGAGAGAGCTCCTGCTCTTGTGCACATCTCAGGATCGGGATTGGGCTCAGGTGAATATAAGGGGGGCTGAGGGGGGGGGGGGCACACTGAAGGTTTTTTACATTCATGAATAGAATGCATGAAGATAAAAACCTTAATCCTGTAGAACCACTTTAAGCTGCAAAGGCAGTAGCTGGAGGTGTACATATGTCCCAGCACGCATTATACCCCCCTATAGGACCTATTCAAGTAAATGGGTCCATGCTGCAACTGCTCCACAACTGTGTGCAATGCACATGGCTGTGATGCAGTAGTGCAGCATTTGAAGGATCAAAACAGGCAGTGGGGATGAGACATATGGCTTCCTCACCACAGGTCAAACACCTCAGAAAAGTGATCAGAGCATGGAACCCTTTTCAAAGTAGCAACAGTCCTTCCTGCAAGTCTTTGAACGGCTCAGTCCCTTATATCTTCTGTATCATTTCCTGAATTGCTCATGCTTGCTGTGTTTGCTTGCAAATTTTGATGAACTGAATTGCTCTTAGTTTGGTTTGAGCTGTGTTTTGAAAACTTTGAAGAAGTTATGATGCTGAACCCAAACCACAAACCAACAAATTAAAAATGGCCATTTTCTGGGTTGTTAGGCAAGGGGGTGTCAAAAATAGCATAGGGGTCATTATCAGCATCCAAGAGACATATTTGCAAGATTCTGCCATTTCCAAAGGACTATAAAGACTTTCCTCACCTCTTCTTAGCATGTGCTCCAGAGAAAAAAAAAGGTGTTTTTATGACTATTAATATCCTTCCAGTTGAAATATTCTCTCCTGGATCCAGCAGGTCAATACATAATCCTTACTTGTGATATAAATGCCAAATTCTGTGTGTATAGCCATATATGTTTCCAATTCTCTCCAACTCTGATTTCTTAAACTATTCCAGTGTATAGGCAAGGTATGTCGGATATGGAAACCTCATTAAATGTGGGTATTTCAAACTTATGGCAGACCCCCACCTAGATTCCAGCTCCCCGACCAAAGGTCACTCTACCTCTTTGAAGCCCCTTTTGCATTTGGCTGAAGTGTTTAATCTTTAGGGATGTCAGCATGCTAATGAGAAAGATTACACTTTCTTTTCATGCAGGCATCAATCCTACTATGATATTGCCCTTTTTGTGATTAATCTGTGGTTGCTTCAACGGATGTCCTCCTCCACTATTTCAGACATATCCTGGTTGGACCACATGGCTTTTCTCGATTACAATAGTGGAGGATACCTGTATCTCTGTATACTTATGTTGTTTTAAAATTAAATTAATACAAACCCCTTGTAACACCACATTGAGCTCTACGCATCTCCAGGATTTCTTACAAACTAATGCTACCTCGGTAGTTGACCCTTGAATGGTATGGAAAGTCCATAAGGCCTACATACGAGGCATGCTGTTTCAACTGCGTTCTAGGGCTAAAAATCATTCCAACTTATGTTTTACCAAAGTTTTAATAGATATTCATGCATTGGAGAGTCAAAACAAGTTAACACCTAATATTGCTAAATCTCGCTGAACTTAACAGCAAATTAGGCAAATACTTAGCAAAACGACTTAAGACTCAAAAAGCTAAAACTAGTATTTCTCATTTGGTTCATCCTATCTCTGAACACAAAGCTATATGCCTGCAGGAAAATGCAGATGCTTTTGCAGATTAATATGGATCCTTCTAAAAGACAACATGCAAACATTTCCTTCTGATATAGATATTAATGACTTCTTGTCTATTTTGAACCTCCCAACACTATCTACTGGCAAACTTAAATGGCTAAATGATCCATTCACTGACACTGAAGTTAGTAAAGTTATAATGTCCTTACCTAGTGGCAAGTCCCCCAGGCCTGATGGGTTTTCAAATTATTATTATAAAACATTTAAAGATATTCTAGCCCCTCATCTCACCAAGGTTTTCACCACTGCAGCCTCTTTGCCTTCTTTTCTCCAAAATATGCTGAGGGCTTATATTGTCACCATGCCCAAACCAGAGAAAGAACCAACCACGCCATACAAGTTTCGGCCAATCTCTCTCCTGAACTGGGATGTGGAGGTCTATGCAAAAATGCTAGCTAGACATTTGATGGATGTTAAGCCTACCCTAGTAAAGCCTGATTTATATGGGTTCACCAAAGAGAGGCAGGCCTCTGGTACTACCAGGACAATACTGAACATTATCCATTTCACATTAGAAATTCAAGCTCTGTCTCTTCTCTCTATAGATGTGGAGAAAGCATTCAACAGGGTGCATTGGAGTTACATGTTCATGGTTCTTTGGAAGTTTGGCTTCAAGGGTACTAGAATTCTATGCTAAACCCTCCGCTCAAGTCTACACCTCTAACCGTTTATTAAAACCCTTCAATATCTCTAATGGCACACACCAAGGCTGTCCTCTTTCCCATTCAATATTTAATCTAATGATAGAACCACTGGCAGAAGCAATATACTCACACCCTTCCATATCCGAGTTCTGATTTTGCAATAGACCCCACAAAATTAATTAGTTTGCAGGAGGTGTCATCCTAATTTTGACAAACCCATTGGTCTCCCTTCCTTGTGCTCATGCTGTCCTAAACCACTTTAGTAACCTTATTACAAAGTAAAATTAGTATCTTATTACAAAGTAAATTTCACCACGTTGTTAATATTAGATTTGGGTGTATGCTCTTCTACAAAGAATGCCTTATCTCTCCAACATCCGTATATGTTGACTGAATCATGTATATCATATCTTGGAATTACTCTCACCTCCCAAACTGCTTCCTTGGCATCCTCCAACTTTATACCTCTTATAGCCAAGTTAGACAAAGATCTCAAGCATCTTCCCCAATTCGATCTGTCCTGGTGTAAGGGAATTCCTGTGAGACGGCTGGCGAGTAGACGTGTGCATGCACACATAAATGCGCAATCGCGCACATGCACGTGTACATGCACGGCGAACATTGGCGCTGGGCGGACTATTTAAAAGGTACCTCTGCCTGTGCTGAGTGCTGACTGGTCTTCAGCTGTTCCCTGTTTCCTGCTCGTTCCTGTGTGATTCCCTTGTTCCTGACCTGACTCTTGATTACTCTCCTGCTTGATACTTGTTCCTGACCTCGGTTCTGCTCCTGACTTTGGCTTGCTTATGATTTGGTACCTCACTGTCCACCCATTGATGTTGCTATTCCTATGACATTTCCTCTCTCCCATCCCAGCTTCCTGCCTTGCTCTGGTGGATGCCTGGCGATCTACCATACCAGCTCTGCATATCGCTACTGTTCCTGAATTGGTGGTCCATCAGTCTTTTAAGGACTCCAGCTGCAAGTGCTACAAACGACGTCTGCTCGCACTCTTGTCCCCCTGGTCCCTAGACACTCTCTGTTCCACTTCCAGTGGGGTCAGGGCTAGTGACACAAGTGAGGCTGACCTCATCATTTCAGTATCCAATCAGGTACGTGACACCTGGGCAGGTAGATTAGCCTCCTTTTAAGATGATGATATTTCCACAGATCTTTTTTTGTGGAACCAGACCCAAAAGCCTGGAAATGGTGGTGGAAGACTTTAGGCTGCCCAAAAGTGTGCACTTTATCCTTGCTTGTATCCTACACTTTCTAGCTACTCATCCTGCTCCAGGAGCTACCACTCACCCCAAAAGTGTGGCAATTTTACATTGCTCCTGTTATGTCTCAAAAATAATTGTCCCTATTCTCTAGTCTTCAATGCCTAAACAACCTCTGACCATCTTGTTTTAATTTTGGTAAATATATGCAGAAACTGCAAGTAAAGAGTTATCTACAGTATATTATCAGTTTTTTTTATTCTACAATTGAACTCCTACCTCCTATTTTCCTCCAAGGATTCTTATGCTCTTTGTGACATTACATCATGTCTCTGCACATCAAGGAAAAAGTGCCACGGGGATTCATTTCTAAATCCACCTCTCTATAAGTGCTTGGTTTTTGTTTGTAGAACAAAGAAAAAGCAGTCTCTGCCAACTCATTTGTTATCATGAGAGTGATTATGGTTGAGAACAAATATAATTTTTTATAACGATTTCAGAAAAAATTGTTTGCTGGAGACAATAATGTTCACAAATCTAATTTTAAGAGGGTCTTACAATTAATCTGTATTAAAGCTGGGGACAAACAGAGGATGGCATTTAATACTTGAATTTGAGCTTGCTGGGGTTTGCAGGTAGAGTTGGGGCTTATCAGAATCTGAAATTCCCCCTTAACAAAAAAGGAGACCCAAGCTACTGGACACCCCCATATGAATGAATAATGGGTACATAATACTCCTACTCATTCACAAACTAAAAAGTGAAAAGTAAATAAACACATGCACACAGTTTTTTTTAAGTCCTTTATTAACCCCTTAACTGCTTCCTAAAATTGTCTCTGAACCAGCGATACACTGAATCACATTGCTCAGAGTAGTAAATAATGACTGCATGAATGCAGCCAAACAGTGTTAAAGCTAATTGCTTATACAATTAACATGACTCTTTAAGTAATCACAGTGTAAAAAAAAAGAAAAACATTCAGCCTCCCTAAAAAAAATTTGTAAAAAAAAAAATAATTATATACTATCACTAGAGCAAGTGCAGTGTCACTGGTAACATTGTACTGCTGTGGAGGTGACCATGTACAATAACTGGCTGTTTCAGTGTCCCTGGCTGTTCACACCATCACCACACCGGTCGCAGTGTCTCTGATCACTGCCACACCAGTCACAGTGTCTATAATCACTGCTGAAACAGTCACAGTGTCTCTGATCAACACCGATCAACCGCCTAAGCAGTTGCAGTGTCCGAGAACAGCGTGGGCCAGCAACTATATCCATGATTGTTTTCACACCAGCACCACTGTTACCAGAGCCAGTGTAGCCATCAACAGTGTCCCTGATTTCTGCCATATCAGTACAGTGTCACCAGAACCAGTGCAGCTAGCAGCAGTATTTGTGGTCACTGTCACATGAGTGCAATGTTGCCTTTGTCTGCCACCTGTACTGACCCTGGCCTGTTTATTGACCACAATTCCACCTGCTTTCTAGAACAATCCTTTGCCTGTTAGCTAACTTTGTCTCTGCTTGCCACCTGAAGTGACCCATCTGCACATCCAACTGACTGCACAAAACCAGTCCAAGCCATCCCATGTGGACAGCTGCACTCTTGGAACCACAGGAACTCTTTTTGTTCATCCTTTCTTCGCCTCCTGTACTTCCTGCCCAGAGAACATGGCATTCCTAGGGGCAGCCACATACCAGTAGGTGAGACTTGCTTGACTTCTAGGAATAGGGCCTGCTATAGGTGATGCTACATTAAGCTATATTCCCAGACCATTTGTATAGAGGTGGCCATTACAGTACATTGGTTTTGATGCAATTAGTTGATTTGTGTGATACACAAGATACAATGTCCAGTACTTAATCAGTCCAAACATTTTAAAAGTCTCAAAAAGCAGCATAACCATGATTAGAAGGAGTAGCAGAAATGTGTTTTGGGGTGTAATTCTAAGTATGCCCACGCTGTATGTAAAAAATATCTTATAAAACTGAAAACATTCTGTAAAAATATTAATTTAATTTTCGTTCAGCATTTAAAAAAAAAAAAGAAAACTTCAAAAGACTTACCACGCCTCTTAAAAAAATTACCTTGTGATGTTTTCTCTCTAAATTGTGGCCATTCCACTGTCCTGGTGCTTTAGAGCCTCCAAAAATGTGATAGGGTAGTCAGGAAATTAGATGTGTAATCTATACCACTAGAAAGCCTGAAGGTGCTCTTTATGTGGTTAGGTTGTGAAAGGTCTTACACATGTTGCATTGCCATAGTTGGGAGGAGTAACAAAATGTGTTTTGGGGTGTAATTCTAAGTAAGCCTAGGATGTTTGTTAGGAATATCTGATTAACTGACAATTTTGTGTAGAAAAAAAAATATAAAAAATAAATTTTCCTTTTCATTCTGCATTTTCCAAAAACTTGTGGCAAAAAAAAAAAGTTTTCAAAAGACTCACCATGCCTCTTGCAAAAATACCTTAAGGTGTTCGCTTTCTAAAAAAAAAATAGTGATTTCATCCCTGCCAGGCCAATGAAAGCGGCCTGCAATCAAGATTTGGAAGCTGGCCACCCGAAGATGTCAGCAGCCAGCAGGGAGCTCCAGGATGCTGCATCATTGAAACCAAGGTGAGTCTAGTTCAGCTTGAATGAATATATTTAGGCTGTGCATATCCTGTCAAAAGCAAGCATGGTGCCAAGAAAAGGCAAGATCAATATTCTCATAGAAAAGGCTTACAGCTCTATGCTTCATTAAAAAGGGGGAGGGGGTGTTAATATGTGTTCCTTTTATTGTGGTTTTAGGGTAGCCTTTCTGTAGTAACCAGAACCTGAGTGCCCTAGCCTCCTGTTGGAATTGTATATCATTAGAAAAATTGCGTTTAAGCTGTATATATTGGCGGTGCAAAATACTTTATATTAGGGGCCTCAGCAGGGCACTGTTGGCATGTAGAATCACATTGCTTGCAGAAGGTTTATGATAGAGAGGGGTCATTAGTGACCCACTCTCTTCTAGAATAATTTCAAAATTTAGAAAAAGGGCTACTGTTATCGCTACACTACATGGTGAACTTAAGATTCCATAGAGTATAGCAAAAAAATCCCAGTGGTGATTTAATACCACTAAAAGAAAACTGAATCTGTCTAAAAAAATGTTATAACATCCATTTGGATAGAATGTTGCATGACTGAGTACCGGTCATTCAAAGTGTGACAGTTTTCAAATTTAGAAAATGGCCTGAGCAGGAAGGGGATAAAACAGTCTGGTCTTGTTAATAGATAATGATGATGGTCAAAACAAATCTTAATGCATTAAAACAGTTTTGAGACTTCTCGTGTGTTATTAAAACTGTACATCTTTGCAGCAACTTTGTGTAGCCAAATTAATTATAGCTTGTTTTTTTAAGACAAAATGGGCCCTCATTTAGTGGTAAATGTTAATGAATATCTCTTGATTTTTTTTATTATCAAAAGAAAACACCCCTTAGCTAGTAAAAAGAAATTGTAAATATCATTGGCAAAATATGGCCATGTGGCCATATTTGGTCAATGATATCCCGCTAACCACATTTCTTTGTTTACATGGCCTGGCCAGTAAATGAATGGGGTTGGATGACTTCATTGTTTGCTAAGAGACTTACGTAACAACCTTTCACAGCAAGTAAGTTGCCATGTATGATAGAGGTATTTCTACCACTACTATACATATTGGCCCCCCTTAAACAAATTCGACCTCTAACAAATGGGTCCAGTGTTTATATGAACGTTGAATAGCTCAACTCTAGTTGTCAACTTCTCACAGCATATGAAGCTGCAACAAGTCAGAGAAAGCCTCCATTTTTTCCTTGCTGAAAGATATCCAGCATAATCTAGCCCTTTCCTTCCCAACTTGACTGCCCCTGGCTTGCCCTTTTCATTCATTGGATTTATGGTCTTTAAATTATGAATGTTCATTACATGTAGGGGTTAGCTAAGGCATTCTGCTGTTTTCAGGAAGCTATAACAACACCTCCAAACAGCCAGGATCTGTCTGCATAGCATACAAAAGCACATAAACCCTATACATTCTTAGCATATTGATGAGGAGAATAAAGTCTACCAAGTCAGGCAAAATATAAGCAGATTAAATTTAAAATTTAACGTGGATATAATTTTGAATAGAGAAGGAAATGGCAAAATCCTGCTGGTTTATGTGTACAGTATGTGTCTTGTCAGGAAATATTTCTGAAGGGAGAAAAAACCCACTAGAATATTTCTCATCATCTCTTGATCTGGTAACATCTGTAAAATTTTAGATTTCACATTACATTCTGTTCCAGGTTCAATGGTCCCTAGAATTAGAGATGAGATAATTTTACCCAGGTTTGATTCTGGGTGGATTTTGGTGAGCTTTTTTTTTTTTTTCTAAAGAAACTTTATTGGGTTTTATTGTACACACACATTAACCAACGCTGAAATTTGGCAGTAGTCATAGCGTGGCAACATGCCAAATCTCATAAACATGTTGCAAAAGCCCCGAAAGAAACAAAGAGGGATTAGAGAAATTTGGAAAGAGAAGAGTTTCTTATGAGAAAATAGACATCGTGTAATGTATCAGGGTACAAGGGCTTAAAGGTAAAATATGCAGGATTTGGAAAAATCACGTATATATATTCGTAGGTATGAGCAAATAGGATAAGCGATGTGAGCAATGTTGACCATTTGTCATAACGACCAAGAGGGAGGTCATCGTGCATAAGATTAAGAAGTGAAAGAAAAGTGAGGACATAAGGTAGAGATAGAGCAGTAGGAAAATAGGAGCAAGGAGCTGAAAGAACCAGCATATAAAAGAATATGCCAACAGGGAAGGAAAGAGGGAGAAATGGATGACAAGAGGTTATGTGCCAGAAGTCTGAGGCCAGAAGACCAAGAAAACATACCAGGATATAGAAATTAGGACAAAAAGGTAATAAACTGATAGAGTAATAGGATAGTATGGTATAGTGGTTAGCAGCGCATCAGTATGTATGAAGGTGGGCTAGTAGGGGAACACTTCACGAAGAGTCAGCAAGGAGAAGAGAGAGAGAATAATAGGCCAGAGCGCCAAAGTGGAAGGAGGGCAGATCGTAAAAATAGTAAAGGAACTTTCTAAGAAGAACACAGCATTAGTAATTTAGCAATCAATTGTCCCCTTAAACGATAATAACACAATGCATCAGGAATACCCTAGAAACTATCTTATGAGAGGGGTGCTGGGGCTCCAAGGTAGGGAGTACTTTTGAGATATATTGATCCCACTTGCGGTTGAACTTTTCCACTCCTGATGTGGAAGGAGCGATATGCATGCTAAGCCGATCCAATCGAAGTAGGAAGTTGAGTTCCATTTTGACATCCGAGATGGTAGGCGGACAGTTGGAGACCCATTTTTTTTAAATAGACCTTCTCGCCGCCATCAAGCAAATGGATAGCCATGGTTTGGCTGCTCTGAATAAAGCAAGATGACGGTGTGGGGCAGCAGACACTGAAACTTCCAAGTTGCCAAAAAGAAGAAGCAGCGGGTCTCTAGGTAACGGGATAGTAGTGATGAAAAGCACAAAGTTCAAAAGTTGGTTCCAGAAGGTAGAGACCAATGGGCAATTCCAGAACCTGTGGTGAAGTGACGGCTTGTATGAACCACAGAGCGGACATGTAGAGATCATTGAGTCTGCTCGTGAGTACAGGCAAGGCATATAAGCATGATGCATAATTTTGAATTGCTGCTCCCTCCAAAATTCGTTTGTATTGAACGCACAGGTAGTGTTAAAACCTGTGAGTATTTGCTCCGCAGTGAAAGCATTGTCAAAGTCCCGTATCCACGATTTGATGGAAGTATAGGATTCCAACGGTTTTGCGTAGTGCATAGACAGTTGACCATATATATTGGATATGTTGTATTTTTGATTCCTTACAAGGACTTCTATCATAGTCGAGCAGAAACGAGTGGACTTGTTTTGCGCTATGGAATTCACATAATTCCTAACTTGCAAGATACACAAAAAATGGTGGGAAGGCAAAGCAAACGAGCTAAGAATCTGTTGGAACAGAAGGGGAGATCCTGATGCAGAGTCATACAATTGACTTACAAGTCTAAGACCCTGGTTATACCACTTTTCATAAGCTGCATGATGTTGAGAAACAAAAAAGGAAGGATTGTGATGAATAGGGAGAAAACGAGACAACCAGGGAGGAACTCCTAGTCTACGTCTGACCTCCCTCCATGTGAATAGCGTATCCCATATGAGTGGATTATGTTTAAGATGTGGAGGAAGTGAGTTGGAATTAGAATGTAAAAGGGCTGACAGATCAAACGGACTCACCATGGCAGATTCGAGTTGGTAATTGGAAAACATGGACGATCGGGAGATCCAATCTATACATACCCGTAAAATGCAAGATAGATTATAATGTTGGGAAGGCCCAGACCGCCCTCACATCTAGGGAGAAACAACTTATATATAGCTATACGCGGACGGCGCCCCCTCCATAAGAAACTGGAAATCGCTTTGTTCAACCTGACTATATCCGTATGTTTGAGCAGGAGAGGGATAGTTTGGAGAGGATATAAAAGCTTCGGAAAACTCGTCATCTTGAAGAGGTGGGCTCTACCTTAAGTGATAACGGCAGTTCTTTCCACATTTCTAATTCCCCTAAAATTTTCTGTATTACTGGCGAGTAGTTAAGAGAATAAAGGGACGAAGATAATTTCCCAATTTTAATACCTAGATAAGTAATATGGTTTGTATTAATTTTGAAAAGTGATTTGCCAGCCCATTCAGGAAGTCTAGCGTGATATGGGGGAGAACCTCACTTCTCGCAAAATTAATACGGAGACCCGAGCAACACCGAAAATCTGCGAAAACGGACTGAATGTACGGTAAATCTAGAGTTGGGTTGGAAGTGAATATTAATATGTTGTCCGCAAATAAAGCTAGGCGAAGATCTTGTTGGGCAATTTGAATGCCATGAAGTTGTGACTGAAACAACAAGAAGCGGGCTAGGGGTTCTAAAGCTAAGTTGAAAAGCCTTCGGGGACAGTGGACAGCCTTGTCTTGTTCCCTTCTGTAATGGTATGGGGTTGGATATTTTTCCCGCCGCTGCTACCTGAGCCATTGGGGCGGAATACATAGCCTGAATTAGATGTGTAAATGGACCGGAAAAGCCAAATTTAGAGAGGACTGAATGAAGCCATTGAAAACTAACATTGTCAAAAGCTTTTTCAGCGTCGAGGGAAATAATCGCTAGATCCTGTAATGGGTTATTTTTAGCCTGATGTAGAACTGTGAGCACTTTGCGGATATTTGACGTGGCCGAGCGCCCCTTTATAAAACCCGCTTGAGAAGGATGAATAAGAGAGGGTAAAATAATGAACAAGCGGTTAGCTATGATTTTGGAAAGGATCTTTGCATCTAGATTAAGGAGAGAAATCGGACGATAAGAACCAGGGTCCGAAGGGTCTTTGCCTTTTTTGGCTATTAGTTTAATTTGCATTGAAATGAATGGACTTCATCTTCTAAATCAGATAAGCGGTGTTCAGCCTCAGATAATTGTTTAGAATGGTCGCTCAAATCTTTTCTCAGCTGTTCAATGCCCATTGTGACAGCTTTATCTACAGCCTGAGTGATATTGGGGAGCAATATAGAGGACACTGCCTGAGCTATTTTATTATATTGCTCAGTAAGGCAGTCAGTGCCAGAAGGGAATGGAGAGGCAGTGAGGAGGTTGGTGGGAGACTCTGACATACCTGCTGCCACAGTGCGATCCCGCTCTGTGCCTGTGTCCATGCTGTGACAGGCATTGTCGGCCATCTTGGCTGCAGCAGGGGGAGAGCCGCATCCCTCCGCTCTACCCGCCGACTCATGGCCGGACTGTGCCGGCAGAAGGTACCGCTCCATGCTGGGGCCACCGCTGGAAGGTAAGGAGCACCCTTAGGCTAGAAAGCGGGGGTCCCCGAGGCAGTTAGCAGGCTTTGTATAGCCGGGATCCCGGAAGCCGCGGGTCCTGCGTGTTACAGCATCCGGCGCCAAAACCGGAAGTCCTGGTGAGCTTTAATGCTGAATCTGAACTCCACTGAAATCAATGGGAGCAAAAGCTTAGAGATCAGTAATGGTCACTTTCTAAAAGGCTAATAGACAAGGGATTATCAAACAAACAGCACAGAGAGCTGGGGAGCTCCTTGGTGGAAATATACCACTTAAAATTTAATAAATTATCATTTAATAGGGAGAGGGTTTTTTTAGTTAGCTTAAATGGTAACATTAAAAATAAACATGCCTGTCAACCCTCTTGCTGCCAAAGCCGTTTTATTTTTATTTTTTTTGCACATATTGAAAAAAAAATTACTGTTAGCCCTCAAGATTGGTTAAAACCCCTAAACAGTATTTATTTTCTGAAAGTAGAGACCTTGGAGAATGATTGGGGTGATAGTTTTAATTTATGTCAAAATGTATTCTGCTACACATTTTTGGTAAAAAAACTCAATAAGCGTATATTGATTGGTTTCCGCAAAAGTTATTTTTTTATTTACTAGTAATGGCGGCGATCAGCAACTTATAGTGGGACTGCGATATTGGTTCGGACAATCTGACACGAACTGACACTAACTGACAGTTTGTGGGAGTCAGTGACACTAATACAGTGATCGTTGCAAAAAATATACACTGTCACTGTATTAATGATATTGCTGGGAAGGGGTTAAACATCAAGGGTGCCTAGCTGGTGTTTTTGTGCACACAGTGTGCTGTTTTTACTAAGCAATCTGCTAGATTTTATTACCTGAATAAAATCTCCCAGATCGCTATTGACATAACACAGCTGTGCCTTGTTTGTTTTCCTAGGTGATCAACAGGTGGTGGCGCTCATCCATTGTCTGGCACCTGTTGATTGGCTGCTGCTGTGTCCAATCACAGCAGAAGTGGCGCTCCAATTGCAGGTTTGCCTCCCCCAGTGGCGGAAGATCAAAATAACGTTTATATACATGAGTTTTCACAGAACGTGTCCCTGTAGCAATAAATCTGCTATAGAGAAGATGGCAAGTGGTTAAGCTGTCAATCACCTCTTGTTTGCTAAAGGAGTGGCTGGAGTGTAAGCTTGGAATTCCTTGATTCATAATAAGCACTATAGATTCCCACAGGTACATGACATATATGACAATTATCTTTACTACACTTTAGTAATAGTTATTGTTGTCTGAATAATAAATCAAACATGCTAACAATTTATAAAAGGAACACACTTACTGTCTTTAAGGCACATGTCTATGCAAAAAAACAGCCTTTTCAATTAACAAAATACCTGCCAGTTCTTCTGTTAGTTTATATCATGGGAGTAATAGTACAGAAAATAAAGATATTAAACTGTAAATCACCTTAAGTGTCTTAAAGTACAAGCTCCATCAAATACCTAGAAAAGTATTCACTTCTTCTGATCATTTTTTGTCCCAGGAGCTCAATGACAGTTGGCAAACAATAGAAGGTAAAATGAAAAATGTTTGCCCTAAGACAAAAAGAAACTAGCAAACTAAAATGGAAAAATTAGCACATAACCTTCACCAATACAAAGAACAGGCTAAAAATGACTTAGTGAAAGAACATAGTTTTTATGGTTCACGTTTAACAGTTTTTATGGGGTCAGATTGTCAGAGATAGATACAGTAATCTTATGTGGATGTTCCCTTGTTTGCATTTTGTACAGTTTTGTGCAAAATTTAACTTTGGTCATCAATTCAAAGAAATGAGCAGCCATTTCTATCTTTTACTCTTTGTTGTTCTATGTATTCTAAGAAGACAGCCTTAAAAAAAATCAACTCATAAAAGGCTTGTTCCTACAAAAAGACAATTACCATTTAGTTACATCCGGAGATGAGTAAGGGCATTGTTTGTTTGGTTTTATACACACACTCATATATATACTGATAGGTAATATTATTAGGTACTCTTGCTTGCTGATGTGAATAGCCAAACAGTGAAACAAAAAAATCTATAATCATTAGTTTTTTAGGATGTTAAACAAAAATATATCATGAGTGATTGTGGAGGTAGCCTCTGCTGATCCACCAATCTGAAAATGCTAGTTGCCTGGCTACCAGACTTTGATACCTGGAACAAACATGCAGAAGTTGTGACTTTTATGATCTGCATGTTTGTTTCAGATTAGTTGCTCACTGTCCCGTGTACATATTAATGTACTTATAGGGATTGATTTACAAATGGTAAACAAACTGTCCAAAAGGTTATTTCACTTTTCAAGCAACTTTTCCCTTAGCTTGTTGAATGAGGTGAAGCCCATCTTACTTACATCATCCAATAACATGCAAACATAGAGACTGCTTTTTATTTTTTTTGCATATCTTTGGATATGCTCTGTACAGTAATTTATATTACCCCATTCACTAAACTAAGAGAAAATTCCTTTGCAAAATAAAAAAATATCTTACAATGTAAACAACCTATTTTCCTTCAATAAATCAATACCATACTGTATCTATACATCACCTTTAATAATAAGGTGCCCCCCAGATGCCGTTGTCCCCTTTAATAATGAGGGGGCCCAAGATATGACCCTCTATGTGGATAAACATGGGGTACATAGTACTCTACTCATTCACAAAAAAAAAGAGTTGTATCCTAGACGTAAAGATACGTAAACATTTGACAAGTCCTCTATAAAAATTAAAATCCTCAAATGCGTGCCTCCATCATCAATCACAATGCCCGCTGCTGAGGACTCCTTGAGCTGTCATCGGTTATATAAATGATGGGGTAGAGATAGTGGTGGCCATGGCTATGTTTTGGAAATCATTTCAGGCCACCTGCTTTCTATTGCAAGCTTGCAGTCCACAAATCTTTTTTCATAGCCAATTTTCCAAGTGTAAATTCTTCTACTGAGTTTTTGTTTGAAAATTTTTAACACCCAAATGCATAACTTTGCATTTTTCAACATCTTCCAAGTCTCAGCCCATCCCCCTTTCATGCCCAATTCTACCTCTAATGTTGGTACTCTATCTGTCAAAAATATTTCTGAGTAATTTGGTAAAATTAGCAAATATAGAAATTAGGTTTTTAGTTCCAAACTCAGTGTTGATTATTAACAAGTTATACAGTTATTTCTATTCTCACTCTGTGCTTACTTTTAACACTCTTCTAGTGTGAAATCAAATATTTATTATTTAAAGTTTAAAAATAATAATAAAATATACCCCAGGCGTGTAGGCAGGTGCAGTTAGCTAGTCTGCCACCAGGCGGCTCAGTGCCAGAATAGTGTGTGGTTACAGCAGGCAGTGTGATCAGGTGCTAGGCCCCTTTTAGTTAGAGCCCTCCTGCAGTGATGTCAAGGATGAGTCAGTACCAAATTCTAATCCAGATTGGGAGGAACCCTAGACACTGGGCATGAAAACCAAGCACCAGCACAAATGTAACCAGCACATGAAGGCCCTGTACAGGACCGGAGGTGGAGGAGAGTAGACCTGCACTCAGGAAAGTCAGGTGTAGACTTTCTAACCCTTAGGGTGGTAGGGGCTAGGGTGTATTGAAAAATGCCTTTTAGGTCATCTAAAGATTCCCTGAGTGAGGCTATTCCACTAGAGGGTCCTGGGAGAGGTGTACGTATGGAGGAGGTGCCTACAGAGGACCCAGTCCTGTAAGTACTAAGTACCGGGTGAATGGAGAGTCTGTTAGAGGGAGATGGCTGCTAAGAGTGCTGTATATGTTTTGAAAAGTGATTGCTGCCAAACATCCACTAAAGGTGATTGATTATGTATTGTCAAGTGACTCCAGAATGTTGATGTGGTGTGACTGTTTTGCCATTGCCTGAATTCTATCAGTGATGTGCAACAATTCTACTCAAGTGTGGACTTTTCTTAATTTGGACATAAGTCAATAGTTGGTAATGTCATATGGAGGTCTCTGGCATGGAGTGGGACACAATATGATGGAGGGTTTAGCCTCATCAGGTGCGGCAGTGTTCTTGCAGGACAGGGGTGGGGATAGGGACTTGTGCTATTGGCGACAGTTCTAGCAAACCACAAATGCCTCTTACAGGTGTACTGCTGTACTATTTATCCACTCAAATATAAATGATAGTAGAAATGTAAAAAAAAACACTTCTTACATAGTACAGCTCTCTGTCCCAACCTTTCACTCATGTTAACAATTATGAAGTGTAACAATCTACTTATAATAATGTGCGATCTGTTTTACCAATCCAAACTTGCACAGGTTGCTTAAATAATACACTGAAAACAAAGTAACAAAATGTGTATCCCTCCAATATTTGTGCTTTAGTGCACTGTAATTCAAAACACCAGTAAAGAGTCAAAATCTGTAAAATCACAATCATTCAATTACTTTAATATTCATCCAAATAGTGTCCCAAAAGTAATCTCCTTCAATCCAGTAATTAACTATGATCATTCTGTGTTTCCCTCCGCCACTCAATGGACACACACTCACCAATAATAATTGTCTATCTCTTTTAAGTAATGCAAACTCACTCAGGAAGTAAAAACCACTAATGAAAGACTTCTGGTGGGACAGAGCAATTATAAAAGGAATTCCACATAATAAGATTCCATAAAACATTTTCATTTATTAACCACTTCCAGTCCCTTAGGCTGTTTATACAGTAAACGGCCCAAGGTTGAAGTGATTATACAGGATCATAACTGCACCTACAGTCATGATCCTGGTATCGTATACAACTGCTGGATTACTTTTACAGATGGCGTAAGTGGATCCCCATCTCCTGCCATTGTCACCTTTACTAGGCTCTCCCATCTGGTCGGCGGCAGTGTCATCCAGTTTCTGGGACACAGTGAGAGAAACTGATTTTGTTCCTCCCACTGTGTGATGTCAGAAACCAGAAGCAATGAGGATTTGGACTTCCAATTTCGGTCTCATGTAAACAACCTATTACTGGCTTGTGAAAGCATCTGATCAAATAGATCTCAGTTTGGTCAGATGCTTTGGAGGCAAGAAGAGAGATATATAGACCCCGGTCCTGTCACAGCCCATACTATCACAAGGGATGTTCATCCCTTGTAATAGCAGTAAAGCTGATAAAAAAATAAAAGTATAGTGTTAAAAAAAATTCAATAAAACAAATAATAATTTTTAATAGAATTAAAGCACACCCCTCCCCCTGTGCTCATGCACAAAGAAGAATGCGTACTTAGGTACTGCACGCATACAGTATGTAAATGATGATCACACCACACATGTGAGGTTTTGCTGCCAACGGCAGAGCGACTGTGGCAATTCCAATGACAGACCTTCTGTGTAACTCTAAATTCATAAACGGAAAAGGCTTTTAAAGCATCACCAATGGAGATTTTTAGTTTGGTGTCATTCCATGGACGTACTCGATTTTAAAGCATGACATGTTTGGTATTTATTTACTCAGTGTAACATAATATTTTGTATTTTACCAAACAATTAGGTATTGTGGTTTTGTGCAAATTCATAAAAGTGAATTTTTTCCAAAAAAAGTTTGCATTTGAAAAACTACTGCTTAAATATTGTATGGCATAAAAATATGCAACACCCACCATTTTATCTTCTAGGACCTCTACTTAAAAAATATGTAATATTTGGGTGTTCTGTGTAGTTTTGTAGCAAAAACATGCTGATTTTTACATGAAGGAGCGGAATGTCAGAATTTACCTGGACTAAAACTGGTTAAAGTAGTAATGCACTTACTTATACACAGGTATAGAAAATCCATCAAAGCCATCAACTCTCTACTGCGCTCCCTCCATATACCACCACTTTGCAGGTTAATCCTGTTCACACTGTCTGGTACAATTGAACTAGATTTTTGCACTTGATAATTAACATCATTGAGAGACTGGGGCAGGGCAGTATACTCTGTAAGGAGTGTTCTTTCGCTGTCCTACTATTCTTTAACCCCTTCATGCCTAAGGGTAAAACAAATCTTGACGCCTAAGCACAATTTTGCAACTTTGATATGTGTTTGCAAAACCATACCTATCATCACAACTACTTTGTGCATCCTGGTGTATTATACCTTGTTTTTTTTCAGGGCAAATTGGGCCTTCATTTAGTGGTAAATGGTAATGGATATCTGTTGATTTTTCTTTATTACCAAAGGAAAATTGGCCCAAAATAGTAAAAAATACAACCAATTTTTAAAATGTAGCTGTATATTTCTTGCTACTACTATAACCCACCACCAAAGAACAACCAATTGCAGCGATACAGCAAGGGTGTATGTTAGTTGTTGTTTTTACTTGTAGTACAGACAAAAAATAATAGTGCGCAATTTGCTGGGTTTTTTTTTTCATCCTGCCACTAACTGACACTGATACTAATTTAAAAATTAAAAAATCCCCTGACCCCCCCAAATAAAACTGACCCTGACACTTGACCCTGACATTTGACCCTGACCTTTGACCCTGACTGTGACCCAAACATTAACCCTGTCACAGACCTAGATCAAACCTTGTTTTTGTTTATTTTTTAAAATTATTTTTATTTATTTATTTTTTACACACTTTTTACAATGTGTCTCTCTCCTCCATTTAGAGAGGGAAAACAAGAAGGGTGGGCTTCACAGTGACTGATCACTGTGATAACAATCAGAGGCTATCACAGCGATCAGGTGACCAAGAGTTCTGGGTCCCGATCATTAGGCTCTCAGTGACACCACAGTCTTTGTGTTGGGACTGTGCCATGCGGCGCGCTCCCAGCAGAAAGACATGAATGCAAATTAGTGCCCTCATGGAAAAAGCCCAGTTTTGTGAGGCCGCTAATTTGCATGCGGTCGGTGTCAAGGGGTTAAACATCATTGGACCTAGGACAGAATACTGGGGCACCCCACATGTGACACTAGAGCACTCAGAAGTTGAATTTATAACCACTACCTGTTCTTGAAATCAGCCCACTATCCACATACAGTACATACCATTTCTTCCACTTCAATAGACCTTAGTTTGTAAATTAGGATTTTGTGGTATAGTGTCAAAGTATTTTGCAAACTCAAGATAAATTTAATCTACTACCCTTCACTTATCTAACCCACTGCTTACATCCTGCTATATTGTTAACACTAGTCCTGTCATTAAAGAGTCTTTAAAAATCAGGGGTCTGGGTGTAAGCTATCAGGTCCTAATGATATGTTTATTTTTTATTTTTAACTTTTCAAGTCTTCTTCAGACCCTGTTTTCTGACAATTGCAAGAGTACTTCCCCCACATTAGTATGAACATTACTATTCCTTCTGATAAAACCATATTTTTCCTGTGTATATACTTAAGAAAAAAACGTATTTAACATGTTAGCCTTATCTTTTAATCTGTGATCGAAAGCCCTTATTCATCTTTCATGGGCCTACTTGTTCTGTCCTTACAGTTGTACTTTTGATATATTTATATAATTTTTTGGATAATCTTGCTTTCTGTAAAAATGTACTTCTGGGCAGCACAGTGGTTAGTACTTCCACTTAACAGCACTAGGGCCATTAGTTTGAATCCCAACCACAGCACTACCTACGTGGAGTTTGCATGTTCTCCCTGTACCTGCATGGGTTTCATCCTACAGTCCAAAAACATGCTGGTAGATTAACTAGCTCCTGTCTAAATTGGCCCTAGTATATGTATATGGAAGTTAGGGACCTTAGATTAGATAGACGTTGAGGGTTAGGGACTGATGTGAATTTATAATACTGTATATTTGTAAAGTGCTATTGCTCTATATAAGTACCTGAAATAAAATAATAACCTATTTTAGCTGCTCTAATTGCTCTCTTGCCTTTCCTATTACATTTCTTGTAACCTTTAAATGCTGAAACTGTCCCTTTCATTTTGTATTTTTGAAGTTCAGTTTTTTTCTCCTTAACTTTTTTTAGTAATAGAATTGAGCCACAAAGGTTTAAATTTTACTCTGTTATATTTGTTACAATGTTTGGTATACAATGACGGATGCTTGAAACTTGAAACACTCCCACCTCTCCTCTGTAGTCTTTGTTAGGAACATTTGGCCCCAATTACTACAGTTTGACAAGAAGTGAAACCTGTGAAGTTGGCTTTTTTTGAAAATATAAATTTACAAATAAAGTCGCAGTCATCCGTTACTGTGCTGCAGTTCACTAATCTGTAATTGATATGAGGCAGATTTATCCATCTTTTCCTGTCCTGGCAGGCTGCATGCTCAGATAAGGGTCTGGTATGGACTTTTCAGGGGACCTCATATTTTTTTTTTTCTTGACTTTTGCATTGAAGTTCCCTTCTAAAATGCATATCAGAACAAAATGGCTTGGTATGAACTAGGAGGAACCCATGCAATTTTTTTTGGTGTCCTCCATTAACAGCAATACAAGACCCTCATCTAGTAAAGGGTCTGGTATAAATTAAAAATATCCTCAGCTGCTTTATTTACAAATAAAACAAAGCCCTTGGGAGATGTAATTTTGATGGCAATAACCACGCTTTTTTCTTTGGAATTTTTTTTTGCTGAAGTGGGTTGTATACATCACACAGATGCACCTTCACAGGTAGGGACAGGCATCTCATTTGCATGATATTTAATGGAGTTTTGCAATTTTTATATTTCACTTTCAGCATTACTAAAGTAGCCCCTATGCCATTTTTGACAATTCCTTGCCTTTTGGTCTAGAAAATGGCCAGACATTTTAACATCCATCTGCTATTAACTTGGGGTTCTAAGTCTGCTTCCAAACTTTAGTCATGGTTGCTCAACATTGATTTAGAAAATTCAAAGCCTTCTCTGAATGGCACCCATGATATGAGCAGCCAACCTCCAGTGTTCAGAATGAAGCTTACCAGCTGCTCAGCACAAGACCCAGAAGCAAGTAGAGATCACTGGAGTAGAATTTTCTACTTTGGTGTTTTACAGCTTCCATGGTCATTGGCCAGGTGTGGTATAAACATAATTATATTGGTTCAAGCTGGAGGAATGTAACTATGTATAACATACGCATACCTAGAATTCCTCTTTATCTATTACTTGTGTAAAGTCCCTTTAAATATACTTGTCCATATAACACTAGCCTCTCCACAGGATGACAGTGCTGCTGTCCAAGGGTCACTACGTTGCTCCCCCAGAGGTACAGAGGAGTGTGTGCAGGCTAGATAAGAAGTATCAAAAAGTAACGAGACAAGCTTGTGACAGGAACATAAGTTAAAAATGCGCACTCACCGGACGTGCATAAATAATGCATATGTAATCAATATCCACCAGGGTCACTTAGGTAGGCAGAGTGGGTGAGATTCCATCTATGGGTAGATAATCTTGTCTCAATGGTATGTATGTGAAACTCCTCACCATTCATATTGTGATTTTGAGTGTCATACTACCCTGTTTTATCTTTTATTTGAGCAATAAAAATCATCAAAGTACTACACCATGGGCACCTGTTTTATGACTCCCTTTGGAGCCAATAAATTTTCAGGATACCCCATTTATAATCCACTACCACCAGAGGGAGGGAGCCCTGTAACCAGGCTGTGTACCTGTCCAACCTTAAGGGGACCTCTGGGCCAAGCAGCTTAACTACATACCATCAAGACAAGATTATCTACCCATAGATGGAAGCTCACCCACTCCGCCTACCTAAATGACCCTGGTGGATATTGATTACATGCACATTATTTATGCGCGTCCGGTGAGTGCGCATTTTTAACTTATGTTCCTGTCACAAGCTTGTCTCGTTACTCTGTTATAACAAGTGGATCACCTGGCATTTCTCATTTTATGGACTATCTACTTATGCTTTTATTCTCTGAGGACAATTTATGATTATTTATTATATATTTTGATTCTATAAGGTTTGCTGTGATTACCTTTAGTGCATTGGCTGCTGGCTACTTTAGGGACACAAACTGATCACACTAACATGGATATTCTTCAATTTAGCATGGATAGAAACATACAAAAAAAGCACAGGGACTGACAGGAAACCAAGTAATTACTGTGGATTCAATACAGTATACATAAAGGGAACCTTTATATGAATTATGAAGGCCAGAGCAATGTAGCCCCAAAGTTTTACTGTTAACAAACACTTTAAATAATTCATCCAATAGTGAGTTAACTTGAAAGGATTTCACACTCTGTTGATAAATGTTTCCATGTACAGCAGTGTATATCTAAATGTCATTAAAAGAACATTTCCTAAATGTTATTTTTACATCAGCTACAGTAAGTATTTTTTTTTTAATTACATGACATTCCACATTGTAGTTTTCTCAATGTGACCCTCACTAATACATTTGTGTGTTATTAGAAGAGTATTAAGCAATCATGCTCTATTACTTGCTATACTGTTAGATGAGGTCTTAGAAATAGTATGTCTACTACAGTGTATTTATATCTTATGTCTGTGTGTTTCTATGGCAGCCTATGAGATTATGTGTCACCAAATGAGTAATGTTCTTTAGACGCTGAAAATTATGTGTGGGTTGTGCAAATATAATAAGTTTCAAGATAAGTACAGTACGCTTTGAAATTTAATAATCTAGAAAACTTTGAAATTGTTTTAAAACTTTCAGAAGCAAGCTACAAAATTATTTTTAAAGTAATACAGTAAATGCTTAACTCTAATGGTGGTATTTAGGATATATGTTTAATTTGCACCAAAAGAAACATAAAAATATTCAAATACTAATGTAATTTTCCCAACATATTTTTGTAAGATGTAAAAAAGCCACATTTTCTCCAGTTATGTATTAATGAAAACTATGTCAATATTTTTTTAGTACACTTCTCTGTCTTGGAATTATCATCCAGTGATCCCCTGCATACCAGCCTTTAGAGAGGGAAAGAACTGTAAGCCAATCATGCTTTACTGCATTGAGCACTACTGTTAATCTAAAATGGTCCTTAGTGATGGGACAAAAAAGCACAAGTTTGAACTCATTAATGAGCTGCTGTTACTTCACTATCCACTCAGATCTTTGATCTAGTTGTATTGCTTTGATACAATTGCTTAACCAAACAAGCTGAGGTTAGAAGCCGCTCGGTTACCATACACAGCTACACTAGATTTTGTACTCTCCAGTAAAAAAACACAAGTATGTCTAGTTCAAGCAATAGAAAAAAATAATAATATAAAACCTTCATTTACACAATCCTATACCCAAAATTAATCCAGAGGAAGGCAAAAAGCCCCAATAAAGAATGATCCAATTTATTTCAATGGGGGGGGGGGATCTTCTGAGGCAATCAGATATTCCCTGAAACAGCTACTGTTGGGGTACATCACTAATAATACAGTCTTTTAGCCAATTTTCTATCCATTTACAATTTGAATTTTTAAAGCCCGTAGACTTTATTCACTTAAGCTGTGGAAGATTTTACCTTCTTCATGACCAGGCCATTTTTTTGCTATTCAGCACTGTGCTACTTTAACTGGCAATTGCTCAGTCATGCAACACTGTATGCAAATTCAATTTATATCATTTGTTTTCAGACAAATAAAGCTAGATTTTGGTGGTATTTTGGGGTATTTGATTCCCCACCGAAAAAATCTCAAAGAGTATATATTAATTGGTTTGTTTGAAAGTTATAGTGTATACAATCTATGATATGTATACAAGGATAGTTCAAACCAGGACTTTTGAGTTCATATAGTATACTAAAAGAACAAATTTAAAGGAGTGGAAACTGCTTTTATTTTTTTTACATACTCCCCTGCTACATTTATACACTTTTTCCAGCGTTTAACTAATGCCTAGAAAGCTTCAACTCAGAAATATTTGTCAGTACTCCAAAACCATCCTAGGACAGCCTGCTTCACTTTATCATCAGTGCTGAAATGCTGACTTTCAAGGAACTCTTTTAGAGGGTCGAAACAGGTGGAAATCCCTAGGAGTGAGGTCCAGGCTGTTAGGGGGGATTTGGCAATACCTCTCAGCTGAGTTGCTGTAATCTACACTTCGTGTAGTGAGCAGCATGAGTTCATGCATTGTCCTGGAGAAACAGGACGCCCTTAGAGATCAAACCAGTCCATTTTTTCCTCAGACGCATATGCACATCATTCAGAACACTACAGTAATAGTCACTGTTGATAGTGGCACCATGGTGTAGAAAATCAACATGAATAACATCACGTTTGTCCCAGAAAACACTTTCCAACCCTTTTTTCTGCAGATGCAATTGTTTGAAAAAACTTTTTGTGGTGGTAAGTCCACATGCTTCCACTGCTTTGATGCTCATTTTGACTCCAGAGTGAAGTGATGTGCCCAGATTTCATCACATGTACTGTAATGATGAAATTCAGAAATTCCTGGCCTTTCCTGTCAAAGCATTCCTTCAATGCAGTGCAGACTTCAACTCATCTGCACCAGTCGATTATCCAGGATCCCGCGGTCCATGAGCTCAGTGTTCGCAGGAATGACTGCTGTGGGCTGGGAACCACCACAGGTGGGACCATCACTGACGGATGTAAACCCATCTTTGAAATGTTTACACCATTCAAATATAATTTCTTGAGGCCCTTAAAATGTCAGGCCAGTACAAATACCCCCCAAATGGCCCCTTTTTGGAAAGTGGACAGTCTGAGGTATTTAGTAAGAGGCATGGCGAGTTTTTTTAATTTTTGGTAAAATTTTTGGGAAAATGAAGAAATGAAATAATTTTTTTTTGCATACTGTCACCAGCTCACTACAGCATCATCATATCACTGGCGTAGCAGTGATTATTTATTTAAAATAATTTTTATTTAATTTTTCAAGTTTTTTGTTTTGTTTTGTTTGTGTACTAATTTTTTTTAATTACTTTCATCAGAGTACATCAACGAAAATGTACACCTAGGTTGCTTCCCCTGCAGCTGCTGTAACTTGCACACTGTAGCCTGTTTTAATAAAGTTCTTTCAGGAGAACTAATTGACGGCTCTTCACTTTTTACTTTCATCAGAGTAGTTCCGTGTCACCATGGTAACACTGTACTACACTGTGGTTGGGGGGGGGGTTGATCAGAGTTTTTTTTACACTTTGATTGCTGATACAATGAAGATCATTGAACCAGCAATTCTCTGACCTGTTATAAATGAGTTTCATTCATGACATATGTGATTACTAGTGATCTGTGACTGTGTCAGGAATGGACTGGCCAGCAATGGTGGGACTCACCTGCCTTTTGATCTGCAGTACCAGGGCTGGCCAGCGGGTGCTCCCAGCAATCAGAGACTCAACTTTGCAGCCAGCTAACACCTGGAACTGATTATGCTGGGGTATTTAAGGGATGGCCAGACCCACAGACTCTGCCTTGGTGTTGTGTTTGTCCTGGGCCCTGTATCTGTCCTGCATCCTGTTTCTGTTCCTTTGCTGACCCTGCCTGATCTGAACTGCTGCTGACTTCTCCTGCTCTGATCCCGGCTCGCTCCTGACCATCCCTCTGCCTGACCCTCTGTACTACGCTGCTTGCTACCTGTTCTGATCCCTGGCTTGTGACAGTGACCATCCCTCTGCCTAACCCTCTGTACTGTGCTGCTTGCTACCTGCTGAACCTGGCCTGTGACCCCGACCATTCTCCGCTTGCTCCCCCTGTACCTACCTGCCCTATTGATATTGACCCGGCCTGCCTGACGACGCTTGCTTGTATGTACTGTTATCTGTGGGTGGTTGGTTGGGTTTGGTTTGGTTGCACTGTATTATGTTTAGTATTGCACTGCGTTTATGTTTGTATTGTTAGTGTTAATAAATTATATTGTTTATCACATATCTGAAGTCTGCGTTTCCCTGCGTCAGTCACACACCTCTGGTCATACCTGGGAGCCCTGACAGACTGGCTTCAGCTAATCACATGGTACAGGGTTCTGTGATTGGTTCAGGTACCATGTAATAGCTGTGGGCCAATCACAGCTCGTTAGTATAGGAAGTAGAGCTATTACGAATCAGATTAATTCATAATAGCTTTGTTGACATTGCTGTGAGCCCCAGTGGGTGCAAAGAGCTCTGCTTAGCTCAAGCAGGCACAACGATGTACAGGTACGTGATTGTGCCTGCACATGCTGTCCCCCTCCAGGGTATTTACTGTGGTGGGTCAGCAAGTGGTTAAAGTAGACAGTGGCCATGTGTGGGGAAGTGTGTCAAACACTTTTGCAAAACCAAAGTATAATATATCTACAGCCACTCCTTTATCTACATTTTGGCTTACCTTCTAATTAAAAGAAATCAGATTTGCTGGCTATTGCTTAAAATATTATTTTCTAGCAGAAAACTCTTCTATGTGGTATCTAGACCTTTTTATGAAAAAATTAGGTACATTTTATCATTTTGATTTTCCACTGTCTAAAGCAGGTTCCAAATAAGCAGACTTTCCTTCAGAGACACTCTATTTTTCTCAGCTGGAGCAATTTGGTCTGCAAACATAAGGGATAAGTTAATTAAAGCCAAAGTTTCTTTTTGTTCTCCAAATGGTATCTGTTTGACAAACCTTGAACCTAGCAAACACAGGCCAACATCCTATAGCAAGATACAAAGTGTCTTCTTTGTATTGTACTGATTAACAGGACAAAAAGTTAAATAAAACCTCTGGTCTATGTTTATGAGTCTTAAGAACTCTCACACACATGTATTGTTGATGCCACACACACATGTATGTTGTTTACAGGGAAAAATTAATTACTGAATTTAATTCACTGAATTTATATGTATATATATATAAATATATATGCTGTTGTTACCAACAATTTTAAAACTTACTTTTTAATATAGTGTCTATGTATATTACAATCTGACTATTATAATAGTAATGGTGTTTGTCAAGTGACTTTGTGTAAATACATATTAACTATATGCCCTCCAGAAGATTCACCCCCCTTCCTGACCAGGCCATTTTTTGCGATATGGCATTTATTTTAACTGACAATTGCGCGATCATGCAATTCTGTACCCAAATGAAATTGATGCCCTTTTCCCACAAATAGAGCTTCCTTTTGGTGGGATTTGATCACCTCAGCGGTTTTTACTTTTGCGCTATAAGCAAAAAAAGACTAATAATTTTGAAAAAACACAATATTTTTTTATTTTCTGCTATAAAACATATCTAATAAAACAAATGTTAAAAATCTAATTTCTTCATAAATTTAGGCCAGAATGTATTCTACTACATATATTTTATAAAACAAATTCCAATAATTGTATATTGATTAGTTATAGCGTCTACAAAAGTTATAGCGTCTACAAACTATGGTACATATACTGTAATTTAAAAATATATATTTTTATACTACTACACTGACACTTGTGGGAACCAGTGATACTAATAAAGTGATCAGTGCTAAAAAATATGACTTGCTCACTGTACTAATGACACTGGTTGGGAAGGGGTTAACATTTAGGGCAAAAAAAAGGGTAAATGTGTGCCTAGCTCTGTGCTTGGTGTACACTATATGGTGCTTTTACTATGTGAAGTGATGGATCATGTTCTCAGCTTTGCAGAGAGCCATCTTTGCAGAGACTGTTTTATCTGGCAGTATGAGCTTGGCAGTTCAGGACTATCTGCCCATCTGCATTGTACTGCAGTTGGGCAGCTTCTATAGGCACAGTGACTTACCTGCACATCGCTCCCTGATTCCAGGTTCTGGGTACACACTCACCCCCTCTGACTCCTGCTGTGAATGGACACAGTGGAATTTTGTCAGCAGGTCACAGCCAATGAATCATGGCTGGGACCTGCTGATCAGCTTCAGTCCAATCACAGCCCAGAACCCTGTGTTAACAAACAACAAAGGGATGTGTGAGGGAACACTTTCTTTGTTTCTTCTCCCTGCAAAACAAAGAGGAGGAATTAATAGATTTTTAGTAAAAAGCAACACATAATACACACATTAACACTTGTAATGCACACACTTAATCCCTTTTCAACAAGTGTCATTAGTGCAATGATGGAGTAAAGTATTGTCCCTGATCACTGTATTAGTGTCACTGGTGATGTCAGTGTCAGTTCCCACCCAGTGCCATTTAGTGTTAGATTGCCCTCTGCACTATCACAGTCCCAATATATACTATATTTCCAAAAGTATTTGGACGCACACCTTTGCAAGCATATGAACTTTAATGGCATCCCAGTCTTAGTCCGTAGGGTTTAATATTGAGTTGGCCCACCATTTGCAGCAAGAACAGCTTAAACTCTTCTGGGAAGGGTGTCCACAAGGTTTAGGAGTGTGTCTATGGGAATGTTTGACCATTCTTTCAGAAGTTCATTTGTGAGGTCAGGCACTCATGGAAGATGAGAAGGCATGGCTCATAGTCTTTGCTCTAATTCATCCCAAAGGTGTTGTATTGGGTTGATGTCAGGACTCCATGCAGGCCAGTCCAGTTCCTCTACCCCAAGCTTTCTCATTCATGTTTTTATGGACCTTGCTTTGTGCACTGGTGCGCAGTGATATTGGAACAGGAAGGGGCCATCCCCAAACTGTTCCCACAAAGTTGGGAGCATGAAATTGTCTAAAATGTCTTGGTGTGCGGATGCCTTAAGAGTTTCCTTCAATGGAACTAAGGGCCAGGCCCAACCCATGAAGTGCAACCCCACACCATAATCCCCCCTCCATCAAACATTAGACTTGACACAATGCAGTCAGGCAAGTACTGATCTCCGGGCAAACGCCAACAGAGAAGTGTGATTCTTCACTCCAGAGAACACATCTCCACTGCTATAGAGTCCAGGGGTGGCGTACTTTACACCACTGCATCCAATGCTTTGCATTGTACTTGGTGATGTAAGGCTTGGATGCAGCTGCTTGGCCATGGAAACCCATTCAATGAAGCTCTCTACACACTGTTGTGCTAATCTGAAGACCACACAAAGGTGTCCGTTTATGAACCAGCGGTAATAGATCGCTGCTCAGTTCTCTGGCATTCTCGGAGAACACAGTTCTCCTGTGAATGCAGTTTATGAAGCAGTTCTCCAAACGAAAGGAGAACGGTCTCCAAATGCTGGAGAACGGTCTACAAACTCTGGAAAACGGCTGATTTTACTATAATCTCGCGAGATTACAGTAAAAGATCAGTTTACTAAGCAGTGGTAAATTATCTCTGCTTAGTTTGCGGTCCCTCCGATTCTCCAGCTCTGGGCTGGAGAATCTGGAGGGAGAACACAGATCTCCAGTGAAGGGCTGACATGATCTCCTGAGTGTCATAAACTGTGAATGACCAGAGAATAGCTGAGATCCGTTGAATCGCAGCTATTCTCTGTGTCATAAACGGACACCAAAGTTTGGAGATATTTAGCTATTGACTCTGCAGACAGTTGGTGACTTCTGCACCCTGTGCTCTTCAGTGTGCGCTGACTCCGCTCTGTCATTTCACATAGCCTACCACTTTGTGGCTGAGTTGCTGTTCCCAGTTGCTTCCACTTTGTTATAATACCACTAACAGTTGACTGTGGAATATTTAGTAGCAAGGAAATTTCACAGATGGACTTATTGCACAGGTGGCAAATTATCATTGTACCACACTTGAATTCACTGAGTTCCTGAGAGCGACCCATTCTTCCACAAATGTTTGTAAAAGCAGTCTGCATGCCTAAGTGCTTGATTTTATACACCTGTGGTCATGGAGGTGATTGGAACACCTGAATTCAATGATCTGGAGGGGTTTCCCAATACTTTTGGCAATATAGTGAAGGTCGCTGATCACTGCCATTACTAGTAGATAAAAATAAATAGATAAGATAGATTCCAGTATATACACCATATTTTGTAGACGCTATAACTTTCACACAAACCAATCAATATACACTTATTGGGAATTCTTTTTTATCACAGACATGTAGCAGAATACATTTTGAACTAAATTTATGAAGAGATTTTGTTTTATAAAATGTTTTATAGAATGTTTTTTAGCACAAACTAAAAAATATTGGGGTTTTAATCAACATGTTATGTAATTAAAATAAAAAAAACTCAGTGGTGACCAAATACCTCCAACAGAAATCACTATTTGTGTGAGAAAAATTATATAAATTTAATTTGGGTACAGCACTGCATGACGCACAAATACCAGTTAAAGTAGTGCAGTGCTAAATAGCAACAAATGGTCTGGTCATGAAGGGGACAAAACCTCTCAGAGATTAAGTGGTTAAAACAAGTAGGGAATTATCATTACTGCTTCTCTTTTTCCCTTCCCTTCCCTTCGTATGACCAACTTTGTGAAGTCTACTGGAAGGGTTTCAGTCATTCTCATTCTCCCCTGAATTGCTCTTCTGTTCTGGTATGAAGACAGGCATGGCATCAAAAGAGATATCCACCAACAGGGACATTTTGTGTATTGATTCACATGACTAGGTGGCACTAATTTTGGTTGGACATCTAAATGTTCTTCTTGCATCCTAAACGGTCTTCTTCATTTGCAAAGGGAGATGTGCATTAGATGCTATTTGTAGTGGGATTTGTTTGAAGCAGGAGTATAGTCAGCAGATTAAAAGATGCAGTTTATTTATTTATTTTAGGTTCTAGTGGTTATATCTTGACGTCAGTTGGCTGTCATCTATCCTGATACACTCTGGGGTTAATTTACTAAACCTGGAAAGTGCAAAATCTGGTTCAGCTCTTCATAGAAACCAATCAGCTTCCAGGGTTGTTTGTCAAAGCTTAATTGAACAAGCTGAAGTTAGAAGCTGATTGCTTAACATGCAGAACTGCACCAAATTTTGCACTCTTCAGTTTCAGTAAACCGATCCCATTGTATTTTAACTACTTTTCTAACAGTTTGAAAGCAACAAGAACCAATGTGACATCAAATAATGAGATCTTAAACATGTGTCTGTCCAAAGATATTTTGATTTTATGTGCACTCACTGAAAGCTTCGGCTTGTCTTAAGGTCATTAATATCATTAAATAAGCTTGAACATGAAGCCTTTCATTAGAGGGGTATGTAATTCAATCCAAAATCATTAATGCTACTTGAGATAAAAAGATTTTCAGAAGAGATGATAAGAACTCCTCATATATAGTGATTAAGTTGTAGACATTGTAGATAAAGACAGGAATATGGATTTTATTTCTAATCATAATTAGTCCACATGAGCTTGTTAGTGAAGTATTTATCCTTTGAAATATCATTACTACTATCTCTGAGAACTATAGCATTCTATGTGGCAACTAATGAGCATAGATTTTATTTTAAACGTGTTATTTATCACAGATGTCATTTCAAGGCACTTGACCCTGAAATAGATTCAACATCTAAATTTAAATCTTGATCTTTCTTCCTTTGACCCAAAATAGTCTTCAGAAATATTGCTATGCATCTTTACTGCCAGACCTGAGACTACTCCACAAAAACTAGCAGACTTGTTCATAATATTTAATGCACAGGCACATTTTGAAAGTTAATATTAAGTAGGGATAAGCAAATGGTTTGGTCCATACTGCAGAAGCAAAGCACTATATATAGAATCAGTATTTCTACCACTTCTATATATGACAGCTTCCTGCTGTCAATGGTTTCTAGCAATCACTGGAATTCCTGAGCACAAAAGCAAAGGAGAAGTGATAGCAGAGATTTATGCCCAAATTAAGGGCTCAATTCATGAAGCTCAGTGGTAAAATACCTCATAGCATTTTTCAAAAAATGTTTTTGCTATTCCATCAAAATATGTGGTATTTATGTATCATGACACCATTGTATTTTATTGCATGACGTTCTATCATATGGGATGAATGCAGTAGAGAGGAATTAGAACCCCGGTCCATTTTTATTGCCGTCTGCGCCCCCATTCACTCTCTTTATTCCTACTGTGTCTCCTTATCATTGAAAGCGAAAAGATAAAAAAAATTCACATTTTGGGCTGACATTGGAACAATTAATAAATGGGACTTCTCCCCAATGGGACACAGATGGCAAAAAAAACTGCTGGAAGTTCTAACTTTCTCTTTTCAAAATGAAAAAAAAAGTGTTGAATTTAATTACACTTAGGCCCCATGTACACGGGTGACTTCTGAACAATGGAAACTGACTGCTGGAAAACGTAGGTTAAAAAACATCTGTTTAGCCACGTTTGCATAACGTGTTTATGCACATTCATGCATGTTTATGTGCATTTGCGTTTAGAAGCGTTTTTTTAAAGATAAGCACAGGAGAACCTCCCAAATGCCCAGAATGCACTGAAAAATTGTAAATTATTAACTATTTCAGACTGTTTCAGAGAAATACAGAGAGTAGAAGCAGAGATAGCAGCATGTCTTGAAATTAGCTTAGGTGTGAGTTGCTCATTAACATTTCTTTTGTTTCCAAGGGTGTCTGGTGGATTGAGTCATTAAGGCTGCCTGGCAGGGGGTCTTCAGGAGGAATTTGAGGTGTGAATAGTCATTAACATATCTTTTGTTTCCAAGGGTGGGAGAGGTCTGAGGTGTGAATTGGTCATTACAATGTGTGACAAGCTTGGTAGGAACATCCTGTGTTCAGTGTTTTGTCCATCTGAGTACCTTGGAAACACTTTGCATGCATTTTTCATGATGAAAAAAGGCTCTGGACAGCATCGGGAACTGGAAGAGTTCAAAAAAAATTTTAAACGCTTAGAAACGCAATTTTCAGCGTTTAGCCATGTTTACAAGCGGTTTGCATTTGAAACTCTGATATAATTGACTGCTGAACGCAAGTTTTCTGTGTTCAAAAAAACAACTGTAAACTCAAATTCCTGTAAACGACCGTAAACCAAGATTTGTACATGGACACATAGAAAAACATTAGGGTGAGTTCAGGGGCTGCTGAAAAAAACGCTGAACAGCTCCTAAACGTGAGTTTATCAGCTGCAGTGTATATGAGCCCTTACAATTACAAAGTAATTTTTTCTGTGATATTTGGCAAAGTCATTGCTATATATTTGGACATGTCTGTTTTGTCTCGCTAGAGAATAACCATTGTCATTGTCTGATGTTCTTCAAAGTGTCACTCTGGCATCCATTCACCAAACCTTCAAAATTATGACACCCCTCTCTTAGCAGCTCAAGTTACACACCTTCCTTAGTGTAATTGTCTAATCTGCTACCAACTGTTCTAGTGATATACCCTTTACCAGACAGATGAATCCTTAATCCCAAAGACTTCTTGACCAGGCATAGTGGACTGTTCTCTGCAACAGCTGACACAGGGAAGCCAACTCACTTTACAGGACTGGAGTGACTTTTAACTATTCTCACACATGATAGTTAGCATAGGCGTTAGAAAAGTGGGTTGCAGGTGTATTTAGTTTGATGGTTATTGTGATACATACCAATACCAGTTTTAAAGTTTACTACTACAACTACCAAAACATTATCTTTGTTGATAGTGAGGATACATCATTCGAATATGTCCAGGATATAGTTGATCCTAAACATCTCCTTACCTTTAAGATGTTTTGGGGTATGTTTTTAAACTGTGATGTGACACCTAAGTTCCTTTTGCAGATGTCTCAAGACCTGTAGTTACAGTTGATCTGCACATTTCATGTCTAACAAAGCTTGGCCTACTAATATGGCTGGAGAACATTGCTGTTTTCTGTGATATTTGTTTCAAATAAGGGTTTTGTAATAGAATATACAATAATGCTTCTATCTGATGAAATTTTTTGCTAAGAATATCTCCAAAGATATTTGTGAAAAAGTAAAGTATTCCCACTACATATAACATATGTTTTAACAAGGCCATTATTATATGCATGTGCATTGTTTTATGTTTGAAGTGATTGGGAGGATTATGTAGCAAAAGATGTTTATGCTTGTATGTACACAAAAAAGTCTCTGAAAATCTGGAGAGCTGATCCAAAGCAGGTAGAGCCTACTCATACATTCCTTCAATATCGCATGCCTGGACCCCTAATTATTTAATGTATGCATTTATTTATTTCCTTTAGTGTATGGACTTTAACGCTATTTTATGTGGTATTTTTTCTTTTTTGAGGTAAATACTGCATAACATGATAGTGAATTGACATTTTAGTATCATATGAGATATTTGGGGAAAATGTGTCACTTGACCCACATATCACATGCGATAAGTTTTGGTGAACTGAGCTCACACTCACTGGCCATATTCCAACAGTGATGTCACTGCTATCCCTGTCTCTTTCCTTAAAAAACTAATGACAGCTTGGGAAGTTGGAAGATAAAGTACAATCCTCAGTTGCAGGCACTGTTTCTCACTAATTCCTCAATTCAAGAGGCAGCTTCATACTCCAGAGACTAAATCTTCACAAGAAAAGGAAGCATCTCACCATGTAAAAACCTTTAGCCCCATTTATTTAAACTCTCTACTATACGGACTATTCCACTGGGTATGGGTGAGCTCTATCGTGTTTCACTCCAAATGGAGCTTACTCACAGAAATAATGAAAAGGAAGAGGGTGAAGGGAAGAAGGGGACGAGGTAGAGAAAAGGTTCCCCAAGCCACAAGAGTGGGAAACATCCCTGTCAGGAATTAATAGCATAGATGACCAAATCTGCGTAGCCACACTAGGAAATTGAGACCAGACTATATATAGTAAAGAACATTTATTAATAGTACAACAAAAGACATCCAAGTGCCAGCAAACAGGAAACACAGCAATCATAAAGATAAAGTGAACCACAACCATATAACCAAAACTAGCAACCTAAATAAGTAACAGGAAGCCTAACTAATTAACTATGTACAATGTGTACAAAAATGGGAAACTTGGATTAACAGGCTAAACTGGAGATGCAGGGAACAGATGAGAAGGTGGAACAAGAGGATCAGAAAAAAGGCAGCAAGGTACAGAATCCAAGGCTGGAGCAATAGCAGTATCTAAGCTCAGGATAAGTGCAAACAGTATCTGTTAGCAAAGCAAAATACTGACAAGAGAGTGAAAGGCACTAGTAGAAGCGGAACTAAATCTCCTCCCAGCAGCCAGCACCAGATGAAGACTGATTCCCGGGATTTGCTGGCTGCTGGGAAACACTAACTGGTGGACACTGGAACTACAACACTTCACCCGGGAACCACAGTGCCACCAGCAGGTGATCCAGGTTCTGACTGTCTCATTCAAAAATGAGGCCATTGGGTATAAAAATATTGAAGGTACAAATCCAAGACACTTTTTGGAGACTAAAACTTGGGTGTCTATTTCTGGATCGCATTTTTTTGTGGATGAGAATGTGTGGGGGAGGACAGTATCTGGGAGATCCCATATTTTTAAAGATGGCTTCCAGATTATGATAAGCCTTCTTCCACTCACCCCACAACCTGGTCAGGGTTGTGGGGAAGAGGCCCTTATCCTCATAAACATGGGGACTGCAATAGTCTGGTATGCATTTTGGGGCAGGACTCTACACAATTCTTTTTCATTCTTACTGTAGTATGTGCTACAGCAAAAGTGACATTTACAAAGAAAGAAATTATACAGTTTAAATTGTCTGCAAATAAATTTCATTGCTGATGTTTTTAAAAATAAATAAACAATTTTTCCTTTGTCAATGGTTTCAAAAAATCACTGCTCCTGGCCAAATGGACCTTTTTTGCACTGGTACCTGTTCCTCAGGGCAGTTCCCACCCTCCGTGTTTTTTAGAAGGTTTACCTAATGGACATTTTTAATTTGATAGATCCCATTGATTCCCATTGACTTCACTGTGGTTTGGGTTCAGCATTTTCCTTTGAAGCTGGCTGAACACTGCTCATACCAAACTTAGGGTAGTTCAGCTCATCCCAAGTCATGTCCATGGTATAATAACTAGCTTAAAATATACAAGCAAACAAAGTATAACAATGCATACAATTGAAATAATATTTATTTGTTTTGTTATTATTGCAATAATTATACATTTCTCGTCATTTGATTTTCACTGAAACTATAACCTTAGATTTACATTCACCTGCTGCATAAGTTGTAGCATTATTTTGTTTATTTTAGTCATGCCATATTTAAATGTATTTCCTTTCAGATAATTCCTCCTAACTCTTAATAAGTTTAAAGTCTACACTCTCATAAGTAAATATTGTAATTAAGCATAATATAGGATCTCAAGGTTCATAACATTTACCCTTGAACAAGACTGGGGACAAGGGTGCTTTAAATTTAGTGCAAATGTTTAAGTCGATTAAAATAAAGTTTGTGCAATGTTAAACATGTTCCTTCGAGGCTAACTAATTAGTAAACTAGAGAGTTTTATAACCCTCCAGTGCCATCTTTGAACTGAAAAAGACATCTACTAATGAAGTCCCTAGTGGGATATATATAGATATGCCAGACTGTACACTCTGGTTACAGTTTCAGCACTTTCCATATATGAAGAATAACAAAAATGATATTTTCCAAAAAAAAAAATAAACGTGAAAGAACTTTCCAACACACTGAATCGCTCAGCATGAGTTGATCAAACAAGTCATAGATCAGTGTATTATGTATTTTTAAGGGTCTGGAGGTTGATAGAGACACTTCTGGCACATCTCCACACTTCACCCCTTCAGTGTCCTTTGCATTACTAACTTATTAACTTATTAACATATCTGTATGGATATCACCCCACTTCCTCAAACTCAATCTTTCTAAAACTGAGCTCAGTCCCTCCCCTCGTGCCAGGGTGCTAGGTGTAATCCTGGACTCTGACCTGTCCTTTCATCCCCAAATCTAAACACTGCCCAAATCTTCTAGACTTCACCTTTGTAACATCTCCAAAATATGCTTCTTTTTAACTGACGAAACCGCTAAGCAACTCATTAACTCCCTTATGTATACAAAACATTTTTGGTGTTGTGCTACCCTTTTAAACAAATTTTTACCATGTGTGAAATTTTTTTTTTAAATTATCAAATATTTAAATATTTTCACACAGGGGAAGATTTATTTAAAAGGGTAGTGCAACACCAAATCATTTTTGTATATTTAGCTGTTGAATGTGGGAACACATTTGGGTTTGAGCAGCAATCCATACTATTTTTAATATTAGAAGATTGTTTGGATTGACAGCGCAGTATTTTTTATACATTTTATTCACTCCCTTGTTATCTCTCATCTTGACTAGAGATGAGCGAATCGAATCAGGCAAAGTGGAATTCGTTTCAAATTTCAGGAAAAATTCGATTCGCATCGAATCCGAATTTTTGCCAACTTCGGATGGTCGAATCGAATTTTTCCTGATCGGCCGTTTTCATCCCTTCTACAGGCGGCAAAAATGTCCCTACAGAGAGCTCCGCTATTTCTGACAGCTGTCTGACAGTTCTTTCACATTTACAGCGGTTGAAACATTGTATGTATTTGTTTCCATTTAGGATACAGATGTTTTTATTAGGAAACAAATAGATACAATGTTTCAATCGCTGTAAATGTGAAAGAACTGTCAGAGAACTGTCAGAAATAGAGGAACTCTGCAGAAACACTTTTTGCTTTACTGGAATTATTCTTATTTTCATTCTTCTTCTTCTTATTTTCATTCTTCTTTTCATTCTTTTCATTCTTCTTTTCATTCTTTTCATTCTTCTTTTCATTCTTCTTCTTATTTTCATTGTTCTTTTCATTCTTTTCATTCTTCTTTTCATTCTTCTTCTTATTTTCATTCTTCTTTTCATTGTTCTTGTCATTCTTTTCATTCTTCTTTTCATTCTTTTCATTCTTCTTTTCATTCTTTTCATTCTTCTTCTTCTTTTCATTCTTCTTTTCATTCTTTTCATTCTTCTTTTCATTCTTCTTCTTCTTTTCATTCTTCTTTTCATTCTTTTCATTCTTCTTTTCATTCTTCTTCTTCTTTTCATTCTTCTTTTCATTCTTTTCATTCTTCTTTTCATTCTTCTTCATCTTTTCATTCTTTTCATTCTTCTTTTCATTCTTCTTCTTTTCATTCTTCTTTTCATTCTTTTCATTCTTCTTTTCATTCTTCTTCTTATTTTCATTCTTCTTTTCATTCTTTTCATTCTGCTTTTCATTCTTCTTCTTATTTTCATTCTTCTTTTCATTCTTTTCATTCTTCTTTTCATTCTTCTTCTTATTTTCATTCTTCTTTTCATTCTTTTCATTCTTCTTTTCATTCTTTTCATTCTTTTCATTCTTCTTCTTCTTCTTCTCATTCTTTTCATTCTTGTCATTCTTCTTCTTCTTCTTTTCATTCTTTTCATTCTTCTTCTTCTTCTTTTCATTCTTTTCATTCTTCTTCTTCTTCTTCTTCTTCTTCTTCTTCTCCTTCTCCTTCTTTGGCCCCGTGACTGCCCAAATGAGTGAAGTGTGCGGTGATTCTAAGATCGACGGCACTCATCTGCATGTCATACTGACTGACAGTATTATTTCTCTTCCCCAGCAGACTCCAAGGACATTTAAATTAAAGGTACAGTGTTCTGCACTAATATAAAGGCTCTCTGAAGCCTAGAAACCCTTTTTATAAGTAAAATTCGCAGCGAATAAATTCAAATCGAATCGAATTTTTTCGGAAAATTCGGCGAATCAGGCGAATCGAATTTTTGAAAAATTCGCTCATCTCTAATCTTGACCATTGCATCTCCCTCCTCATAGGTCTGCCCTGAGGGGACACACTGCATACCTTCGCAGCAATTGTGCTATAGCTGGGTGTCTGGTGCATTCCTATACCTTTAAGGAGGGGTGGGATCCCTCGAGGCATACATGCCCTTAATCTGTCCATTATTATATATGTGTTTCAACCTTGGAGGCTTTCAACATTTAAAGAGTTAGGACTGCAGATATATTGGGGTGCCGTGAAGTGTCCTCTGCAGCTTACACATGTATTTGCAAATGTGTGGAAACTAAACCTCTTGTTTTAATGTGAACTGTTACGGTAATTCAGTTTGTTGCAGGCAGGCTACTAAGTGAGCTGGGAATTTTTGTTTCTAGTTTTTTTTACATGCTTCACCCTTTCATTGGGGTAGTTGCCATTTGTTTGTACTGTTGGTTTATCTGTGTGGGGACTCCACATTTTCTCTGTCTTCCCACTTCATAATTGATGAGCCCCCCACACCCGACAGTGGGGGTCTTTAGTTTTTGGTCGACTGGGAGGACCTGGTCTGCTGCATTGGGGAGTTCCTCACCATACAATACACACTGTATAACTATGTAAGTGCCTGATAGGTGGTACCTATGCTGTATTTCCTGTTTAATTTCATACATGATTACTGTTTATGTTTGTTTATTTTTTAGATGCGTTGCTAGCCCCTGAAGAAGTGACTCCAGTCGCAAAACATGTTGGGTGTTTTTCACACAGCTTGGATATTCCCCACCCTCTGAAAGAAGTATACTGTATCTACCATCTTCATCCAATCTCTTTTGGAATTTGTTTGTAATGTTTGGTTGGTAGGGGGTGACATGCTGTGTTCCAATTGTACAATGCAATTTTAATTATATGCAAGATACATTTTAAGTGTGATATGTTAATAAAGCAACATTGTTTTTACTTATTGTGTACTGAGTTTATGTGCCTAAAAAGTCCATTAGATTTTTTTCCCTCCAAGATCATAATGCTAGCAGGTCTGCAGTGGTGACAGGAGATTATTATTGTGTCAGATCAACAGTGGCAGAGGAAGCTGAAAATGGAGTTTGGTATTTACAGTTGCAAGAAAAAAGTATGTAAACCCCTTGGGATTACGTGGAGTTTTGCATGAATTGGGCATACAATGTGCTCTGAACGTCATCTAAGTCACAACAATAGAAGAACACAGTCTGCTGAACATAATACTACACAAACATTAGATGTTGCCTTGGTTTAATTGTACATAACATGTAAACATTCACAGTGCAGGGAGGAAAAAGTATGTAAGGCCCTAACTTAATGACTTCTCCCAGAGCTAATTGGAGCCAGGAGTGAGCCAACCTTGACTCCAATCAGTGTGATGATATTGGATGTGTTGCTGACAGCTGTCCTGCCCTTAAAAAACACACACCAGTTTTGGGTTTACTGGTTTCAAGAAGCACTGTCTAATGTGAACCATGCCTCACAAAAAAGAGCTCTCAGAAGACCTACGATCAAGAATTGTTGACTTGCATGAAGCTGGAAAGGGTTACAAAAGTATCTCCAAAAGCCTTGATGTTCATGTGTCCACGGTAAGACAGACTGTCTACAAATGGAGAAATTTTAGCACTGTTGCTACTCTCCCTAGGCGCGGTCATCCTGTAAAAATGACTGCAAGAGCACAGCGCAGAATGCTGCATGAGGTAAAGAAGAATCCCAGAGTGTCAGCTAAAGACCTACAGAAATCTCTGGCACATGCTAACATTTTTGTTGACACATCTACAATAAGGAAAACATTAAACAAGAATGGAGTACATGAGAGGACACCACGGAGGAAGCCATTGCTGTCCAAAAAGAATATTGCAGCACGTTTGAAGTTTGCAAAAGAGCACCTGTATGTTCCACAGCACTACTGGCAAAATATACTGTGGACAGATGAAACCAAGATTGAGTTGCTTGGGAAGAACACACAACACTATGTGTGGAGAAAAAAAAGGCACAGCACACCAACATCAAAACCTCATCTCCACTGTAAAATATGGTGGAGGGAGCATCATGGTTTGGGGCTGCTTTGCTGCCTCAGGGCCTGGACGGATTGTTGTCAATGATGGGAAAATGAATTCCAGAGTTTATCAAGACATTTTGCAGGAAAACGTACGACCATCTGTCCACCAACTGAAGCTCCGCAGAGGATGGGTGATGCAACAGGACAATGACCCAAGCATACAAGTAATTCAACAAAACAATGTCTGCAACAGCACAGAATACACCTTCTGGAGTGGCCCAGTCAGAGTCCTGACCTCAACCCGATTGAAATGCTGTGGCATGACCTTAAGAGAGCGATTCACACCAGACATCCCAAGAATATTGCTACATTGAAACAGTTTTGTGAAGAGGAGTGGTCCAAAATTACTCCAGATCATTGTGCAGGTCTGATCTGCAACTACAGGAAACGTTTGGTTGAGGTTATTGCTGCCAAAGGAGGGTCAACCAGTTATTAAATCCAAAGGTTCACATACTTTTTCCTCCCTGCACTGTGAATGTTTACATGTTATGTGCAATTAAACCATGGCAACATCTAATGTTTGTGTAGTATTATGTTCAGCAGATTGTGTTCTTCTATTGTTGTGACTAGAGATGAGCGAATTATTCAAAAATTCGATTCGACTGATTCGGCGAATTCGTGAAAAAATTTCGATTCGAGTCGAATATATTCGCTGCGAATTTAACTTATAAAAGGGTGTTTCTAGGCTTCAGAGAGCCTTTATATTAGTGCAGAACACTGTACCTTTAATTTAAATGCCCTTGGAGTCTGCTGGGGAAGAGAAATAATACTGACAGTCAGTATGACATGCAGATGAGTGCCGTCGATCTTAGAATCACCGCACACTTCACTCATTTGGGCAGTCACGGGGCCGAAACCAGAGTGTGGAGCCACAGTGTGGCGGTGGAGGCAGCAGCAATGGGAGGCCATACAGCACCCTATGACAAAAATGGAAACCACCAGCAGTGTGAGGAGACCTGAAAGTGGCACATGGCAGAGTGTGGCGATGGAGACAGCAGCAATGGGAGGCCGTACAGGGACCCATGAGAGACTCTGGACCTGGCAGCAGCATGAGGAGGCGATACAGGGGCCCATGACAGATTACGGGCCTGGCAGCAGCATGAGGAGTTGGTACGGGGGCCCATGGCAGATTACGGGCCTGGCAGCAGCAATGGGAGGCCGTACAGGGACCCATGACACACTCTGGACCTGGCAGCAGCATGAGGAGGCGGTACAGGGGCCCATGACAGATTACGGGCCTGGCAGCAGCATGAGGAGTCGGTACGGGGGCCCATGACACACTCTGGACCTGGTAGCAGCATGAGGAGGCGGTACAGGGGCGCATGACAGATTACGAGCCTGGCAGCAGCAACTTGGACAGGAGGACGTTCAGCTTCTGCACCGTCGGGTGCGTGCTCGCAAACTGTTGTCTCTTGGAAACGGATTCCAAGAAAGACTGCTGACGGAATCCGTGAAGAGGAGTAGCAGGAGAAGGAGCATCTGAACGAGCGGAAAATGCCAACAAGCGACAACAGGGGCCCATGACAGATTACGGGCCTGGCAGCAGCATGAGGAGTCGGTACGGGGGCCCATGGCAGATTACGGGCCTGGCAGAAGCAATGGGAGGCCCGTAATCTGCCAGCACCCTATGACAAAAAATGGAACACACCAGCAGTGTGTGAGGAGACCTGAAAGTGGCACATGGCAGAGTGTGGCGATGGAGACAGCAGCAATGGGAGGCCGTACAGGGACCCATGAGAGACTCTGGACCTGGCAGCAGCATGAGGAGGCGGTACAGGGGCCCATGGCAGATTAGGGGCCTGGCAGCAGCTATGTGAGGCCCGTAATCTGCCAGCACCCTATGACAAAAAATGGAAAACACCAGCAGTGTGAGGAGACCTGAAAGTGGCACATGGCAGAGTGTGGCGATGGAGACAGCAGCAATGGGAGGCCGTACAGGGACCCATGAGAGACTGTGGACCTGGCAGCAGCATGAGGAGGCAGTACTGGGGCCCATGGCAGATTACGGGCCTGGCAGCAGCAATGGGAGGCCCGTAATCTGCCAGCACCCTATGACAAAAAATGTAACACACCAGCAGTGTGAGGAGACCTGAAAGTGGCACATGGCAGAGTGTGGCGATGGAGACAGCAGCAATGGGAGGCGGTTCAGGGACCCATGAGACACTGTGGACCTGGCAGCAGCATGAGGAGGCGGTAAAGGGGCCCATGGCAGATTAAGGCCTGGCAGCAGCAATGGGAGGCCCGTAATCTGCCAGCACCCTATGACAAAATGGAACCCTGGGCTAGGGCAGGCAGAACCGCCGTATCTTTATCACGGTTTTCCCAGGCCACCGAATGGCGACGCTGCATATGCTGACGCAACGCTGTAGTCCCAACATGGGCCCCCTGGCCACGCTTGACTTTCTGGCCACATAGTCGACATACGGCTACGTTTACTTCCTCGGGCGGCTTGACGAAAAATTGCCACACCACCGAGTAGGAAACTTTGCCCCCGCTACTCCTCACTGGCTGACTGCTACTTCCTCCGTGCACACTGGCACCACTACTGGCCGTGGTGGTAGGCTGCAGTGGAGCTGGTGCTCTACTCCGTGGCCGTTTGCCTCCACTGACACTGCTGCGACCCTGCTGCCTCCTGGCAGCAGCAATGGGAGGCCGTACAGCGACCCATGACACACTCTGGACCTGGCAGCAGCATGAAGAGGCAGTACAGGGGCCCATGGCAGATTAGGGGCCTGGCAGCAGCAATGGGAGGCCCGTAATCTGCCAGCACCCTATGACAAAATGGAACCCTGGGCTAGGGCAGGCAGAACCGCCGTATCTTTATCACGGTTTTCCCAGGCCACCGAATGGCGACGCTGCATATGCTGACGCAACGCTGTAGTCCCAACATGGGCCCCCTGGCCACGCTTGACTTTCTGGCCACATAGTCGACATACGGCTACGTTTACTTCCTCGGGCGGCTTGACGAAAAATTGCCACACCGCCGAGTAGGAAACTTTGCCCCCGCTACTCCTCACTGGCTGACTGCTACTTCCTCCGTGCACACCGGCACCACTACTGGCCGTGGTGGTAGGCTGCAGTGGAGCTGGTGCTCTACTCCGTGGCCGTTTGCCTCCACTGACACTGCTGCGACCCTGCTGCCTCCTGGCAGCAGCAATGGGAGGCCGTACAGCGACCCATGACACACTCTGGACCTGGCAGCAGCATGAAGAGGCAGTACAGGGGCCCATGGCAGATTAGGGGCCTGGCAGCAGCAATGGGAGGCCCGTAATCTGCCAGCACCCTATGACAAAAAATGGAACACACCAGCAGTGTGAGGAGACCTGAAAGTGGCACATGGCAGAGTGTGGCGATGGAGACAGCAGCAATGGGAGGCCGTACAGGGACCCATGAGAGACTCTGGACCTGGCAGCAGCATGAGGAGGTGGTATAGGGGCCCATGGCAGATTAGGGGCCTGGCAGCAGCTATAGGAGGCCCGTAATCTGCCAGCACCCTATGACAAAAAATGGAACACACCAGCAGTGTGAGGAGACCTGAAAGTGGCACATGGCATGAGACACTGTGGACCTGGCAGCAGCATGAGGAGGTGGTACAGGGGCCCATGGCAGATTAGGGGCCTGGCAGCAGCTATGGGAGGCCCGTAATCTGCCAGCACCCTATGACAAAAAATGGAACACACCAGCAGTGTGTGAGGAGACCTGAAATTGGCACATGGCAGAGTGTGGCGATGGAGACAGAAGCAATGGGAGGCCGTACAGGGACCCATGAGAGACTCTGGACCTGGCAGCAGCATGAGGAGGCGGTATAGGGGCCCATGGCAGATTAGGGGCCTGGCAGCAGCTATGGGAGGCCCGTAATCTGCAAGCACCGTATGACAAAAAAAGGAACACACCAGCAGTGTGAGGAGACCTGAAATTGGCACATGGCAGAGTGTGGCGAAGGAGACAGCTGCAATAGGAGGCCGTACAGGGACCCATGAGACACTCTGGACCTGGCAGCAGCATGAGGAGGCGGTACAGGGGCCCATGGCAGATTACGGGCCTGGCAGCAGCAATGGGAGGCCCGTAATCTGCCAGCACCCTATGACAAAAAATGGAACACACCAGCAGTGTGAGGAGACCTGAAAGTGGCACATGGCAGAGTGTGGCGATGGAGACAGCAGCAATGGGAGGCCGTACAGGGACCCATGAGAGACTCTGGACCTGGCAGCAGCATGAGGAGGCGGTATAGGGGCCCATGGCAGATTAGGGGCCTGGCAGCAGCTATGGGAGGCCCGTAATCTGCCAGCACCCTATGACAAAAAATGGAACACACCAGCAGTGTGAGAAGACCTGAAAGTGGCACATGGCATGAGACACTGTGGACCTGGCAGCAGCATGAGGAGGCGGTACAGGGGCCCATGGCAGATTAGGGGCCTGGCAGCAGCTATGGGAGGCCCGTAATCTGCCAGCACCCTATGACAAAAAATGGAACACACCAGCAGTGTGTGAGGAGACCTGAAAGTGGCACATGGCAGAGTGTGGCGATGGAGACAGCAGCAATGGGAGGCCGTACAGGGACCCATGGGAGACTCTGGACCTGGCAGCAGCATGAGGAGGCGGTATAGGGGCCCATGGCAGATTAGGGGCCTGGCAGCAGCTATGGGAGGCCCGTAATCTGCCAGCACTCTATGACAAAAAATGGAACACACCAGCAGTGTGAGGAGACCTGAAAGTGGCACATGGCATGAGACACTGCGTACCTGGCAACAGCATGAGGAGGCGGTACAGGGGCCCATGGCAGATTAGGGGCCTGGCAGCAGCTATGGGAGGCCCGTAATCTGCCAGCACCCTATGACAAAAAATGGAACACACCAGCAGTGTGAGGAGACCTAAAAGTGGCACATGGCAGAGTGTGGCGATGGAGGCAGCAGCAATGGGAGGCCGTACAGGGACCCATGAGAGACTCTGGACCTGGCAGCAGCATGAGGAGGCGGTGCAGGGGCCCATGGCAGATTAGGGGCCTGGCAGCAGCAATGGGAGGCCCGTAATCTGCCAGCACCCTATGACAAAAAATGGAACACACCAGCAGTGTGAGGAGACCTGAAAGTGGCACATGGCATGAGACACTGTGGACCTGGCAGCAGCATGAGGAGGCGGTACAGGGGCCCATGGCAGATTAGGGGCCTGGCAGCAGCTATGGGAGGCCCGTAATCTGCCAGCACCCTATGACAAAAAATGGAACACACCAGCAGTGTGTGAGGAGACCTGAAAGTGGCACATGGCAGAGTGTGTCGATGGAGACAGCAGCAATGGGAGGCCGTACAGGGACCCATGAGAGACTCTGGACCTGGCAGCAGCATGAGGAGGCGGTATAGGGGCCCATGGCAGATTAGGGGCCTGGCAGCAGCTATGGGAGGCCCGTAATCTGCCAGCACCCTATGACAAAAAATGTAACACACCAGCAGTGTGTGGAGACCTGAAAGTGGCACATGGCAGAGTGTGGCGATGGAGACAGCAGCAATGGGAGGCCGTACAGGGACCCATGAGAGACTCTGGACCTGGCAGCAGCATGAGGAGGCGGTATAGGGGCCCATGGCAGATTAGGGGCCTGGCAGCAGCTATGGGAGGCCCGTAATCTGCCAGCACCCTATGACAAAAAATGGAACACACCAGCAGTGTGAGGAGATCTGAAAGTGGCACATGGCAGAGTGTGGCGATGGAGACAGCAGCAATGGGAGGCCGTACAGGGACCCATGAGAAACTGTGGACCTGGCAGCAGCATGAGGAGGCGGTACTGGGGCCCATGGCAGATTTGGGGCCTGTCAGCAGCAATGTGAGGCCCGTAATCTGCCAGCACACTATGACAAAAAATGGAACACACCAGCAGTGTGAGGAGACCTGAAAGTGGCACATGGCAGAGTGTGGCGAAGGAGACAGCTGCAATAGGAGGCCGTACAGGGACCCATGAGACACTCTGGACCTGGCAGCAGCATGAGGAGGCGGTACAGGGGCCCATGGCAGATTACGGGCCTGGCAGCAGCAATGGGAGGCCCGTAATCTGCCAGCACCCTATGACAAAAAATGGAACACACCAGCAGTGTGAGGAGACCTGAAAGTGGCACATGTTTGGGGCATGATTCATGGCGGATTTAGTCAGTTGTGTCAGGAACTGGTGGTTTGAAATCCAGACTAATCCACGCCTGATTCATTTTCACAAACGTGAGTCTCTCCACACTTTGGGTGGACAGTCGTGTCCTCCGCGGAGTTACAATTCCTCCTGCCGCACTAAACACGCGCTCCGATGCCACGCTACTGGCCGGGCATGACAGCCTTTCAAGGGCAAATTCAGCTAGTTGGGGCCAAAGGTCAAGTTTCGTTGCCCAGTAGTCAAGGGGATTGTCTACCTCGGTTGGCAGGGTGCTGTCCAAGTAGGCCTAAGCCTGTTGTTTGAGGTCCTGCTCCAGGTCCACCTGATGCTGCTGCTGCTGCGGCTGGTTAGTAGTTTCCTCACTGCGCTGGTGAAGAAAGCTACTCATCATCGACTGCAGACTGAGGCAGCCGCTGCTGGTGGAGCTGCCACTGCTTCTACCACCCCACCCCTCCCCTGCTGCCATGGCAGCGGAACGCGAGCGCACAGGGCCCACAGTGTCTGAGGATGGACGTTGGCGCAGAAAGGCAGAGACCAGCTGACTACATAGGTGGTTTTTATAGTACATTATTTTGGCCTCCCTCTTAGCAGGTGTGAAAAAGGCCACCATTTTATAACGGTAGCGAGGGTCCAACAAGGTGGACAGCCAAAAGTCATCCCTCTGTCTGATGGTTATTATTCGGCTGTCGCTACGCAAGCAAGCGAGCATGCTATGGGCCATTTGTGCCAAGGAATGCGAGGGACTCCCTGCCTCCATCTCCACAGCATACTGCCACGGTGCGTCTGGGTCCTCTGTCTCCTCCTCCTCTACCAGATGCTCCTGCTCCTCCACTCCTGTCCGCTGAGTGGAAAAACCACCCATTTCACTCAATAATTCCTGAGCACCAATGTCCTCCTCTACCTCCTCCTCTTCTTCCTGTCCTGCCCCCACAGGGGTCATGTGGCGTTGAGATCTGTGCGCCACGTCTACAGCATCCTGACCAGCCATTGTTAACAGCATTTGTTCCAGGACGTGCAACAGAGGAATGACGTCGTTCATCCCATAGTCCTGCCGACTCACGAATAGTGTGGCCTCCTGAAAGGGCCTGAGCAAGCGCAGGTGTCACGCATGAGCTGCCAATGGCTGACATCTAAGTTACACAGGGAGTACCTTTATCCGCTTGTAACATCAGGAAATCTGTGATGGCCTTTCGCTGTTCGTAAAGGCGGTCTAACATATGTAGGGTTGAATTCCACCTTGTTGCAACGTCACAGCATGAGGAATCGGTACGGGGGCCCATGGCAGATTATGGGCCTGGCAGCAGCAATGGGAGGCCCGTAATCTGCCAGCACCCTATGACAAAAAATGTAACACACCAGCAGTGTGAGGAGATCTGAAAGTGGCACATGGCAGAGTGTGGTGATGGAGACAGCAGCAATGGGAGGCTGTACAGGGACCCATGAGAGACTCTGGACCTGGCAGCAGCATGAGGAGGCGGTATAGGGGCCCATGGCAGAATAGGGGCCTGGCAGCAGCTATGGGAGGCCCGTAATCTGCCAGCACCCTATGACAAAAAATGTAACACACCAGCAGTGTGTGGAGACCTGAAAGTGGCACATGGCAGAGTGTGGCGATGGAGACAGCAGCAATGGGAGGCCGTACAGGGACCCATGAGAGACTCTGGACCTGGCAGCAGCATGAGGAGGCGGTATAGGGGCCCATGGCAGATTAGGGGCCTGGCAGCAGCTATGGGAGGCCCGTAATCTGCCAGCACCCTATGACAAAAAATGGAACACACCAGCAGTGTGAGGAGATCTGAAAGTGGCACATGGCAGAGTGTGGCGATGGAGACAGCAGCAATGGGAGGCCGTACAGGGACCCATGAGAAACTGTGGACCTGGCAGCAGCATGAGGAGGCGGTACTGGGGCCCATGGCAGATTAGGGGCCTGTCAGCAGCAATGTGAGGCCCGTAATCTGCCAGCACACTATGACAAAAAATGGAACACACCAGCAGTGTGAGGAGACCTGAAAGTGGCACATGGCAGAGTGTGGCGAAGGAGACAGCTGCAATAGGAGGCCGTACAGGGACCCATGAGACACTCTGGACCTGGCAGCAGCATGAGGAGGCGGTACAGGGGCCCATGGCAGATTACGGGCCTGGCAGCAGCAATGGGAGGCCCGTAATCTGCCAGCACCCTATGACAAAAAATGGAACACACCAGCAGTGTGAGGAGACCTGAAAGTGGCACATGTTTGGGGCATGATTCATGGCGGATTTAGTCAGTTGTGTCAGGAACTGGTGGTTTGAAATCCAGACTAATCCACGCCTGATTCATTTTCACAAACGTGAGTCTCTCCACACTTTGGGTGGACAGTCGTGTCCTCCGCGGAGTTACAATTCCTCCTGCCGCACTAAACACGCGCTCCGATGCCACGCTACTGGCCGGGCATGACAGCCTTTCAAGGGCAAATTCAGCTAGTTGGGGCCAAAGGTCAAGTTTCGTTGCCCAGTAGTCAAGGGGATTGTCTACCTCGGTTGGCAGGGTGCTGTCCAAGTAGGCCTAAGCCTGTTGTTTGAGGTCCTGCTCCAGGTCCACCTGATGCTGCTGCTGCTGCGGCTGGTTAGTAGTTTCCTCACTGCGCTGGTGAAGAAAGCTACTCATCATCGACTGCAGACTGAGGCAGCCGCTGCTGGTGGAGCTGCCACTGCTTCTACCACCCCACCCCTCCCCTGCTGCCATGGCAGCGGAACGCGAGCGCACAGGGCCCACAGTGTCTGAGGATGGACGTTGGCGCAGAAAGGCAGAGACCAGCTGACTACATAGGTGGTTTTTATAGTACATTATTTTGGCCTCCCTCTCAGCAGGTGTGAAAAAGGCCACCATTTTATAACGGTAGCGAGGGTCCAACAAGGTGGACAGCCAAAAGTCATCCCTCTGTCTGATGGTTATTATTCGGCTGTCGCTACGCAAGCAAGCGAGCATGCTATGGGCCATTTGTGCCAAGGAATGCGAGGGACTCCCTGCCTCCATCTCCACAGCATACTGCCACGGTGCGTCTGGGTCCTCTGTCTCCTCCTCCTCCTCCTCTACCAGATGCTCCTGCTCCTCCACTCCTGTCCGCTGAGTGGAAAAACCACCCATTTCACTCAATAATTCCTGAGCACCAATGTCCTCCTCTACCTCCTCCTCTTCTTCCTGTCCTGCCCCCACAGGGGTCATGTGGCGTTGAGATCTGTGCGCCACGTCTACAGCAGCCTGACCAGCCATTGTTAACAGCATTTGTTCCAGGACGTGCAACAGAGGAATGACGTCGTTCATCCCATAGTCCTGCCGACTCACGAATAGTGTGGCCTCCTGAAAGGGCCTGAGCAAGCGCAGGTGTCACGCATGAGCTGCCAATGGCTGACATCTAAGTTACACAGGGAGTACCTTTATCCTCTTGTAACATCAGGAAATCTGTGATGGCCTTTCGCTGTTCGTAAAGGGGGTCTAACATATGTAGGGTTGAATTCCACCTTGTTGCAACGTCACAGCATGAGGAATCGGTACGGGGGCCCATGGCAGATTATGGGCCTGGCAGCAGCAATGGGAGGCCCGTAATCTGCCAGCACCCTATGACAAAAAATGTAACACACCAGCAGTGTGAGGAGATCTGAAAGTGGCACATGGCAGAGTGTGGTGATGGAGACAGCAGCAATGGGAGGCCGTACAGGGACCCATGAGAGACTCTGGACCTGGCAGCAGCATGAGGAGGCGGTATAGGGGCCCATGGCAGAATAGGGGCCTGGCAGCAGCTATGGGAGGCCCGTAATCTGCCAGCACCCTATGACAAAAAATGTAACACACCAGCAGTGTGTGGAGACCTGAAAGTGGCACATGGCAGAGTGTGGCGATGGAGACAGCAGCAATGGGAGGCCGTACAGGGACCCATGAGAGACTCTGGACCTGGCAGCAGCATGAGGAGGCGGTATAGGGGCCCATGGCAGAATAGGGGCCTGGCAGCAGCTATGGGAGGCCCGTAATCTGCCAGCACCCTATGACAAAAAATGTAACACACCAGCAGTGTGTGGAGACCTGAAAGTGGCACATGGCAGAGTGTGGCGATGGAGACAGCAGCAATGGGAGGCCGTACAGGGACCCATGAGAGACTCTGGACCTGGCAGCAGCATGAGGAGGCGGTATAGGGGCCCATGGAAGATTAGGGGCCTGGCAGCAGCTATGGGAGGCCTGTAATCTGCCAGCACCCTATGACAAAAAATGGAACACACCAGCAGTGTGAGGAGATCTGAAAGTGGCACATGGCAGAGTGTGGCGATGGAGACAGCAGCAATGGGAGGCCGTACAGGGACCCATGAGAGACTCTGGACCTGGCAGCAGCATGAGGAGGCGGTATAGGGGCCCATGGCAGAATAGGGGCCTGGCAGCAGCTATGGGAGGCCCGTAATCTGCCAGCACCCTATGACAAAAAATGTAACACACCAGCAGTGTGTGGAGACCTGAAAGTGGCACATGGCAGAGTGTGGCGATGGAGACAGCAGCAATGGGAGGCCGTACAGGGACCCATGAGAGACTCTGGACCTGGCAGCAGCATGAGGAGGCGGTATAGGGGCCCATGGCAGATTAGGGGCCTGGCAGCAGCTATGGGAGGCCTGTAATCTGCCAGCACCCTATGACAAAAAATGGAACACACCAGCAGTGTGAGGAGATCTGAAAGTGGCACATGGCAGAGTGTGGCGATGGAGACAGCAGCAATGGGAGGCCGTACAGGGACCCATGAGAGACTGTGGACCTGGCAGCAGCATGAGGAGGCGGTACTGGGGCCCATGGCAGATTAGGGGCCTGGCAGCAGCAATGTGAGGCCCGTAATCTGCCAGCACACTATGACAAAAAATGGAACACACCAGCAGTGTGAGGAGACCTGAAAGTGGCACATGGCAGAGTGTGGCGATGGAGACAGCAGCAATGGGAGGCCGTACTGGGACCCATGAGAGACTCTGGACCTGGCAGCAGCATGAGGAGGCGGTACAGGGGCCCATGGCAGATTAGGGGCCTGGCAGCAGCAATGGGAGGTCCGTAATCTGCCAGCACCCTATGACAAAAAATGGAACACACCAGCAGTGTGAGGAGACCTGAAAGTGGCACATGGCATGAGACACTGTGGACCTGGCAGCAGCATGAGGAGGCGGTACAGGGGCCCATGGCAGATTAGGGGCCTGGCAGCAGCTATGGGAGGCCCGTAATCTGCCAGCACCCTATGACAAAAAATGGAACACACCAGCAGTGTGAGGAGACCTGAAAGTGGCACATGGCAGAGTGTGGCGATGGAGACAGCAGCAATGGAAGGCCGTACAGGGACCCATGAGAGACTCTGGACCTGGCAGCAGCACGAGGAGGCGGTATAGGGGCCCATGGCAGATTAGGGGCCTGGCAGCAGCCATGGGAGGCCCGTAATCTGCCAGCACCCTATGACAAAATATGGAACACACCAGCAGTGTGAGGAGACCTGAAAGTGGCACATGGCATGAGACACTGTGGACCTGGCAGCAGCATGAGGAGGCGGTATAGGGGACCATGGCAGATTAGGGGCCTGGCAGCAGCTATGGGAGGCCCGTAATCTGCCAGCACCCTATGACAAAAAATGGAACACACCAGCAGTGTGAGGAGATCTGAAAGTGGCACATGGCAGAGTGTGGCGATGGAGACAGCAGCAATGGGAGGCCGTACAGGGACCCATGAGAGACTGTGGACCTGGCAGCAGTATGAGGAGGCGGTACTGGGGCCCATGGCAGATTAGGGGCCTGGAAGCAGCAATGTGAGGCCCGTAATCTGCTAGCACACTATGACAAAAAATGGAACACACCAGCAGTGTGAGGAGACCTGAAAGTGGCACATGGCAGAGTGTGGCGATGGAGACAGCAGCAATGGGAGGCCGTACAGGGACCCATGAGAGACTCTGGACCTGGCAGCAGCATGAGGAGGCGGTGCAGGGGCCCATGGCAGATGAGGGGCCTGGCAGCAGCTATGGGAGGCCCGTAATCTGCCAGCACCCTATGACAAAAAATGGAACACACCAGCAGTGTGAGGAGACCTGAAAGTGGCACATGGCAGAGTGTGGCGATGGAGACAGCAGCAATGGGAGGCCGTACAGGGACCCATGAGAGACTCTGGACCTGGCAGCAGCATGAGGAGGCGGTATAGGGGCCCTTGGCAGATTAGGGGCCTGGCAGCAGCTATGGGAGGCCCGTAATCTGCCAGCACCCTATGACAAAATATGGAACACACCAGCAGTGTGAGGAGACCTGAAAGTGGCACATGGCATGAGACACTGTGGACCTGGCAGCAGCATGAGGAGGCGGTATAGGGGCCCATGGCAGATTAGGGGCCTGGCAGCAGCTATGGGAGGCCCGTAATCTGCCAGCACCCTATGACAAAAAATGGAACACACCAGCAGTGTGAGGAGACCTGAAAGTGGCACATGGCAGAGTGTGGCGATGGAGACAGCAGCAATGGGAGGCCGTACAGGGACCCATGAGAGACTCTGGACCTGGCAGCAGCATGAGGAGGCGGTATAGGGGCCCATGGCAGATTAGGGGCCTGGCAGCAGCTATGGGAGGCCCGTAATCTGCCAGCACCCTATGACAAAAAATGGAACACACCAGCAGTGTGAGGAGACCTGAAAGTGGCAAATGGCATGAGACACTGTGGACCTGGCAGCAGCATGAGCAGGCGGTACAGGGGCCCATGGCAGATTAGGGGCCTGGCAGCAGCTATGGGAGGCCCGTAATCTGCCAGCACCCTATGACAAAAAATGGAACACACCAGCAGTGTGTGAGGAGACCTGAAAGTGGCACATGGCAGAGTGTGGCGATGGAGACAGCAGCAATGGGAGGCCGTACAGGGACCCATGAGAGACTCTGGACCTGGCAGCAGCATGAGGAGGCGGTATAGGGGCCCATGGCAGATTATTGGCCTGGCAGCAGCTATGGGAGGCCCGTAATCTGCCAGCACTCTATGACAAAAAATGGAACACACCAGCAGTGTGAGGAGACCTGAAAGTGGCACATGGCATGAGACACTGCGGACCTGGCAAGAGCATGAGGAGGCGGTACAGGGGCCCATGGCAGATTAGGGGCCTGGCAGCAGCTATGGGAGGCCCGTAATCTGCCAGCACCCTATGACAAAAAATGGAACACACCAGCAGTGTGAGGAGACCTAAAAGTGGCACATGGCAGAGTGTGGCGATGGAGACAGCAGCAATGGGAGGCCGTACAGGGACCCATGAGAGACTCTGGACCTGGCAGCAGCATGAGGAGGCGGTGCAGGGGCCCATGGCAGATTCGGGGCCTGGCAGCAGCAATGGGAGGCCCGTAATCTGCCAGCACCCTATGACAAAAAATGGAACACACCAGCAGTGTGAGGAGACCTGAAAGTGGCACATGGCATGAGACACTGTGGACCTGGCAGCAGCATGAGGAGGCGGTACAGGGGCCCATGGCAGATTAGGGGCCTGGCAGCAGCTATGGGAGGCCCGTAATCTGCCAGCACCCTATGACAAAAAATGGAACACACTAGCAGTGTGTGAGGAGACCTGAAAGTGGCACATGGCAGAGTGTGTCGATGGAGACAGCAGCAATGGGAGGCCGTACAGGGACCCATGAGAGACTCTGGACCTGGCAGCAGCATGAGGAGGCGGTATAGGGGCCCATGGCAGATTAGGGGCCTGGCAGCAGCTATGGGAGGCCCGCAATCTGCCAGCACCCTATGACAAAAAATGGAACACACCAGCAGTGTGAGGAGACCTGAAAGTGGCACATGGCATGAGACACTGTGGACCTGGCAGCAGCATGAGGAGGCGGTACAGGGGCCCATGGCAGATTAGGGGCCTGGCAGCAGCTATGGGAGGCCCGTAATCTGCCAGCACCCTATGACAAAAAATGTAACACACCAGCAGTGTGTGAGGAGACCTGAAATTGGCACATGGCAGAGTGTGGTGATGGAGACAGAAGCAATGGGAGGCCGTACAGGGACCCATGAGAGACTCTGGACCTGGCAGCAGCATGAGGAGGTGGTATAGGGGCCCATGGCAGATTAGGGGCCTGGCAGCAGCTATGGGAGGCCCGTAATCTGCAAGCACCGTATGACAAAAAAAGGAACACACCAGCAGTGTGAGGAGACCTGAAAGTGGCACATGGCAGAGTGTGGCGATGGAGACCGCAGCAATGGGAGGCCGTACAGGGACCCATAAGAGACTCTGGACCTGGCAGCAGCATGAGGAGGCGGTATAGGGGCCCATGGCAGATTAGGGGCCTGGCAGCAGCTATGGGAGGCCCGTAATCTGCCAGCACCCTATGACAAAAAATGGAACACACCAGCAGTGTGAGGAGACCTGAAAGTGGCACATGGCATGAGACACTGTGGACCTGGCAGCAGCATGAGGAGGTGGTACAGGGGCCCATGGCAGATTAGGGGCCTGGCAGCAGCTATGGGAGGCCCGTAATCTGCCAGCACCCTATGACAAAAAATGGAACACACCAGCAGTGTGTGAGGAGACCTGAAAGTGGCACATGGCAGAGTGTGGCGAAGGAGACAGCTGCAATAGGAGGCCGTACAGGGACCCATGAGACACTCTGGACCTGGCAGCAGCATGAGGAGGCGGTACAGGGGCCCATGGCAGATTACGGGCCTGGCAGCAGCAATGGGAGGCCCGTAATCTGCCAGCACCCTATGACAAAAAATGGAACACACCAGCAGTGTGAGGAGACCTGAAAGTGGCACATGTTTGGGGCATGATTCATGGCGGATTTAGTCAGTTGTGTCAGGAACTGGTGGTTTGAAATCCAGACTAATCCACGCCTGATTCATTTTCACAAACGTGAGTCTCTCCACACTTTGGGTGGACAGTCGTGTCCTCCGCGGAGTTACAATACCTCCTGCCGCACTAAACACGCGCTCCGATGCCACGCTACTGGCCGGGCATGACAGCCTTTCAAGGGCATATTCAGCTAGTTGGGGCCAAAGGTCAAGTTTCGTTGCCCAGTAGTCAAGGGGATTGTCTACCTCGGTTGGCAGGGTGCTGTCCAAGTAGGCCTAAGCCTGTTGTTTGAGGTCCTGCTCCAGGTCCACCTGATGCTGCTGCTGCTGCGGCTGGTTAGTAGTTTCCTCACTGCGCTGGTGAAGAAAGCTACTCATCTTCGACTGCAGACTGAGGCAGCCGCTGCTGGTGGAGCTGCCACTGCTTCTACCACCCCACCCCTCCCCTGCTGCCATGGCAGCGGAACGCGAGCGCACAGGGCCCACAGTGTCTGAGGATGGACGTTGACGCAGAAAGGCAGAGACCAGCTGACTACATAGGTGGTTTTTACAGTACGTTATTTTGGCCTCCCTCTCAGCAGGTGTGAAAAAGGCCACCATTTTTGAACGGTAGCGAGGGTCCAACAAGGTGGACAGCCAAAAGTCATCCCTCTGTCTGATGGTTATTATTCGGCTGTCGCTACGCAAGCAAGCAAGCATGCTATGGGCCATTTGTGCCAAGGAATGCGAGGGACTCCCTGCCTCCATCTCCACAGCATACTGCCACGGTGCGTCTGGGTCCTCTGTCTCCTCCTCCTCCTCCTCTACCAGATGCTCCTGCTCCTCCACTCCTGTCCGCTGAGTGGAAAAACCACCCATTTCACTCAATAATTCCTGAGCACCAATGTCCTCCTCTACCTCCTCCTCGTCTTCCTGTCCTGCCCCCACAGGGGTCATGTGGCGTTGAGATCTGTGCGCCACGTCTACCGCACCCTGACCAGCCATTGTTAACAGCATTTGTTCCAGGACGTGCAACAGAGGAATGACGTCGTTCATCCCATAGTCCTGCCGACTCACGAATAGTGTGGCCTCCTGAAAGGGCCTGAGTAAGCGCAGGTGTCACGCATGAGCTGCCAATGGCTGACATCTAAGTTACACAGGGAGTACCTTTATCCGCTTGTAACATCAGGAAATCTGTGATGGCCTTTCGCTGTTCGTAAAGGGGGTCTAACATATGTAGGGTTGAATTCCACCTTGTTGCAACGTCACAGCATGAGGAGTCGGTACGGGGGCCCATGGCAGATTACGGGCCTGGCAGCAGCAATGGGAGGCCCGTAATCTGCCAGCACCCTATGACAAAAAATGTAACACACCAGCAGTGTGAGGAGATCTGAAAGTGGCACATGGCAGAGTGTGGTGATGGAGACAGCAGCAATGGGAGGCCGTACAGGGACCCATGAGAGACTCTGGACCTGGCAGCAGCATGAGGAGGCGGTATAGGGGCCCATGGCAGAATAGGGGCCTGGCAGCAGCTATGGGAGGCCCGTAATCTGCCAGCACGCTATGACAAAAAATGTAACACACCAGCAGTGTGTGGAGACCTGAAAGTGGCACATGGCAGAGTGTGGCGATGGAGACAGCAGCAATGGGAGGCCGTACAGGGACCCATGAGAGACTCTGGACCTGGCAGCAGCATGAGGAGGCGGTATAGGGGCCCATGGCAGATTAGGGGCCTGGCAGCAGCTATGGGAGGCCCGTAATCTGCCAGCACCCTATGACAAAAAATGGAACACACCAGCAGTGTGAGGAGATCTGAAAGTGGCACATGGCAGAGTGTGGCGATGGAGACAGCAGCAATGGGAGGCCGTACAGGGACCCATGAGAGACTCTGGACCTGGCAGCAGCATGAGGAGGCGGTACTGGGGCCCATGGCAGATTAGGGGCCTGTCAGCAGCAATGTGAGGCCCGTAATCTGCCAGCACACTATGACAAAAAATGGAACACACCAGCAGTGTGAGGAGACCTGAAAGTGGCACATGGCAGAGTGTGGCGATGGAGACAGCAGCAATGGGAGGCCGTACAGGGACCCATGAGAGACTCTGGACCTGGCAGCAGCATGAGGAGGCGGTACAGGGGCCCATGGCAGATTAGGGGCCTGGCAGCAGCAATGGGAGGCCCGTAATCTGCCAGCACCCTATGACAAAAAATGGAACACACCAGCAGTGTGAGGAGACCTGAAAGTGGCACATGGCATGAGACACTGTGGACCTGGCAGCAGCATGAGGAGGCGGTACAGGGGCCCATGGCAGATTAGGGGCCTGGCAGCAGCTATGGGAGGCCCGTAATCTGCCAGCACCCTATGACAAAAAATGGAACACACCAGCAGTGTGAGGAGACCTGAAAGTGGCACATGGCAGAGTGTGGCGATGGAGACAGCAGCAATGGGAGGCCGTACAGGGACCCATGAGAGACTCTGGACCTGGCAGCAGCACGAGGAGGCGGTATAGGGGCCCATGGCAGATTAGGGGCCTGGCAGAAGCTATGGGAGGCCCGTAATCTGCCAGCACCCTATGACAAAATATGGAACACACCAGCAGTGTGAGGAGACCTGAAAGTGGCACATGGCATGAGACACTGTGGACCTGGCAGCAGCATGAGGAGGCGGTATAGGGGACCATGGCATATTAGGGGCCTGGCAGCAGCTATGGGAGGCCCGTAATCTGCCAGCACCCTATGACAAAAAATGGAACACACCAGCAGTGTGAGGAGATCTGAAAGTGGCACCTGGCAGAGTGTGGCGATGGAGACAGCAGCAATGGGAGGCCGTACAGGGACCCATGAGAGACTGTGGACCTGGCAGCAGCATGAGGAGGCGGTACTGGGGCCCATGGCAGATTAGGGGCCTGGAAGCAGCAATGTGAGGCCCGTAATCTGCCAGCACACTATGACAAAAAATGGAACACACCAGCAGTGTGAGGAGACCTGAAAGTGGCACATGGCAGAGTGTGGCGATGGAGACAGCAGCAATGGGAGGCCGTACAGGGACCCATGAGAGACTCTGGACCTGGCAGCAGCATGAGGAGGCGGTACAGGGGCCCATGGCAGATAAGGGGCCTGGCAGCAGCAATGGGAGGCCCGTAATCTGCCAGCACCCTATGACAAAAAATGGAACACACCAGCAGTGTGAGGAGACCTGAAAGTGGCACATGGCATGAGACACTGTGGACCTGGCAGCAGCATGAGGAGGCGGTACAGGGGCCCATGGCAGATTAGGGGCCTGGCAGCTGCTATGGGAGGCCCGTAATCTGCCAGCACCCTATGACAAAAAATGGAACACACCAGCAGTGTGAGGAGACCTGAAAGTGGCACATGGCAGAGTGTGGCGATGGAGACAGCAGCAATGGGAGGCCGTACAGGGACCCATGAGAGACTCTGGACCTGGCAGCAGCATGAGGAGGCGGTATAGGGGCCCTTGGCAGATTAGGGGCCTGGCAGCAGCTATGGGAGGCCCGTAATCTGCCAGCACCCTATGACAAAATATGGAACACACCAGCAGTGTGAGGAGACCTGAAAGTGGCACATGGCATGAGACACTGTGGACCTGGCAGCAGCATGAGGAGGCGGTATAGGGGCCCATGGCAGATTAGGGGCCTGGCAGCAGCTATGGGAGGCCCGTAATCTGCCAGCACCCTATGACAAAAAATGGAACACACCAGCAGTGTGAGGAGACCTGAAAGTGGCACATGGCAGAGTGTGGCGATGGAGACAGCAGCAATGGGAGGCCGTACAGGGACCCATGAGAGACTCTGGACCTGGCAGCAGCATGAGGAGGCGGTATAGGGGCCCATGGCAGATTAGGGGCCTGGCAGCAGCTATGGGAGGCCCGTAATCTGCCAGCACCCTATGACAAAAAATGGAACACACCAGCAGTGTGAGAAGACCTGAAAGTGGCACATGGCATGAGACACTGTGGACCTGGCAGCAGCATGAGGAGGCGGTACAGGGGCCCATGGCAGATTAGGGGCCTGGCAGCAGCTATGGGAGGCCCGTAATCTGCCAGCACCCTATGACAAAAAATGGAACACACCAGCAGTGTGTGAGGAGACCTGAAAGTGGCACATGGCAGAGTGTGGCGATGGAGACAGCAGCAATGGGAGGCCGTACAGGGACCCATGAGAGACTCTGGACCTGGCAGCAGCATGAGGAGGCGGTATAGGGGCCCATGGCAGATTAGGGGCCTGGCAGCAGCTATGGGAGGCCCGTAATCTGCCAGCACCCTATGACAAAAAATGGAACACACCAGCAGTGTGAGGAGACCTGAAAGTGGCACATGGCATGAGACACTGCAGACCTGGCAACAGCATGAGGAGGCGGTACAGGGGCCCATGGCAGATTAGGGGCCTGGCAGCAGCTATGGGAGGCCCGTAATCTGCCAGCACCCTATGACAAAAAATGGAACACACCAGCAGTGTGAGGAGATCTGAAAGTGGCACATGGCAGAGTGTGGCGATGGAGACAGCAGCAATGGGAGGCCGTACAGGGACCCATGAGAGACTGTGGACCTGGCAGCAGTATGAGGAGGCGGTACTGGGGCCCATGGCAGATTAGGGGCCTGGAAGCAGCAATGTGAGGCCCGTAATCTGCTAGCACACTATGACAAAAAATGGAACACACCAGCAGTGTGAGGAGACCTGAAAGTGGCACATGGCAGAGTGTGGCGATGGAGACAGCAGCAATGGGAGGCCGTACAGGGACCCATGAGAGACTCTGGACCTGGCAGCAGCATGAGGAGGCGGTGCAGGGGCCCATGGCAGATGAGGGGCCTGGCAGCAGCTATGGGAGGCCCGTAATCTGCCAGCACCCTATGACAAAAAATGGAACACACCAGCAGTGTGAGGAGACCTGAAAGTGGCACATGGCAGAGTGTGGCGATGGAGACAGCAGCAATGGGAGGCCGTACAGGGACCCATGAGAGACTCTGGACCTGGCAGCAGCATGAGGAGGCGGTATAGGGGCCCTTGGCAGATTAGGGGCCTGGCAGCAGCTATGGGAGGCCCGTAATCTGCCAGCACCCTATGACAAAATATGGAACACACCAGCAGTGTGAGGAGACCTGAAAGTGGCACATGGCATGAGACACTGTGGACCTGGCAGCAGCATGAGGAGGCGGTATAGGGGCCCATGGCAGATTAGGGGCCTGGCAGCAGCTATGGGAGGCCCGTAATCTGCCAGCACCCTATGACAAAAAATGGAACACACCAGCAGTGTGAGGAGACCTGAAAGTGGCACATGGCAGAGTGTGGCGATGGAGACAGCAGCAATGGGAGGCCGTACAGGGACCCATGAGAGACTCTGGACCTGGCAGCAGCATGAGGAGGCGGTATAGGGGCCCATGGCAGATTAGGGGCCTGGCAGCAGCTATGGGAGGCCCGTAATCTGCCAGCACCCTATGACAAAAAATGGAACACACCAGCAGTGTGAGGAGACCTGAAAGTGGCAAATGGCATGAGACACTGTGGACCTGGCAGCAGCATGAGCAGGCGGTACAGGGGCCCATGGCAGATTAGGGGCCTGGCAGCAGCTATGGGAGGCCCGTAATCTGCCAGCACCCTATGACAAAAAATGGAACACACCAGCAGTGTGTGAGGAGACCTGAAAGTGGCACATGGCAGAGTGTGGCGATGGAGACAGCAGCAATGGGAGGCCGTACAGGGACCCATGAGAGACTCTGGACCTGGCAGCAGCATGAGGAGGCGGTATAGGGGCCCATGGCAGATTATTGGCCTGGCAGCAGCTATGGGAGGCCCGTAATCTGCCAGCACTCTATGACAAAAAATGGAACACACCAGCAGTGTGAGGAGACCTGAAAGTGGCACATGGCATGAGACACTGCGGACCTGGCAAGAGCATGAGGAGGCGGTACAGGGGCCAATGGCAGATTAGGGGCCTGGCAGCAGCTATGGGAGGCCCGTAATCTGCCAGCACCCTATGACAAAAAATGGAACACACCAGCAGTGTGAGGAGACCTAAAAGTGGCACATGGCAGAGTGTGGCGATGGAGACAGCAGCAATGGGAGGCCGTACAGGGACCCATGAGAGACTCTGGACCTGGCAGCAGCATGAGGAGGCGGTGCAGGGGCCCATGGCAGATTAGGGGCCTGGCAGCAGCAATGGGAGGCCCGTAATCTGCCAGCACCCTATGACAAAAAATGGAACACACCAGCAGTGTGAGGAGACCTGAAAGTGGCACATGGCATGAGACACTGTGGACCTGGCAGCAGCATGAGGAGGCGGTACAGGGGCCCATGGCAGATTAGGGGCCTGGCAGCAGCTATGGGAGGCCCGTAATCTGCCAGCACCCTATGACAAAAAATGGAACACACTAGCAGTGTGTGAGGAGACCTGAAAGTGGCACATGGCAGAGTGTGTCGATGGAGACAGCAGCAATGGGAGGCCGTACAGGGACCCATGAGAGACTCTGGACCTGGCAGCAGCATGAGGAGGCGGTATAGGGGCCCATGGCAGATTAGGGGCCTGGCAGCAGCTATGGGAGGCCCGTAATCTGCCAGCACCCTATGACAAAAAATGGAACACACCAGCAGTGTGAGGAGACCTGAAAGTGGCACATGGCATGAGACACTGTGGACCTGGCAGCAGCATGAGGAGGCGGTACAGGGGCCCATGGCAGATTAGGGGCCTGGCAGCAGCTATGGGAGGCCCGTAATCTGCCAGCACCCTATGACAAAAAATGTAACACACCAGCAGTGTGTGAGGAGACCTGAAATTGGCACATGGCAGAGTGTGGTGATGGAGACAGAAGCAATGGGAGGCCGTACAGGGACCCATGAGAGACTCTGGACCTGGCAGCAGCATGAGGAGGTGGTATAGGGGCCCATGGCAGATTAGGGGCCTGGCAGCAGCTATGGGAGGCCCGTAATCTGCAAGCACCGTATGACAAAAAAAGGAACACACCAGCAGTGTGAGGAGACCTGAAAGTGGCACATGGCAGAGTGTGGCGATGGAGACCGCAGCAATGGGAGGCCGTACAGGGACCCATAAGAGACTCTGGACCTGGCAGCAGCATGAGGAGGCGGTATAGGGGCCCATGGCAGATTAGGGGCCTGGCAGCAGCTATGGGAGGCCCGTAATCTGCCAGCACCCTATGACAAAAAATGGAACACACCAGCAGTGTGAGGAGACCTGAAAGTGGCACATGGCATGAGACACTGTGGACCTGGCAGCAGCATGAGGAGGTGGTACAGGGGCCCATGGCAGATTAGGGGCCTGGCAGCAGCTATGGGAGGCCCGTAATCTGCCAGCACCCTATGACAAAAAATGGAACACACCAGCAGTGTGTGAGGAGACCTGAAAGTGGCACATGGCAGAGTGTGGCGAAGGAGACAGCTGCAATAGGAGGCCGTACAGGGACCCATGAGACACTCTGGACCTGGCAGCAGCATGAGGAGGCGGTACAGGGGCCCATGGCAGATTACGGGCCTGGCAGCAGCAATGGGAGGCCCGTAATCTGCCAGCACCCTATGACAAAAAATGGAACACACCAGCAGTGTGAGGAGACCTGAAAGTGGCACATGTTTGGGGCATGATTCATGGCGGATTTAGTCAGTTGTGTCAGGAACTGGTGGTTTGAAATCCAGACTAATCCACGCCTGATTCATTTTCACAAACGTGAGTCTCTCCACACTTTGGGTGGACAGTCGTGTCCTCCGCGGAGTTACAATACCTCCTGCCGCACTAAACACGCGCTCCGATGCCACGCTACTGGCCGGGCATGACAGCCTTTCAAGGGCATATTCAGCTAGTTGGGGCCAAAGGTCAAGTTTCGTTGCCCAGTAGTCAAGGGGATTGTCTACCTCGGTTGGCAGGGTGCTGTCCAAGTAGGCCTAAGCCTGTTGTTTGAGGTCCTGCTCCAGGTCCACCTGATGCTGCTACTGCTGCGGCTGGTTAGTAGTTTCCTCACTGCGCTGGTGAAGAAAGCTACTCATCTTCGACTGCAGACTGAGGCAGCCGCTGCTGGTGGAGCTGCCACTGCTTCTACCACCCCACCCCTCCCCTGCTGCCATGGCAGCGGAACGCGAGCGCACAGGGCCCACAGTGTCTGAGGATGGACGTTGACGCAGAAAGGCAGAGACCAGCTGACTACATAGGTGGTTTTTACAGTACGTTATTTTGGCCTCCCTCTCAGCAGGTGTGAAAAAGGCCACCATTTTTGAACGGTAGCGAGGGTCCAACAAGGTGGACAGCCAAAAGTCATCCCTCTGTCTGATGGTTATTATTCGGCTGTCGCTACGCAAGCAAGCAAGCATGCTATGGGCCATTTGTGCCAAGGAATGCGAGGGACTCCCTGCCTCCATCTCCACAGCATACTGCCACGGTGCGTCTGGGTCCTCTGTCTCCTCCTCCTCCTCCTCTACCAGATGCTCCTGCTCCTCCACTCCTGTCCGCTGAGTGGAAAAACCACCCATTTCACTCAATAATTCCTGAGCACCAATGTCCTCCTCTACCTCCTCCTCTTCTTCCTGTCCTGCCCCCACAGGGGTCATGTGGCGTTGAGATCTGTGCGCCACGTCTACCGCACCCTGACCAGCCATTGTTAACAGCATTTGTTCCAGGACGTGCAACAGAGGAATGACGTCGTTCATCCCATAGTCCTGCCGACTCACGAATAGTGTGGCCTCCTGAAAGGGCCTGAGCAAGCGCAGGTGTCACGCATGAGCTGCCAATGGCTGACATCTAAGTTACACAGGGAGTACCTTTATCCGCTTGTAACATCAGGAAATCTGTGATGGCCTTTCGCTGTTCGTAAAGGGGGTCTAACATATGTAGGGTTGAATTCCACCTTGTTGCAACGTCACAGCATGAGGAGTCGGTACGGGGGCCCATGGCAGATTACGGGCCTGGCAGCAGCAATGGGAGGCCCGTAATCTGCCAGCACCCTATGACAAAAAATGTAACACACCAGCAGTGTGAGGAGATCTGAAAGTGGCACATGGCAGAGTGTGGTGATGGAGACAGCAGCAATGGGAGGCCGTACAGGGACCCATGAGAGACTCTGGACCTGGCAGCAGCATGAGGAGGCGGTATAGGGGCCCATGGCAGAATAGGGGCCTGGCAGCAGCTATGGGAGGCCCGTAATCTGCCAGCACGCTATGACAAAAAATGTAACACACCAGCAGTGTGTGGAGACCTGAAAGTGGCACATGGCAGAGTGTGGCGATGGAGACAGCAGCAATGGGAGGCCGTACAGGGACCCATGAGAGACTCTGGACCTGGCAGCAGCATGAGGAGGCGGTATAGGGGCCCATGGCAGATTAGGGGCCTGGCAGCAGCTATGGGAGGCCCGTAATCTGCCAGCACCCTATGACAAAAAATGGAACACACCAGCAGTGTGAGGAGATCTGAAAGTGGCACATGGCAGAGTGTGGCGATGGAGACAGCAGCAATGGGAGGCCGTACAGGGACCCATGAGAGACTCTGGACCTGGCAGCAGCATGAGGAGGCGGTACTGGGGCCCATGGCAGATTAGGGGCCTGTCAGCAGCAATGTGAGGCCCGTAATCTGCCAGCACACTATGACAAAAAATGGAACACACCAGCAGTGTGAGGAGATCTGAAAGTGGCACATGGCAGAGTGTGGCGATGGAGACAGCAGCAATGGGAGGCCGTACAGGGACCCATGAGAGACTCTGGACCTGGCAGCAGCATGAGGAGGCGGTACAGGGGCCCATGGCAGATTAGGGGCCTGGCAGCAGCAATGGGAGGCCCGTAATCTGCCAGCACCCTATGACAAAAAATGGAACACACCAGCAGTGTGAGGAGACCTGAAAGTGGCACATGGCATGAGACACTGTGGACCTGGCAGCAGCATGAGGAGGCGGTACAGGGGCCCATGGCAGATTAGGGGCCTGGCAGCAGCTATGGGAGGCCCGTAATCTGCCAGCACCCTATGACAAAAAATGGAACACACCAGCAGTGTGAGGAGACCTGAAAGTGGCACATGGCAGAGTGTGGCGATGGAGACAGCAGCAATGGGAGGCCGTACAGGGACCCATGAGAGACTCTGGACCTGGCAGCAGCACGAGGAGGCGGTATAGGGGCCCATGGCAGATTAGGGGCCTGGCAGAAGCTATGGGAGGCCCGTAATCTGCCAGCACCCTATGACAAAATATGGAACACACCAGCAGTGTGAGGAGACCTGAAAGTGGCACATGGCATGAGACACTGTGGACCTGGCAGCAGCATGAGGAGGCGGTATAGGGGACCATGGCATATTAGGGGCCTGGCAGCAGCTATGGGAGGCCCGTAATCTGCCAGCACCCTATGACAAAAAATGGAACACACCAGCAGTGTGAGGAGATCTGAAAGTGGCACCTGGCAGAGTGTGGCGATGGAGACAGCAGCAATGGGAGGCCGTACAGGGACCCATGAGAGACTGTGGACCTGGCAGCAGCATGAGGAGGCGGTACTGGGGCCCATGGCAGATTAGGGGCCTGGAAGCAGCAATGTGAGGCCCGTAATCTGCCAGCACACTATGACAAAAAATGGAACACACCAGCAGTGTGAGGAGACCTGAAAGTGGCACATGGCAGAGTGTGGCGATGGAGACAGCAGCAATGGGAGGCCGTACAGGGACCCATGAGAGACTCTGGACCTGGCAGCAGCATGAGGAGGCGGTACAGGGGCCCATGGCAGATAAGGGGCCTGGCAGCAGCAATGGGAGGCCCGTAATCTGCCAGCACCCTATGACAAAAAATGGAACACACCAGCAGTGTGAGGAGACCTGAAAGTGGCACATGGCATGAGACACTGTGGACCTGGCAGCAGCATGAGGAGGCGGTACAGGGGCCCATGGCAGATTAGGGGCCTGGCAGCTGCTATGGGAGGCCCGTAATCTGCCAGCACCCTATGACAAAAAATGGAACACACCAGCAGTGTGAGGAGACCTGAAAGTGGCACATGGCAGAGTGTGGCGATGGAGACAGCAGCAATGGGAGGCCGTACAGGGACCCATGAGAGACTCTGGACCTGGCAGCAGCATGAGGAGGCGGTATAGGGGCCCTTGGCAGATTAGGGGCCTGGCAGCAGCTATGGGAGGCCCGTAATCTGCCAGCACCCTATGACAAAATATGGAACACACCAGCAGTGTGAGGAGACCTGAAAGTGGCACATGGCATGAGACACTGTGGACCTGGCAGCAGCATGAGGAGGCGGTATAGGGGCCCATGGCAGATTAGGGGCCTGGCAGCAGCTATGGGAGGCCCGTAATCTGCCAGCACCCTATGACAAAAAATGGAACACACCAGCAGTGTGAGGAGACCTGAAAGTGGCACATGGCAGAGTGTGGCGATGGAGACAGCAGCAATGGGAGGCCGTACAGGGACCCATGAGAGACTCTGGACCTGGCAGCAGCATGAGGAGGCGGTATAGGGGCCCATGGCAGATTAGGGGCCTGGCAGCAGCTATGGGAGGCCCGTAATCTGCCAGCACCCTATGACAAAAAATGGAACACACCAGCAGTGTGAGAAGACCTGAAAGTGGCACATGGCATGAGACACTGTGGACCTGGCAGCAGCATGAGGAGGCGGTACAGGGGCCCATGGCAGATTAGGGGCCTGGCAGCAGCTATGGGAGGCCCGTAATCTGCCAGCACCCTATGACAAAAAATGGAACACACCAGCAGTGTGTGAGGAGACCTGAAAGTGGCACATGGCAGAGTGTGGCGATGGAGACAGCAGCAATGGGAGGCCGTACAGGGACCCATGAGAGACTCTGGACCTGGCAGCAGCATGAGGAGGCGGTATAGGGGCCCATGGCAGATTAGGGGCCTGGCAGCAGCTATGGGAGGCCCGTAATCTGCCAGCACCCTATGACAAAAAATGGAACACACCAGCAGTGTGAGGAGACCTGAAAGTGGCACATGGCATGAGACACTGCAGACCTGGCAACAGCATGAGGAGGCGGTACAGGGGCCCATGGCAGATTAGGGGCCTGGCAGCAGCTATGGGAGGCCCGTAATCTGCCAGCACCCTATGACAAAAAATGGAACACACCAGCAGTGTGAGGAGACCTAAAAGTGGCACATGGCAGAGTGTGGCGATGGAGACAGCAGCAATGGGAGGCCGTACAGGGACCCATGAGAGACTCTGGACCTGGCAGCAGCATGAGGAGGCGGTACAGGGGCCCATGGCAGATTAGGGGCCTGGCAGCAGCAATGGGAGGCCCGTAATCTGCCAGCACCCTATGACAAAAAATGGAACAAACCAGCAGTGTGAGGAGACCTGAAAGTGGCACATGGCATGAGACACTGTGGACCTGGCAGCAGCATGAGGAGGCGGTACAGGGGCCCATGGCAGATTAGGGGCCTGGCAGCAGCTATGGGAGGCCCGTAATCTGCCAGCACCCTATGACAAAAAATGGAACACACTAGCAGTGTGTGAGGAGACCTGAAAGTGGCACATGGCAGAGTGTGTCGATGGAGACAGCAGCAATGGGAGGCCGTACTGGGACCCATGAGAGACTCTGGACCTGGCAGCAGCATGAGGAGGCGGTATAGGGGCCCATGGCAGATTAGGGGCCTGGCAGCAGCTATGGGAGGCCCGTAATCTGCCAGCACCCTATGACAAAAAATGGAACACACCAGCAGTGTGAGGAGACCTGAAAGTGGCACATGGCATGAGACACTGTGGACCTGGCAGCAGCATGAGGAGGCGGTACAGGGGCCCATGGCAGATTAGGGGCCTGGCAGCAGCTATGGGAGGCCCGTAATCTGCCAGCACCCTATGACAAAAAATGTAACACACCAGCAGTGTGTGAGGAGACCTGAAATTGGCACATGGCAGAGTGTGGCGATGGAGACAGCAGCAATGGGAGGCCGTACAGGGACCCATGAGAGACTCTGGACCTGGCAGCAGCATGAGGAGGTGGTATAGGGGCCCATGGCAGATTAGGGGCCTGGCAGCAGCTATGGGAGGCCCGTAATCTGCAAGCACCGTATGACAAAAAAAGGAACACACCAGCAGTGTGAGGAGACCTGAAAGTGGCACATGGCAGAGTGTGGCGATGGAGACCGCAGCAATGGGAGGCCGTACAGGGACCCATAAGAGACTCTGGACCTGGCAGCAGCATGAGGAGGCGGTATAGGGGCCCATGGCAGATTAGGGGCCTGGCAGCAGCTATGGGAGGCCCGTAATCTGCCAGCACCCTATGACAAAAAATGGAACACACCAGCAGTGTGAGGAGACCTGAAAGTGGCACATGGCATGAGACACTGTGGACCTGGCAGCAGCATGAGGAGGCGGTACAGGGGCCCATGGCAGATTAGGGGCCTGGCAGCAGCTATGGGAGGCCCGTAATCTGCCAGCACCCTATGACAAAAAATGGAACACACCAGCAGTGTGAGGAGACCTGAAAGTGGTACATGGCAGAGTGTGGCGATGGAGACAGCAGCAATGGGAGGCCGTACAGGGACCCATGAGAGACTCTGGACCTGGCAGCAGCATGAGGAGGCGGTATAGGGGCCCATGGCAGATTTGGGGCCTGGCAGCAGCTATGGGAGGCCCGTAATCTGCCAGCACCCTATGACAAAAAATGTAACACACCAGCAGTGTGAGGAGACCTGAAAGTGGCACATGGCATGAGACACTGTGGACCTGATAGCAGCATGAGGAGGCGGTACAGGGGCCCATGGCAGATTAGGGGCCTGGCAGCAGCTATGGGAGGCCCGTAATCTGCCAGCACCCTATGACAAAAAATGGAACACACCAGCAGTGTGTGAGGAGACCTGAAAGTGGCACATGGCAGAGTGTGGCGATGGAGACAGCAGCAATGGGAGGCCGTACAGGGACCCATGAGAGACTCTGGACCTGGCAGCAGCATGAGGAGGTGGTACAGGGGCCCATGGCAGATTAGGGGCCTGGCAGCAGCTATGGGAGGCCCGTAATCTGCCAGCACCCTATGACAAAAAATGTAACACACCAGCAGTGTGAGGAGATCTGAAAGTGGCACATGGCATGAGACACTGTGGACCTGGCAGCAGCATGAGGAGGCGGTACAGGGGCCCATGGCAGATTAGGGGCCTGGCAGCAGCTATGGGAGGCCCGTAATCTGCCAGCACCCTATGACAAAAAATGTAACACACCAGCAGTGTGAGGAGACCTGAAAGTGGCACATGGCAGAGTGTGGCGATGTAGACAGCAGCAATGGGAGGCCGTACAGGGACCCATGAGAGACTCTGGATCTGGCAGCAGCATGAGGAGGCGGTATAGGGGCCCATGGCAGATTAGGGGCCTGGCAGCAGCTATGGGAGGCCCGTAATCTGCCAGCACCCTATGACAAAAAATGGAACACACCAGCAGTGTGAGGAGACCTGAAAGTGGCACATGGCAGAGTGTGGCGATGGAGACAGCAGCAATGGGAGGCCGTACAGGGACCCATGAGAGACTCTGGACCTGGCAGCAGCATGAGGAGGTGGTATAAGGGCCCATGGCAGATTAGGGGCCTGGCAGCAGCTATGGGAGGCCCGTAATCTGCCAGCACCCTATGACAAAAAATGGAACACACCAGCAGTGTGAGGAGATCTGAAAGTGGCACATGGCATGAGACACTGTGGACCTGGCAGCAGCATGAGGAGGCGGTACAGGGGCCCATGGCAGATTAGGGGCCTGGCAGCAGCTATGGGAGGCCCGTAATCTGCCAGCACCCTATGACAAAAAATGGAACACACCAGCAGTGTGAGGAGATCTGAAAGTGGCACATGTTTGGGGCATGATTCATGGCGGATTTAGTCAGTTGTGTCAGGAACTGGTGGTTTGAAATCCAGACTAATCCACGCCTGATTCATTTTCACAAACGTGAGTCTCTCCACACTTTGGGTGGACAGTCGTGTCCTCCGCGGAGTTACAATACCTCCTGCCGCACTAAACACGCGCTCCGATGCCACGCTACTGGCCGGGCATGACAGCCTTTCAAGGGCAAATTCAGCTAGTTGTGGCCAAAGGTCAAGTTTCGTTGCCCAGTAGTCAAGGGGATTGTCTACCTCGGTTGGCAGGGTGCTGTCCAAGTAGGCCCAAGCCTGTTGTTTGAGGTCCTGCTCCAGGTCCACCTGATGCTGCTGCTGCTGCTGCGGCTGGTTAGTAGTTTCCTCACTGCGCTGGTGAAGAAAGCTACTCATCATCGACTGCAGACTGAGGCAGCCGCTGCTGGTGGAGCTGCCACTGCTCCTACCACCCCACCCCTCCCCTGCTGCCATGGCAGCGGAACGCGAGCGCACAGGGCCCACAGTGTCTTAGGATGGACGTTGGCGCAGAAAGGCAGAGACCAGCTGACTACATAGGTGGTTTTTATAGTACGTTATTTTGGCCTCCCTCTCAGCAGGTGTGAAAAAGGCCACCATTTTTGAACGGTAGCGAGGGTCCAACAAGGTGGACAGCCAAAAGTCATCCCTCTGTCTGATGGTTATTATTCGGCTGTCGCTACGCAAGCAACCGAGCATGCTATGGGCCATTTGTGCCAAGAAATGCGAGGGACTCCCTGCCTCCATCTCCACAACATACTGCCACGGTGCGTCTGGGTCCTCTGTCTCCTCCTCCTCCTCCTCTACCAGATGCTCCTGCTCCTCCACTCCTGTCCGCTGAGTGGAAAAACCACCCATTTCACTCAATAATTCCTGAGCACCAATGTCCTCCTCTACCTCCTCCTCTTCTTCCTGTCCTGCCCCCACAGGGGTCATGTGGCGTTGAGATCTGTGCGCCACGTCTACCGCACCCTGACCAGCCATTGTTAACAGCATTTGTTCCAGGACGTGCAACAGAGGAATGACGTCGTTCATCCCATAGTCCTGCCGACTCACGAATAGCGTGGCCTCCTCAAAGGGCCTGAGCAAGCGGCAGGTGTCACGCATGAGCTGCCAATGGCTGACATCGAAGTTACACAGGGGAGTACCTTTATCCGCTTGTAACATCAGGAAATTGGAGATGGCCTTTCGCTGTTCGTAAAGGCGGTCTAACATGTGTAGGGTTTAATTCCACCTTGTTGCAACGTCGCAGATCACGCGATGCTGTGGAATTCCGTTCTGCCGCTGCAGCTCAAGGATGGTGTGCTTTGCGGTGTAGGAATGGCTGAAATGCATGCAAAGTTTACGTGACATTTTAAGGATGTCTTGCAGTGGGATGGTGGATTTTAGGAACCGCTTGACAACCAGAATGAACACGTGAGCCATGCATGGCGCATGGCACAACCTTCCTTGACGCAGAGCAGATACCATGTTCTTTCCGTTGTCGGTCAACATGGTTCCGATTTTCAGTTTGCGCGGAGACAGCCATCTGTCGATTTCTCTGTTCATTACACTCAGAAGTTCCTCCCCTGTGTGACTACGTTCGCCAAGGCATACCAGGTGCAGCACAGCGTGACACCGTTGTGCCCTGCACATGTGATATGCCGGTCGGGTAATGGGACTTGGCACGGGGGTGGCGGCTGAGGACACGGCGGAAGAAGAGGTGGTAGAGGCGGACATCTTTGCCGGACCAAGGACGTGCAAACGTGGAGGCAAAAGCGGCGTGACCTGTCCAAGTTGCTGGTGCGGCTGTGACGGCACCACGTTCACCCAGTGGGCCGTAAATGACATGTACTGTCCCTGACCGTAGTTACAGCTCCACACGTCGGCGCTGCCGTGCACTTTGGCAGAGACCGACATGCTCAAAGACTGGCCCACCATCTCTTCTACATGTGAATGCAGGGCTGGCACTGCCTTTTTGGCAAAGAAATGACGGCTTGGCACTCTCCACCACGGCGCGGCACAAGCCATCATTTCTCGGAAAGGTGCTGAGTCCACCACTTGGAAAGGGAGGGACTGCAGCACCAGCAACTTGGACAGGAGGACGTTCAGCTTTTGCACCGTCGGGTGCGTGCTCGCAAACTGTTGTCTCTTGGAAACAGATTCCAAAAAAGACTGCTGACGGAATCCGTGAAGAGGAGTAGCAGGAGAAGGAGCATCAGAACGAGCGGAAGATGCCAACGAGCAACAACTCCCCTCAGCAGAGGTGTTGGAGCCTTGACTGGCTGATAGAGGGCGATTGACGTCGGGTGACGGAGCAAGTAACGGAGCGGGTGATGGAGCGGGTGCTGGGGCAGGCAGAACCGCCGTATCTTTATCACGGTTTTCCCAGGCCACCAAATGGCGATGCTGCATATGCTGCCGCAACGCTGTAGTCCCAACATGGGCCCCCTGGCCACGCTTGACTTTCTGGCCACATAGTCGACATACGGCTACGTTTACTTCCTCGGGCGGCTTGACAAAAAATTGCCACACCGCCGAGTAGGAAACTTTGCCCCCGATACTCCTCACTGGCTGACTGCTGCTTCCTCCGTGCACACCGGCACCACTACTGGCCGTGGTGGTAGGCTGCAGTGGAGCTGGTGCTGTACTCCGTGGCCGTTTGCCTCCACTGACACTGCTGCGACCCTGCCTCCTCCTGGGCAACCCACCGACTGTTTTGCTCGCTGCCAAGCTGCCACCCTCTTCTCCTGATGATGCGGAAGCAATAGCCTGATGACGACGAGGCTGCCAAGTGCGATCAGCCTCATCATCATCAAATAGGGTCTCCGCGTCACTACTAGCCCCCTCGGCTGCGTGTGGGTCAGGAGACAGACCTGTCTCTAGACCGGCTACCGAGCCACTCTCCTCGCCACTACTTCTTCGCCTGGCTGCTGAAGAGGCGGATGTCTCCCCCCGTTCCTGACCGCCCTCTGTTAGCTCTTCCTCACTGTACAGTGGGGCTGAGCCCACAGCATGCGATACTTCGCTTGGTGAGGGAACACCAAAGGACAGGGGCAGGTAGAGGACACGTGATTTCAGTGGGCTTGCTCCCGGGCCATGCCAACTAACGGTTGTGTCTGACGTACCCACCGACCGTTGGCTGTAGGTGTCAGAGGTGACCTGGGAAGAGGAAGACGACCGAGCCAACCAATCGATGACGGCAGGGTTGTCGGTGGAGACACGACCACTGGATGACACCGGGAGCACTGGCCTCTGGCTGCGACTAGTGCTGCCTCGACCCCTTCCTCTGCTGCCACGTCTGCTCGCTCCTAAAACATTGCCTCCTCTGCCACTCCTATGCATGATTTCTGATATACTCATTAATTAAACGATTCTGTGTCCCTGAGTAACAATTTTGTGTCTGTCCCTGAGTAACAATTCTGTGTCCCTCAGTAACAATTCTGTGTCCCTCAGTAACAATTCTGTGTCCCTGAGTAACAATTCTGTGTCCCTGAGTAACAATTATGTGTCCCTCAGTAACAATTCTGTGTCCCTGAGTAACAATTCTGTGTCCCTCAGTAACAATTCTGTGTCTGTCCCTGAGTAACAATTCTGTGTCTATCGCTGAGTAACAATTCTGTGTCCCTCAGTAACAATTCTGTGTCCCTCAGTAACAATTATGTGTCTGTCCCTGAGTAACAATTCTGTGTCGGTCGCTGAGTAACAATTCTGTGTCCCTGAGTAACAATTCTGTGTCCCTCAGTAACAATTCTGTGTCCCTGAGTAACAATTCTGTGTCTGTCCCTGAGTAACAATTCTGTGTCTGTCCCTGAGTAACAATTCTGTGTCCTTCAGTAACAATTCTGTGTCCCTGAGTAACAATTCTGTGTCCCTCAGTAACAATTCTGTGTCCCTCAGTAACAATTCTGTGTCTGTCCCTGAGTAACAATTCTGTGTCGGTCGCTGAGTAACAATTCTGTGTCCCTGAGTAACAATTCTGTGTCCCTCAGTAACAATTCTGTGTCTTTCCCTGAGTAACAATTCTGTGTCTGTCCCTGAGTAACAATTCTGTGTCCCTCAGTAACAATTCTGTGTCCCTAAGTAACAATTCTGTGTCTGTCCCTGAGTAACAATTCTGTGTCTGTCCCTGAGTAACAATTCTGTGTCCCTAAGTAACGTTTCTGTGGCCCTAAGTAACGGTTCTGTGGCCCTCAGTAACAAATCTGTGTCCCTCAGTAACAATTCTGTGTCCCTCAGTAACAATTCTGTGTCCCTGAGTAACAATTCTGTGTCTGTCCCTGAGTAACAATTCTGTGTCTGTCCCTGAGTAACAATTCTGTGTCCCTCAGTAACAATTCTGTGTCCCTCAGTAACAATTCTGTGTCCCTCAGTAACAATTCTGTGTCCCTCAGTAACAATTCTGTGTCTGTCCCTGAGTAACAATTCTGTGTCCCTAAGTAACGTTTCTGTGGCCCTAAGTAACGTTTCTGTGGCCCTAAGTAACAGTTCTGTGGCCCTCAGTAACAATTCTGTGTCCCTCAGTAACAATTCTGTCTGTCCCTGAGTAACAATTCTGTGTCCCTAAGTAACGTTTCTGTGGCCCTAAGTAACGGTTCTGTGGCCCTCAGTAACAAATCTGTGTCCCTCAGTAACAATTCTGTGTCTGTCCCTAAGTAACAATTCTGTGGCACTAAGTAACGTTTCTGTGGCCCTAAGTAAAGTTTCTGTGGCCCTAAGTAACGATTCTGTGGCCCTAAGTAACGTTTCTGTGGCCCTAAGTAAAGTTTCTGTGGCCCTAAGTAACGGTTCTGTGTCCCTCAGTAACAATTCTGTATCCCTCAGTAACAATTCTGTGTCTGTCCCTGAGTAACAATTCTGTGTCCCTAAGTAACAATTCTGTGTCTGTCCCTGAGTAACAATTCTGTGTCCCTAAGTAACGTTTCTGTGGCCCTAAGTAACAGTTCTGTGGCCCTCAGTAATAATTCTGTGTCTGTCCCTAAGTAACGATTCTGTGGCCCTAAGTAACGTTTCTGTGTCCCTAAGTAACGTTTCTGTGTCCCTAAGTAAAGTTTCTGTGGCCCTAAGTAACGTTTCTGTGTCCCTAAGTAACGTTTCTGTGGCCCTAAGTAACGTTTCTGTGTCCCTAACTAACGTTTTCTGTGTCCCTAAGTAACGTTTCTGTGTCCCTAACTCTCTCCCTGAATACAGCCAGGTCTGCCTCTGTTGAATGACTTGAGGCAAATGGAGAATTCTAAAATGGCCGCCATTTATAGCTCGACCATTACACAGTGCTGGCTGGCTGGCTGCTGATTGGCTAATGCGATCACATGTCATGAATGAATGCATTATGGGTCAGCGCGCCTTGTCTGCGCGCCTTCCCAGACATCCCCGCTCTGTCGCCGCACATGTCGTCGCCATTTTAGGAAAAATTTCGATTCGCGAATCGAAATTTTCCTAATATTCGAAATGAATTCCACTTCGCCTACTTCCATTCGCTCATCTCTAGTTTTAATGGTGGAAGTTTGAGACCCTAAGGACTTTGGATTAAGGACATGCTCAATGCATGTGAAACCTGATTGTATCAGCTACATGGGTATTGATGTTGGCATTATAGGTGTCCTGTCCACATAGATGAATGGAATTTTTCCAGGAATGTTTTGAAGAAATAAGGGACCTCCTAGGAAAGGTCAATAGTGGCTGTCCCTGATCCACACAGTAAGAGTCTGGCAGGATGGTGTAAAGGTGAGTATAAGACTCGGAGGGAGGCAGGGGTAGATTATTAGATAACTTTATGAAACTACAGTAATTCGTTCACATTAGCCTAATGCAAGCTGTATTTAGGAAAAACCCAGTGCATTCCCACTAGATTGTGCAAAGCATATGAAGCGCTTACAAAAATCTTTCTGCCAGGTATATTACCCACATTAAGTAAAAGATTCTTTTTACACCCAAGAGATGAGTAACCAAAAGTTGAATGTAATTGTTTGACTTCTCATTAAGGACCTTATGTAGATGTTTTTCATGAAGATCTGGAGCTTCTTCACCTACAAGCCAGAATCAGACCTGCCATGAAACTCTGAATCTGATGTGTTGCTGTGGAGAAATAACTTCAAGTCTTAGGACACACTGATGCAGAACACCCTAATGCATTCATTTAAAAGAGTTATTACAGTAAGTATTTTTAAAGGATGGCTTTCTAGATCATTTTTATTTTCTTACTTGTGTAAGTGGTGAAATACTGATATGATAGGTTTTATTACAACTTAGGGAACTATTTATAAATGCTTTTACACAAGATCCACACAACTTTCACTCAAAAGTCACACATTTTAATAATTGTATTACTTTGAAAAATGTGTAAATCCTGGGTGAAAGAAATGCGTGAATCTTGTGTAAAAGCATTTATGAATAGACCCCTTAAATATTTAACATCTTTATCACTTTGTATATGACTTAATTTTTATGGTCAGAACCATTTATATACAGTACTTTGTACTTAAAGATACCCTCCATTGTCAGTAAAAAGTTATTGTGTGCCTTAAAACCTACCATATATTTGTATTACCCAGATATCAAGCTAGAAGTAGCAGCAGTAGGCTTGTTTAAATTCCCATTTAAATGAACCAGGGCATCCTCAACAACTCGTTCAAATACATCTAATTCAGAGTCTCTAGATTGCACGGAATAAAAAACAGGAATAAAAAATGAGGTACTCTTGGGTGCTACAAATTTATCTCCATCAGAATCAACAGCAATACATTTTAAACCCTTGGGGCATAATGCCACACGATTCCTGAAATAAAGAAATCTTTATGCAACATACTGTGTGTGCGTATATATATATACAGTTGTGTTCAAAATAATCGTAGTGTGTTGAAAAAAGTGAATAAAGCTCAAAATCCTTCTAATAGCTTTTATTTCCATACACACAAATGCATTGGGAACACTACTCTTTCTATTCCAAATCAAAACATGAAGAAAAATATATCAAATTTGTGTTGTTCCTCTAAAACATTTGAAGAAAAGTGAATATTAGACTGTTCATAAAAATAGCAGTGTTTGTATTCTTCTTTACAAACTCAAACATTCACTATATAAACTGAAAAATGTTTGAAGATTTTGCTTTCTTTTGAATTATTTAATTAATATTTAGTTGTATAAGCACTGTTTCTGAGAACTGCTGTACATCTGTGTTGCATGGAGTCAACCAACTTCTGTCACCTGTGAACAGGTATTCCAGCCCAGGATGATTGGACTACATTCCACAGTTCTTCTCTATTTCTTGGTTTTGCCTCAGAAACTGCATTTTTGATGTCACCCCACAAGTTTTCTATTGGATTATGATCTGGGAATTGGGCTGGCCACTCCATAACATCAATCTTGTTGGTCTGGAACCAATATGTTGCACGTTTACTGGTGTGTTTGGGGTCGTTGTCTTGTTGGAACACCCATTTCAAAGGCATTTCCTCTTTTGACAAACTGTCTCCGGCCACTAGACCCAAAAAGAACAATCTTACTTTCATCAGGCCACAAAATGTTGCACCATTTCTCTTTAGGCCAGTCAATGTGCTCTTTGGCAAATTGTAACCTCTTCAGCACATGTCTTTTTTTCAACAGTGGGACTTCTTGCAGATAGCTTGGCTTCACATTGTAACAGTACTCACAGGTAACTTTACACCTTCTTTGATCTTCCTGGAGCTGATGGTTGGCTGAGTCCTTGCCATTTTGACTATTCTTCTATCCATTCGAATGGTAGTTTTTCGCTTTCTTCCACGTCTTTCAGGTTTTGGGTGCCATTTTAAAGCAATTGTGATCATTTTAGCTGAGCAGCCTATCATTTTCTGCACTTCTTTATATGTTTTCCCCTCTTCAATCAACTTTTTAATCACGGTACGCTGTTCTTCTGAACAATGTCTGGGACAACCCATTTTCCTCAGAATTTCAGAGAGAAATGCACTGTAACCAGCATGTACAACATTTGCTGCCTTCCTTCCTTAAATAAGGGCAATAATTGCCACCTGTTTTTCAAAGAATGAATGACCTCACTAATAGAACTCCACACTGCTATTATTTTGAACATGCCCCTTTCAATTAGTGATTCAATTACACAGAATCAGCAGCATGCATGTCATGACTGTTGGGTCTGTTGGATTTCTATTACTCTACTACATCTGCTAGTAAATTATTTGCCATGTAGAATTATCCTTTCTACCAAAAACAGTGATTGATCAGGTTAGTGATGTCTGACTGCAATTTTTTTTAACACAACTGTATATATATATATATATATATATATATATATATACAGTAGATATATAGAGATATATATACAGGTATATAAGATATTTTTTTTCCCCAGAGTTTATCTAGGGACCTACAAGCGGCAGATAATGCAGGATGGTTTTAATCTTTAACTGCAGTTCTGCAAGATTTCTGTTTAAAATACAATTTTATCCTGCAACAAATCCTATAAATTTAAATCGGTGCCTATTTCGTATGGAGGCTATGGGGAATGTCCCACTTATTCCTCTGTTATCAGTGCAGCCCCACCAGTGCCCTTCAATACCCATCAGTGCAACTCATCAGTACAATATATCAGTGCCCATCAATGCCCATCAGTGCAGCCCTATCAGTTCAGCCTATCAGTGCCCATAAGTGCAGCCTTATCAGCGCACATCACTGAAGAAGAAAAATTACTTATTTACAAAATGTATAACAGAAACAAAGAAAAATGTTTTTTTTTCATAAGTTGTGGTCTTTTTTCATTTGGTTAGCAAAAAATAAAAACCCAGTGGTGATTAAATACCACCAAAAAAATGATATACAGTGGGGCAAAAAAGTATTTAGTCAGCCACCAATTATACAAGTTCTCCCACTTAAAAAGATGAGAGAGACCTGTAATTGGCATCATAGGTAGACCTCAAATATGAGAGACAAAATGAGAAACAAAATCCAGACAATCACATTGGCTGATTTGGAAATAATTTATTTGCAAATTATGGTGGAAAATAAGTATTTGGTCAATATCAAAAGTTCATCTCAATACTTTGTTATATATCCTTTGTTGGCAATGACAGAGGTCAAACGTTTCCTGTAACTCTTCACAAGGTTGGCACACAATGTTGCTGGTATGTTGGCCCATTCCTCCATGCAGATCTCCTCTAGAGCAGTGATGTTTTGGGGCTGTCGCTGGCCAACACGGACTTTCAACTCCCTCCAAAGGTTTTCTATGGGGTTGAGATCTGGAGACTGGCTAGGCCACTCCAGGACCTTGAAATGCTTCTTACGAAGCCACTCCTTCGTTTCCCGGGCGGTATGTTTGGGATCATTGTCATGTTGGAAGACCCAGCCACATTTCATCTTCATAGCCCTTGCTGATGGAAGGAGGTTTGCACTGAAAATCTCACGATACATGGCCCCATTCATTCTGTCCTGTACATGGAACAATCGTCCTGGTCCCTTTGAAGAGAAACAGCCCCAAAACATGATGTTGCCACCCCCATGCTTCACAGTAGGTATGGTGTTCTTTGGATGCAACTCAGCATTCTCTCTCCTCCAAATTCAACAAGTTGTGTTTCTACCAAACAGTTCTATTTTGGTTTCATCTGACCATATGACATTCTCCCAATCCTCTTCTGGATCATCCAAATGCTCTCTAGCAAACTTCAGACGGGCCCGGACATGTACTGGCTTAAGCAGGGGGACACGTCTGGCACTGCAGGATCTGAGTCCCTGGCGGCGTAGTGCGTTACTGATGGTAGCCTTTGTTACGTTGGTCCCAGCTCTCTGTAGGTCATTCGTGTGGTCCTGGGATTTTTGCTCACCGTTCTTGTGATCATTTTGACCCCACGAGGTGAGATCTTGCGTGGAGCCCCAGATCGAGGGAGATTATCAGTGGTCTTGTATGTCTTCCATTTTCGAATTATTGCTCCCACAGTTGATTTGTTCACACCGAGCTGCTTGCCTATTGCAGATTCAGTCTTCCCAGTCTGGTGGAGGTCTACAATTTTGGAGTTCCTGTGCTCATCCCCAAAAAGAACTTAAGTACAAATTTAAAACTGTAGTGGTTTGGATTTGTTTAGGACATACAAATAAACAAAAAGTTAAAATCCATACAATGTAACCCATACAAATTCACGATATGGCCATAAAATAGAACATACAGTATGTCCTATATAATGTATTTTTGGTTATGCATTGCTGTTAATATTATATATTTTTTGATTCTCCCAAATTGGGATACACTCTATAACATATATATGGAACCTTATAACACTTCTGCCCACGTTCCCAACACATTTTGAGGCTTGCTCTTCTTCAAAGGAAATAAGATGGACTTTACTGTTCAAAGGAAAGAAGAAGATAAACTGCATCCACCAACTACCTTCTAATATCCTATTCACAGATCTATGAGTAAATTACCTACACTGTGTTGAATAAAATCAGTGGGTTACATCAAATTCTTGTAAACAGAACATTATGACCAGTAACTATGAATTAAAAACCACAGAACTGCATTCCGTAATGAAACCCCCCAAGAAGGCAGTGGGGAAGAACCTAGTGCCTGCACATACACATAGATCCCATAGTATGCTGAATGTAAAATTGAAAAAAGTATATAATAAAAATAAAATGAATAAAATAAAAGTCGAATCAAAAAATATACAACAAACCATGTTCAGTATTTACAGCATTGTATAACTGAATACACGTTACCTAGGATATATGCTTTATTTTATGGCCATACTGTGAATTTTTAGCTATTGTATGAATTATAACCTTTTCCTTTTGTTTATTTGTGTTCCCTAAAAAATCCCCACCCGGGGTGTATCTGACATGGTGACATCACAGCAGCCCACTTGGAAGGCAATTGTCACACCAAACAAGGATGTGCCTGTAAAAGGACTGTATTGGCAGGTTAAGGATCTTCAGGCATTATTTTAAAGCAGTATTAAACCCCAAACTAAAAATGTAGCTTAATAATCATTAGATGTGGTGGCTGAATTATTTTATTTTTCTTTGCTCATTTCCCTCTGGCTTCTCCGGGTGATCTGGCCGGTAACACACCTCAGGGGCGGACTGACAATTCATGGGGCCCCCAGGCAATAGAGGATCATGGGGCCCCTGTGTCCTTGCCCAAACTCAAAAAAGCCTATGAAAAAGGTACCAGGGGCATCTCATGGGGCCCCCTACTGACCCCGGACCCTTGGGCAGTGCCCGAGTTTCCAAATGGTTAGTCCGCCCCTGACACACCTCCTGTATTAGTGAGACACCACTCCAGATAAATGAGCACAGGAGCACAGCAAACAGCAGCATTTTCAGTATGGGGAAGGATAGTGTAAATGTATTTGCAGATTTAAATACTTTAAACAAATTGAAGTCAAACTCCAGCTCACACCTTATAATCAGTTGCAGTAAATATTTTTTTTTTATTTTGGGATAAAGGTTTTACATGAATAAATAAAAAGCTGATCATTTTAATCGCCCCTGCTAGTGTTTAAGTGGGATGTCTCATCCATGTAAACTGATACATTCTGCTGGAAAGCTTGTGCTTTTGAAAAGCAACATAGGTGCTGACTTGATCACCAGATGAAAATAGAAGAAATAGGCAAAAAAAGGAAACTAATACAGCCATCACATCTAAGATATGGTAGGCTGCAAATAATAAATGTTTGCTGTTGGGTTTAACACCGCTTTAAGGAAATCTGCATGCTTAAATGAATAAAAACAAATACATTTACATTAACATGTTAAACCTTATGCGATTTTAGTAATTGAGTTTAAATCAATTTAACCACTTAAATCCTAGTTACCATTTTAAAGTTGTGCTGAGACAGCAAATATTTGTACCAGTGCAGTTTTAAAATAGCACTGGGGGTCAATGGCTCCACCATGTTCTGGTCAGCTTCAATACTGGAACCATTGGCTGCCAGTAACTGCTGGAGTTCAGCACAAAAGGCAGGAGATGAAATGATTGCTCAGTAGAAGTGGTCTGTAGCAGGAATTTGAAACACAATGCTTCTACATTGTGTTTACAATGGAAGTGATGTCATTGCACTTCCTGTCAGTACAGAGGATAGGACAGAGCTAATGCAGCTCTGCCCTGCTCTACTCTGCAGCATTAGATCACATCTATTAGAAGTGATCCATTCCTGAAAAATGCATAGAGGAGGGGAATGAAGTATGTCAGAAAGCAGTTTATATTGTATATTGTATAATATATCTTGAAAATACATTAAACAAATGAAAAACAATCTCTCCCTATATTGATCCCCCCCTAAGGATAAGCCTTACCATTATGTTGTGTTACATAAAAGTCACATTTATGTGATATTCTTGTAAACCAAAAACTCTTTGCTGTAAATATCTGGGGTGCACAAATTGTGAAACAGTTTCATTAAGAAAAAAGCAGGTAAATTAATTTTATACATTTTTCATTCTCTCTCGCTAATTAAAACCTAATTTTATATATATATATATATATATATATATATGTATATACAGTGGGGATCGAAAGTTTGGGCACCCTTGCTAAACATTTGTATTAATGTGCATAAAGAAGCCAAGAAAAGATGGAAAAATCTCCAAAAGGCATCAAATTACAGATTACACATTCTTATAATATGTCAACAAAAGTTAGATTTTATTTCCATCATTTACACTTTCAAAATAACAGAAAACAAAAAAATGGAGTCTGCAAAAGTTTGGGCACCCTGCAGAGTTAATATCTTGTACTGCCCCCTTTGGCAAGTATCACAGCTTGTAAACGCTTTTTGTAGCCAGCCAAGAGTCTTTCAATTCTTGTTTGAGGTATCTTTGCCCATTCTTCCTTACAAAAGTCTTCCAGTTCTTTGAGATTTCTGGGCTGTCTGTCACGCATTGCTCTTTTAAGGTCTATCCATAGATTTTCAATTATGTTGAGGTCAGGAGATTGTGAAGGCCATGGCAAAACCTTCAGTTTACGCCTCTTGATGTAATCCCCCGTGGATTTCGAGGTGTGTTTAGGATCATTATCCATTTGTAGAAGCCATCCTCTCTTTAACTTCAGCTTTTTCACAGATGGCATCAAGTTACCATCCAAAATTTGCTGAAATTTTATTGAATCCATTTTTCCTTCTACTCGTGAGATGTTCCCTGTGCCACTGGCTGCAACACAACCCCAAAGCATGATTGATCCAACCCCATGCTTAACAGTTGGACAGAGGTTCTTTTCATTAAATTCTGTGCCCCTTCTTCTCCAAACGTACCTTTGCTCATTCCGGCCAAAAAGTTCAATTTTAACCTCATCGGTCCACAGAACTTGTTTCCAAAATGCATCAGGCTTGTCTATATGTTCATTTGCAAAGTTCAAACGATGATTTTTGTGGTGAGGACGTAGAAGAGGTTTTCTTCTGATGACTCTTCCATGAAGACCATATTTGTACAAGTATCTCTTTATAGAGGAATAGTGTACCACAACTCCAGTGTCTGCCAGATCTTTCTGGAGGGATCGTGCAGTCAAACGTGGGTTTTGAATTGTTTTTCTCACAATCCTGCGAGCTGTTCTGTCTGATATTTTTCTTGGTCTTCCAGATCTTGCTTTAACTTCCACTGTTCCTGATGACTGCCATTTCCTAATTACATTCCGAACAGATGATATTGACATCTGAAAACGCTTTGCTATCTTCTTATAGCCTTCTCCAGCTTTGTGAGCGTCAACTATTTTCAGTTTCAGTTTTCTAGACAACTGCTTAGAAGAACCCATGGTGCTGATTGTTGGGGCAAGGTCAGATGAGTCTGGGCATTTAAAACCTTTGAGATTGACATCACCTGGTCTTCCCAGACGATGATTGAGAACAATCCATGACACTGGCAGGTCTCAGCTTTGCAAAGGGGGCAGTACAAGATATTAACTCTGCAGGGTGCCCAAACTTTTGCAGATGCCATTTGTTTGTTTTCTGTTATTTTGAAAGTGTAAATGATGGAAATAAAATCTAACTTTTGTTGACATATTATAAGAATGTCTAATCTGTAATTTTGGAGATTTTTCCATCTTTCCTTGGCTTCTTTATGCACATTAATACACATTTTTAGCTGGGGTGCCCAAACTTTCGATCCCCATTGTATATATGTGTGTGTGTGTGTTTTAAAATTAAAGTTATATGTGTCCAAGAAACAACAGTGTATAATACAGTATGTTAAGATAACCTCCAGAGAGTATATAGAGAAACACGCTCAAGAACTCAAAGGGTATAGAAAGCAAAAAACTTAGAGATGCAAGAAGTTGTAGAGAGAAAAAAAGGCTCAGGGACCCAAAATGGTATTCAGTGAAAACAGCTCTGGGACTCAAGAGGATATATAAAAAAAAGGCACAGGAACTCAAGGAGGTATAGAAAATAAAAGGCAGAGGGACTCAAATACTTAAGGGTTTCCATTACCCTGTAAGCAAAATGCTCTCGCAAATCCTCTGTTTGCTACAAATAATTATGATAAGGTAACTTCATGGTTATTGAAAGATTCCAAATTTGAATGTACTTAAATTCCAAAAGGTATATTTTAATTTTGAACAGAGTGGGGAAGAGTGGGAACCTTTGTCAGGTTTTATTTGCTATGTGTGTCCTGTTCACTTTCTTGCCTGGAACACCAATGCAAGAAGGAAATGGTTGACACTAAAACAGAAAAACACAGGCAGAAATAAAAACGTGATACAGGCTCTAGCCTTTCCCCATGCTACTAAAAACAGCTAGAGTTGGGTTTTAAAATGTTAACACTATTTTATGATACATCTGTAAGTAGTGTACATTTTCTCTCTTTGACTTTTTACGTCTTGCATTGCAGTATGGTAATGCATGTCTGTACTGATTACTGCCCATTGTGGCAAAATTAAAAGTTAGCCTACAGTTAAATAATGATGTATTTATTTGTTCCTTCATTTGTATTAGTCTCAGGTTCAGATATCACGTGGGTCTTTTTAATGCATTTATTAATTTTGTGCAATTTCCGCATAATTTCATTTGTAACAATTTATCTAATACATGCATTGAAATAGAATTACATTAGTATTAGTCCAGTGAGAGCTGACCCTTTTTGTACTTATTACACTCCACTCCCACGTTGTGCTTGGTATTGGGCCACACTAAACAGTTTTCATTCCTTGTCAAGATTCATTAGTGATTCCAGACATTTTAAACCCATCTCCTTAATAAAAAGACTTTTGTATGTATTAGTGTAACCTAATTAAAATACAACTCCTTTCAAAAATTTGATAGCAAGCAATAAAGTCTATTCAATTTTAAAGTTTCTATACTATGTGTAATTGAATTTCAAGTAAATTGCACATCAAAGGGAATGTGGTCATTTGTATTGACACTGAAATTTGTCAAGTCATCTGTTGCCAGAAACAAGAATCTTCATTTGTATTTTAAAAGCATACTTAGGTGTACTTTAGAATCCATGTATTAGACAGTGTAAAACCAAATAATTAAAAATAATTGTTTTATATACCAGGAATTTGGCATGTGCAAAAATATAGGACATGGTACACAGTACCATACTTTTTTTATAAAATATACTGTGGTACACAGTATATTTTATAAAAAAAACTTGCAACAGATCATATTTTACCTTCAAGGTCATTTAACTTTTAATTAATTTTAAGGCAATGGAACGACTTATATTTAAAAAATACATAGACTTATATAAAATAAGAGTTTGCCTTCACATTGAAAAATACATAAGCGAAAGGCTTTGTGAGATTGTTTTTTACATCAACTAAAAAGATGAATAACAATCACACCATGATGTCAATTTATCAGGAATATGAGCCACACAGAAAGGCCCTGCAGGCACTATACTCATTTTTCAGCAAAGACAGCTATCTAGATCAGAAAGACATTAATACAAAACTCTTAACACTGTTCATCATGTGTATATGCAGCACAGATTGTTCTTCACAATATTCTAAGTATGCCTTCTTGTTCCCAAATATTGCTTGTCATCCAACTTGTGCAACATTAATATTTTTAATTTGTAAAACAATTTATAACACAAGAACATATTTTGACTAGTGCAAAAATACATAGATCTATACTATTCACAATAAAAAAATATACTTTATGCAATGGAAGATTAAATATCTGCCCCACCTTTGTGCCACAACCAGAAACCATAACAATTTTAGTTGTGATGGGTGAATAAGATTCAGGTAAGGTGACATAAGCGCTCCTTTTGTAGAAGGGAGTTAGATGCCAACTGTATGCCATCACTCTTCCTTTTTTGAGTGTGAGTGTGAAATTTTGAACTGTGACTGCTAGTCTTTCTTTCTCTTCCGGCAGTATCAACAGAGAGGTTATGAAATTGCTGCTTTGGCACTACCACTTGAAGGAATCTACTGTACTGTCCTCTGATATGCGTTCTTGCTATCATCTTGTCTGATTGGACACAGAGTTCCCAGGAGATGCCGGCTGCCATTTTAGGTGTAGATGTGTAGATTATTTATTCACTATTCAGCATCAATATTTACATCCCAGACCAAGATTCTGGCCCAGGGATGATGCAATCATGCCAGTCCCTTTCAAAACAATAGAGTGCAGCGCTTAAAAAAGATGAAAAGTCAATAAGGTGATAGTACAATATCCACAGTGGTAAACTGTAGATACACGAATTCCCACGGCCTCCACTCTGTCAGAATAACAGAAATGCGCACTCACCGGAAACGCATGGGTTATGCGCATGTGTGATCATGCATCACAAGCAATAGGTACATCAGAAGCCAGGCATCTCCCTCACGGTAGGTCATCACAGACTCCTAAGATAGGTCCGGGGGTCCCCTTAAGGTCAGCCAGGTATTTCAGAAAAAAACCTCGTCTCAGGATGGCAAAGTGCTTTTTCTATGGGAGTGAAAGCTCCAGGCAGGAGCCCCAAAAAACAGATGCCCAAAATAGTGTAGTATGTCCAAAAAACGAGTTTTTATTATTAGAACAATAGGGCAGTATGCAAGTAGTATATCATGTATAAATAAAATACAGCAGTACTGACCCCAGTGATGGTGACCGCCGAGCCTCCTCGTGGCTCCGGCGGTGGAATGACGTCACGCTCTGCACAGTTCCTCCTTAGGCCTTTCGTGCTAAAGGCACATCATCAGAGGGGAGACTGTACAGGAGCGTGACCGACGCCAGTGTCAGAAATAGGGAAATCGGCACATGCGCAGTGAGCCGCGGCCATTTTCCCGGAGAAAGTAAGCACTGCGCATGCGCGAGCACGGCAGCGCCATTTTGCCGTGGATCCGCGATCTATCACATAGTAAAGGAGGAGACAGAGAAGTCTCGATACACAGAACCCCAGTACCAATTACTGACTATGCCACAGACCCCAGGGGATTTACTATATCACTATATCCCTGACTAGAGTGGAAGTGCAAAAACCATAGCAGTACAAGTGCAACAAAATATTCCATGGGGTACAAAGGTCCCCTCAGTGAGTGGCATATGATTTTATTAACGGACCACGGCAAGATGAAGAATATAAATGCATACATATTACAAACTTTAGTCATAAAGGACGCAAATGCAAAGACAAAAGGATTAAAACATCAGAGACTGTTATTAAAAATATTAATAAATTGGAATTAAATTTAATAATAAAAATTAAAAATTAAAATTAAATCTGGCGAACAGCATATATAGTATCATGCTGCCAGATCCAATCAGGGTGTCAAATTACTGTCCCTTAATGAATAAGTATAGTGAATCGGGGTAAAAAGAGGTAAAAAACCCGAAAAACTTCTAGAATCAAACTAATAAGGATTAAAACCACATAGTCCTTCCTATACCCGTCTCCTAAATGAGGGAGTAAAAACGGGACTAGAGGACATTTAATCATAAAAAAGGCTAAAAAATGAGTCAGGGTAGATTAGTGACAATACCAGATCATAAGCTGTTATACACATGGGAAAAATGTCCCACGTGCTGAAAATGAAAGAACATACTAAAAGTATGACCAATAAAGAACATAGGATAGAAATGAGCTCAAATATCATGAGATGATAATATGGAAAATAAAAAACACGTCAATGGTTAGCAATAAAGCAGTTGACGTCTACCTCAATATTATGACCTAAGGGGTGTAAGGTATGTAGCTCAAACACCCATTTGGTTTCAGCTTGGGAAACTGCCCTTGTCTTATTAATACCCCTCCAATGGTTACCGATGACATCGATGCCTATAAATTTCAACGAAGAAGGGTCATTATTATGGTGAAGGCGGTAATGATTCGATAATGAGTGCTCCCTGAAACCCTTCTTAATATTAGAAACATGTTCGCGTAGCCGATCACGCAGACGTCTTGTTGTTCTGCCTATGTACTGTTTGCGACAGGGACACTGTAGCAAATATACCACAAATTTGCTCTGACAGGAAATGAAATGCTTGATATTATAAGTTCTGCCAGTAACAGACGATTGAAATGTGTCGACTCTCCTTTTTCTTGTATTGTCACATTTACAAATGATGCACCTATTACAGGGGTGAAACCCTTTTAAATCATTAAACAAAGATATATTCTTGGGAGGATCAACAACATTTGGAGCAATCATATGCCTAACAGCGGCTGCCTTCCGAAATACAATTTCCGGTTTCTCCGGTAGAATTGCTGTTAAAACTGGGTCCATTTTTAAAATACCCCAATTATCATTCATAATTTTATTGATGGTCTTATATTGGGTCGAAAAAGATGTAATGAAGGGGCAGATTTTCTTTTGATTATTCCTTGGTATATCCATCAACATATTGTTTCTATTCATTTGCGCCACTATCCTAATAGTGTGATCAAGAGTAGCCTCACTATATCCTTTCTCTAGAAACCTTTGTTTTAAAATATTGGCCTGTACATGAAAAGTCCCATCATCTGTGCAATTACGCCTGATCCTCATCATCTGTCCTTTTGGAATATTGGACAGCCATTTAGGATGATGACAACTCCCTAGAGGGATGAAACTATTGCGATCTGTCGATTTGAAGAATGATTTAGTAGTAATCCTACCCATGTGATTGACAAGTGTTAAATCTTAGATTTAACACTTGTCAATCACATGGGTAGGATTACTACTAAATCATTCTTCAAATCGACAGATCGCAATAGTTTCATCCCTCTAGGGAGTTGTCATCATCCTAAATGGCTGTCCAATATTCCAAAAGGACAGATGATGAGGATCAGGCGTAATTGCACAGATGATGGGACTTTTCATGTACAGGCCAATATTTTAAAACAAAGGTTTCTAGAGAAAGGATATAGTGAGGCTACTCTTGATCACACTATTAGGATAGTGGCGCAAATGAATAGAAACAATATGTTGATGGATATACCAAGGAATAATCAAAAGAAAATCTGCCCCTTCATTACATCTTTTTCGACCCAATATAAGACCATCAATAAAATTATGAATGATAATTGGGGTATTTCAAAAATGGACCCAGTTTTAACAGCAATTCTACCGGAGAAACCGGAAATTGTATTTCGGAAGGCAGCCGCTGTTAGGCATATGATTGCTCCAAATGTTGTTGATCCTCCCAAGAATATATCTTTGTTTAATGATTTAAAAGGGTTTCACCCCTGTAATAGGTGCATCATTTGTAAATGTGACAATACAAGAAAAAGGAGAGTCGACACATTTCAATCGTCTGTTACTGGCAGAACTTATAATATCAAGCATTTCATTTCCTGTCAGAGCAAATTTGTGGTATATTTGCTACAGTGTCCCTGTCGCAAACAGTACATAGGCAGAACAACAAGACGTCTGCGTGATCGGCTACGCGAACATGTTTCTAATATTAAGAAGGGTTTCAGGGAGCACTCATTATCGAATCATTACCGCCTTCACCATAATAATGACCCTTCTTCGTTGAAATTTATAGGCATCGATGTCATCGGTAACCATTGGAGGGGTATTAATAAGACAAGGGCAGTTTCCCAAGCTGAAACCAAATGGGTGTTTGAGCTACATACCTTACACCCCTTAGGTCATAATATTGAGGTAGACGTCAACTGCTTTATTGCTAACCATTGACGTGTTTTTTATTTTCCATATTATCATCTCATGATATTTGAGCTCATTTCTATCCTATGTTCTTTATTGGTCATACTTCTAGTATGTTCTTTCATTTTCAGCACGTGGGACATTTTTCCCATGTGTATAACAGCTTATGATCTGGTATTGTCACTAATCTACCCTGACTCATTTTTTAGCCTTTTTTATGATTAAATGTCCTCTAGTCCCGTTTTTACTCCCTCATTTAGGAGACGGGTATAGGAAGGACTATGTGGTTTTAATCCTTATTAGTTTGATTCTAGAAGTTTTTCGGGTTTTTTACCTCTTTTTACCCCGATTCACTATACTTATTCATTAAGGGACAGTAATTTGACACCCTGATTGGATCTGGCAGCATGATACTATATATGCTGTTCGCCAGATTTAATTTTAATTTTTAATTTTTATTATTAAATTTAATTCCAATTTATTAATATTTTTAATAACAGTCTCTGATGTTTTAATCCTTTTGTCTTTGCATTTGCGTCCTTTATGACTAAAGTTTGTAATATGTATGCATTTATATTCTTCATCTTGCCGTGGTCCGTTAATAAAATCATATGCCACTCACTGAGGGGACCTTTGTACCCCATGGAATATTTTGTTGCACTTGTACTGCTATGGTTTTTGCACTTCCACTCTAGTCAGGGATATAGTGATATAGTAAATCCCCTGGGGTCTGTGGCATAGTCAGTAATTGGTACTGGGGTTCTGTGTATCGAGACTTCTCTGTCTCCTCCTTTACTATGTGATAGATCGCGGATCCACGGCAAAATGGCGCTGCCGTGCTCGCGCATGCGCAGTGCTTACTTTCTCCGGGAAAATGGCCGCGGCTCACTGCGCATGTGCCGATTTCCCTATTTCTGACACTGGCGTCGGTCACGCTCCTGTACAGTCTCCCCTCTGATGATGTGCCTTTAGCACGAAAGGCCTAAGGAGGAACTGTGCAGAGCGTGACGTCATTCCACCGCCGGAGCCACGAGGAGGCTCGGCGGTCACCATCACTGGGGTCAGTACTGCTGTATTTTATTTATACATGATATACTACTTGCATACTGCCCTATTGTTCTAATAATAAAAACTCGTTTTTTGGACATACTACACTATTTTGGGCATCTGTTTTTTGGGGCTCCTGCCTGGAGCTTTCACTCCCATAGAAAAAGCACTTTGCCATCCTGAGACGAGGTTTTTTTCTGAAATACCTGGCTGACCTTAAGGGGACCCCCGGACCTATCTTAGGAGTCTGTGATGACCTACCGTGAGGGAGATGCCTGGCTTCTGATGTACCTATTGCTTGTGATGCATGATCACACATGCGCATAACCCATGCGTTTCCGGTGAGTGCGCATTTCTGTTATTCTGACAGAGTGGAGGCCGTGGGAATTCGTGTATCTACAGTTTACCACTGTGGATATTGTACTATCACCTTATTGACTTTTCATCTTTTTTAAGCGCTGCACTCTATTGTTTTGAAACTGATTGTTTGTATTTGAGGCATTATGGTTGCCTAAAGTGTTCTAGCTGCTGACATTTATGAGAGCGCTCACTATTTATCTTTTGTATATTTATGCCAGTCCCTTTGCCTGCACACTTGTTTAAACTTGCTTGATTGTGAACATTCACCAAATAAAAGTGTCAAAGGTAAAAAAAAAAAAACAGACAGACAAGTTTTTGACAAGTCCTTTATTAAAACACCCCAAAAAGGGAGGGAGGAATTTGTGGTGGAGTGTGTGGAGTGGCGGTGTGAGAGGGATGGAGATATTTGTATATCCTATATTCTATATATATTCTGATTGGGAGGGGAGGTGGTGGGGCGGTGCAGGGTGGGGGGGGGGGTTTGTGTGGGGGGAGGGAGGTTTTGTTTAGGGAGGAGGGGAGATTGGATGGGGGGGGTGGTGGGAGTGGAGATGGTGGGAGATGTGATTAATGATTCGGAGGTGGTTTTTTGTATGAGAGTGGTGATGAAATGTGTATTTTATATGGAAAATAGATAAATATTTAAATAATAAAAAAAATAAAACCAGGCAATAGCATTTTTAGGAGACCAACAATGGCAACCTCCCTTATTACAATGGCATTGCTTTCTATTTTAACTAACATTAAAAGAAAAATAAAACCCTATTCTAGGCAAACATTTGATTTAGTTTGGTTTGATATGGACATACTGGAGAAGAGTTAAAACCTCATTTGGGTTCTATTACTATTTATTTACCTATTGGAAGATGTCTCCAATGGCGACAAAGATAAAAACGCATTTTAGTAAAGTGGGGATGGGTTTGAACAATGGCAGAAAATGACATGTTCTATTGCTGCCTGTGCCTTTTTTTAAAAAAAAAAACAAAAAAAAAAAACACCCCAAAAAAGAAATCTCTTCCGAAGAAGATCCAACATCAATCACAATGAATGCCAAACCGCTGAAAAAAAAAAAAAACGCTGGCCGCCGAACATAATGTGTCCTGTTCAGGAACACTAGCTGAATGACTTAAAGATTTGCATCGCATTTATTAATTTTGTGCAATTTCCACATAATTTCATTTGTAACAATTTGTATAATACATGAATTGAAATAGAATTACATTAGTCATAGTTTAGTGAGATGGCCCTTTTTGTACTTATTACACTCCACTCCTACATTGTGCTTGGTATTGGACCACACTAAACTGTTTTTATTCCTTTTCAAGTTTCATTAGTGATTCCAGACATTTGAAACCCATCTCCTTAATAAAAAGACTTTTGTATGTATTAATGTAACCTAATTAAAATAAAACTCATTTAAAAAATGTTATAGCATGCAATAAAGTCTATTCAGTTGTAAAGTTTCTATACTATGTGTAATTGAGTTTCAAGTAAATTGCACATCCAAAAGAACGCGGCCATTTGTATTGACACTGAAATTTGTCATGACATCACCGAGTGACCCCCATGTTTACCTGTCATTTGGCTGTGTCTCCGGATGGGACACGTCATGTTTGGCAGGGGCGGTGGGGTTTTTTTTGTACAGGTTGGCGTTCATCGTGACTTAAGTTGAATCTACTTCAGCGGACATTTAATTTTTTTTGGGGGGGGGGGATTTTATTAAAGAACAAAATCTGTCATCTATGTATTTTTTACTTTTGACACTTTTTTTCGTGAATGAGTAGGGGGAAGAAGTTTAAGGTTCCCCTTAAAATCCATACCAGACCCTTAGGTCTTTTAGGATTTTGCAGGGACCCCACACCTTTTTTTTAATTTTGGCATTGGGTTCCCCTCAAAATCTGTACCAGACTTAAAGGACCTGGTATTGATTGGGGGGATCTCCATGCTGTTTTTTTTGTTTTGTTTTTTAAGCAGCATGTTTTGTTTATATTCTGTTTATATTCTGCTGGCAGAGGAGAATTCTGCTAACAGCAGATGAGTCAAGGATGCAGAAGCCAAATGCTCCTTAACAATCAATGCTCTTCTGAAATAAACAAAATGAATGCCTGAAGATGTGAAAAAAATTCCAACAATGAAAAGGCCCATTAACAAATGTATCTGAAAATGAATTCTTCAATTAACAAAAGGATCCAAAAGCAAAATTGAACAAAATTTTCCAATGTACTCATGTCTATTGAAGTGATTGAAGGAAGAATGAAAAATGCTTCCCCATGTCTGAAGCAGACCTATGATATATTTCTCCAAGTTACACATCACAGGTGTAGACACAGTCATGTGACTCTTTAAATGATAAGTTCACCTTTGGGAACACTCATACATGTTCCACCTGTTTTTAGGGTGGAATATATATTATGTTCCAGCTGCTGCAGTCTCTCCCTGATCCACTGTCTCTAGTGACAGTGAGCCAGGGATCTTCTCCCCGAACTCGCTGTCACAATTGTTTTTAAAAACGCAGTCCGAGTCATTAATTCACAGAGTTCTGTGAATGGAAAAACTACAACTACAGTAAGCCTTTTTGGCTGATGGCTCATAGTTTTCAATGAACTACCAGAGCTCTGGTGAGCACTCTAGGTAGTTTATTGATGGTTCTTGTTATTGTGTAACTGCCTGCTCATATGAGGTATGAGAAGACAGCTGACACTGACAATCTGCAGGAGCCTTGCATTGCACCCGTGATCTGCTGATTGCAAGGGCAATGCTTTACAGGCTCCTAATAAAAAATAATAAATGCACATTTTTTTACCTGCAAAAAGATGTGAATTTCTTCTTTTTTAAGGTGAACTTATCCTTTAACTATTTATCATCCATAGAATGTATGTACAGTATATTGTCTGTGTCACGGTCGCCCGATCGCCACCCTCAACATGCGACAATTGCGCGACTGGGACCAACAATAATGCGTCACGCCCGCGATGTCAGACCCCAGACCTTATCACCAAACTCGTGACCAAAGAACTGGCCGATCTAAAACCGCGATGTGACGTACGTAACAATGCCACACTCAGCTGCGCCCTGCACAACGATTGTCCAGCTAATGGAACGCAATCGACGCACCGGCAGCCTGAATGCGCTTGTTACTGGGTCGGGTTAATTACGCAACTAACCCTTCACTGCCACCACCCCTTTTTGTACAGAGAAAGGGGAAACTCTCTTTATCAAATATACACTGTAATGGTTGAAAGTCGCCTGTCCAATACGGTCACTGCAGGCCGATTGGGCAGAGGATTAAACAAACACAGTAGCGTCTCTTCAAAGGCAGGAATTCGTGAATTGCAAGTAAGCGCTTAGAAACAGTTTAACACTTTCAGAAAGAAAGATGTATTACTAAAAGAGTCAAACAGGTGCAATAAAATATTTACAAAGAAGATGTAACTAGATATATATATTTATATATAAAAACAGCATATCACTGCCAAGAGATAACAGAGAGAAGTTAAAAGGTAAAGTTACTTGCCATGTTAAGCCTTGAGGTAGCACATCCAAGTTGCAGAGCGAAGGGTCTTTGATCTCCTGCTGTTACCATGGTAAAATTAGGAGATGTCTTTAGCTTATCCTCAGGCCTACAGCCTGTGCTTTTTTAAAGTCCCCCAGCAGGGGGGTGCCTTTGAGTAACTGGCCAATACTCTGTTTAGGGAGGGATCTCAGGCGGACTCTGAATTAAAACCAATATCTTCATAATCCATGATATGAAACGCAGGGGACAAACTGACTTGAGGAATGTTCATTTCATTCTGTCACCTTAAGCTGTTAGGTTTTATGAGGTTACAGTCTCTTTCAATTCCTGGGAGAAGCTGCCTTAACTGTTTTAAGATTTTAAGCCTACACAGGTTCTTGGGTCAGTGCTTCCCAATTCTCTGAGGAACACTGGCCTTATCATGACTTACTGTAGGTGAGGAAGGCTACACTTTCGCAGACTGCTCGGCACCGAACTAGGGATGCCTTGCCCTGCTGTTGACCCATAACCAGCACACACCATCTGTCACTGTGCCTCTAAGGAAGGGAGGGGGAAGGAGAATAAAGGATTGAGGAATACTTCTAATAAAAAAGGGGAACTCCGCGTCCAGCTCTGATGAGCCAGTTTGCTACAGTCTGGAATTCAAGCGGTTAAGACAAGCTCACAGTTGCTGCAGTAACCATGATCTTGGCATAGTATTTCACCCAGCTCCTGTTTATTTAGTGAAAGTGATTTGGGTGGTAATAAATCCATCCAATCACTTTTAAAGGATTGTTTCTGGGCAGTCCTGTTCCTGCAGGGCCTCCCGCGATCTTGGTAAATGGTGTCAGGTTGGAGAAAGGAAGAAGATTGGGGAACATGCACTCTAAACTGATGAGCTGTAAAGGCATTTAACGCATCAACTATAGAAATTTTATGTACCATTGTTTTCTGCTATATAATGGGCACACACAGTTTTGGGGTTGATATGTTTGATACCTATTTATTTAATGCAACCCCCATCTTATATATTTTACAAAAAATGGGTATTTTATTCTCTTTATTTTATTGGGTTTTTTTTCTAAAAAAAAATGTGAAAAGAATTTGGTCAAATATTGTACAGCCCAAAACAGAAAATCAGCTGTCATAATTTTATTCTGAATGTCCTCTGCTTTATATTGAAGAAGAAGTCTTAAAAGCAGATTTAAAATTACTATATGCAAAATTGGAATACAGATTCAGGCTTAGAAATACTATAAAGAGAGTAGAAGATGTTCATAGGAATTTAATACTAAGAAAGACTATGGAAGTTAATGTTAGTTAGTATGGAGGATGACTGGATGTTAGAGGGAAGTTAAATGTGCAGGCATGATGCCCATACAATCACCAAGCTTGGCCAAGTGTGCATGTTTACTATATTAAAAAGAGAAGGGTTGGGAGTAAAATTGCCTGCTACAGCAAAACACCTCCAAGTCAGGCAGCTACCATCCCATGCCTGTCCCATGGGCACCCTAAGTGTCAGGCATAAATATAAACAAGAAAAGCAGGTGAAAAGGTCTGTAAAAACTGAAATAAGGAGACCCAGGCAAGGCAAAGATCAGAGTGAGTAATAGGTAGATATATGTTCCAGATCAAATATCACAATAAATAGACTGTAGAACATAGTAACATAATTATCCCCATCTACCAGGTCTTTATATCATTTTAATCGCTTCAATACAGGGCACTTTTACCCCCTTCCTGCCCAGGCCATTTTTCAGGTTTCAGCGCTCTCACACTTTGAATGACAATTGTGTGGTCATACAACATTGTACCCAAGCTAAAATTTTATCATTTTCCTCACACAACTAGAACTTTCTTTTCGTGGTATTTAATCACCACTGGGGTTTTTATTTTTTACTAAATAAAAAAAAAAATCCGAAAGTTTGGAAAAAAAAACACATTTTTCTTTGTTTCTGTTATAAAAGTTTGCAAATAAATAATTGTTCTTCATAAATTTAGGCCAAGGTGTATTCTGCTACATGTCTTTGGTGAAAATAACCCAAATTAGGATGTATTTTTTAGTTTGTAGGAAAGTTATAGAGTTCACAAACTATGGTATAGATCTGAATATTGATCAATCCTGAAGTACTAACAGCCAATCTACTTTTTTGAGGTCCAAGAATGTCAGAACAGTACAGATATCCTCCAAATGACCCCTTTTTGCAAAGTATACAAGCGTACTTCATAAGAGGCATGGCGAGTTTCTTGAAGTTGTATTTTTTTTGTCATAATTTTTCGGAAAATGAAAAAATGTAAACAATTATTTTCACTATTTTTTTACATACTGTCACCAGTGCAGTACAGCATCATCATATAACTGGCATGGCGGTGATCAGGGACACTGACTGGTGACAGTATGAAAAAAAAATATATAATTTTTTTAAATTTTTAAAAAATTTTTAAACATTTTTTAATTTTTTTTATTATTTTTAATTTTTTATTACATTTTATTACATTTGTTTTCCTTTTTTTCAGATTTTTTTTTCATATTTCAGTTTGACCAAAGTAGTACAATGTTACCATAGTAACACTGTACTACTTTGGGGAAGTGATCAGTATTTTTCTTTTTACACAATTTGCTCATTTCTCTGAATGACATCGATTCATTCAGGGTTTTTTTTTTTTATTATTTGTGCTTAGCTGTGATTTGGCCATGGTTAATCACATGACACAGCAGGGCTGTGATTGGCCCAGCTTGTGCATGTGATCGCTGTGACCATTAACAGCTAGACACACTAGTATACAATGGGTGGCATGAATGAAGCCATCCATTGTATACAACTGTCATGTGACCTGCTGTGATTGGTCACAGCAGGTCACAAGGTACCGGCAACGGGGCCAGTACTCAGATCTGTCATCAGCCGTGTCCGAGGTACACGGCCGGTGACAGATCGTGCCGCTGCGCGGCTCTGCAGGCACACAAACTGTGCATGCCTGAAAGGACGCCATATGGCATCCACCCGGAAAGGTGAGTGTTTTTGCCGGCCGCCATTGGGCCATAGGCCGGGTGGGAACCGGTTAAGACATACTGCACTTATTATATAAATGTACAGTATATTTGGTGAGGCTGGAGATCATGATGAGATACATGATGAGAAACTGAGATATACATTCAAATATTAAAAAAAAATAACCTTCTTGCTATGGCAGCCAATCATGTTCTCTTTTTCATGTTTCTCAAGTAGGAAGGGATACTACGGCCATAACAATATGCTTTCTTCAGGTGCATTTAAGTGTGAGGACCACTGAGACCAGTGATGAGTGTAAGAATTTAATGTTTTTGTCCTGAGACAGGTAGACTACATCTTTAAGTTGTGGAGAGACTAAATAAAAACCTCCAGGAGCCCAACCATTTTTGACTAGATAAACAACTTATTCCAACTTATATTACAAGTTAAATTTATTTTTTGTAAATTGAATTCTGCGTAATTCCCACAGAACAGCTAACAAAGGAAGAAGGTCTTCAATACTTTTAGCACCTTTTAATGAATGTGCTTATACCTTTTTAATCCACGTATTTACTTCACTCAGTTGTCAGTTTAAATATAGATTCTTGCATTAAAATCTGTTGAAATTCACAAAGAAAAAAATGATTTGTGTAATGTGCAAATAAAGTTCTTTGTTCATTATGCCGGGAGTTGAAACTAAGGAAAAAGTAATTAAACATGAACCCTAATGTGAAAGGTGCTTTATCGTTACATGTAAGCATACATAAAAAGAATCACATTTACAATAAAAAAATTGGTAATTGCTATCCTAAAGGAAAAATGTGTTGTGAGAACATGTGCTGCTGTAGTGCTGTTCCAATGGCATCAGTACATTGTGTCTCATTGATGTGGAACAGGTATGCCGATTACGAATTGTGACTTCATATTGACCTTACAATCTGCATAACTATTCCCAGTCATTAACTTAGAAAAACTAAGACACAGTCATGCAACCAAAAAAAAATATTTATTCCCAGATTTAACTTTAAAATTAAAACCGTGAAGTAACAGATCAAGATAACGGTTACAAAATGCACTTCTTGCTCATTTTTTTTCTTAGCCAAGTTTTATTGGATGAAAGTTTAACAGTTTTACTACACTTCCGTAGTGATGGATCCCTGTCTGTGTTGCCTAAATTTGTTTGTTTCCACCCTACAGCTATGTCATTAGCCTCCTATTAAGGCAAAGTGTGGAAACATACATCCAAACCAGTCAGCAACTGTGGCTTCTATTTTTGCCCTGGTTCTGGCAGCTTCGCTAAGAGGGCTCCTCAGTAACATGGGAGCTGTCAGGGGCGGACTGACAACTCATGGGGCCCCCACACAATAGCGGATCATGGGGCCCCTGTGTCCTTGCCCACACTCAAAGCACACCCAAAAAAGCCTATAAAAGGTACCAGGGGCATTTCATGGGGCCCCTTACTGACCCTGGGCCTTCAGGCAGTGCCCAAGTGCTCAGATGGTCAGTCCGCCCCTGGAGCTGTCAGTGTCAGTGCAGAAACCAGAGATACTGCTGCTGGCTGTCCTGCGTGTGTGCTCTCAGTGACTGTTCTGTGTGTTTGCTTCAAGTGGTTGTCTTGAGTGCATGCTTTCAGTGGCTCTCTCTGGTGGTGGAGGGGTAAGGGTGGCTATCATGTGTGCATGCTCCCAATGGCTATCCTGTGTATGCTCCCAGTGACAATCCTGTGTGCCTACACTTTGTGGCCAGCTCAGTCAGCAACAGCAGCTGGGAAGACAGAATTTTACAGTTATCACCAAAAAAGGAAGTGAACAGAATTCTTCTAATGGGGACATTTAAACCTTTCTTTGCGCTGCAACAAATAGGTTTTGGCTGTGGATACAATGTAGGTTTTCTTATCAAAATATAAACAAGAATGTCAATACCTAGACCTTACTTCCTTAAATAGAACTTATCCTAGTAACATTTTAGAAAGTTGCTGATTATGTTTTTGGGCTATGGTAGGGAAATGGAACATACAACTTTCAGGCAGAAAGAGGCCTTGTGAACTGGTGAATGAGTAAACTGGACCCCTATACCGATTCACCAAGGAAGTATCCACTCAATACTGGTAAAAGCAAAGGAGAAAGGGGGCGGGGCCTGGTGACATCATTGCCACCTTTTTACAGAGTGGGAGTTTTGAATTGCAAATCACTATGTTACTGCTTCTATCATGCGAGTGACACTCTGGAATTATTTTATGTGGAATTAAAACCAGGGGCAGACTGACTATTTGGAAACTCGGGCACTGCCCGAGGGCCCGGGGTCAGTAGGGGGCCCCATGAGATGCCCCTGGTACCTTTTTCATAGGCTTTTTTGAGTTTGGTCAAGGACACAGGGGATCATGAGGCCCCATGAGTTGTCAGTCCGCCCCTGATTAAAACAGTATTACACTATGGGAGATGTCCTCTGTTCTTTCTATATGTGAAGTTAAGCTGTGAGAGTCCCCTTTATACTGTCATTGAAGGGGTGCATGTCATCAGCTCTCTGCTGCCATCTAGAGCATCTTTTTGGAATGACCATGCTTGGTTGACCTGTATTAATTTATGGGTCGATGGTAGGAGGTGAGCGGCCATCCATATATATTTTTAGGTGGAGGAACACTAAGTTAAGGTGGAGCACTGTGTTTTTCAAATAGACTTTATTTATCCGGAGCACATCCTAGTGATTCTTCACCATTCAAGCACCTTATTTAATTTTCACGATTCAAGCACTTTAGATTTCATATTTTGATTGAAGTATCACGTTTGAATCTGTTTATGGATTATTATGTTTATATGAGTTAGCGCAACACTATTAATGTATGTTTAAAGTAGAGACTTTTTTTTAGGGGGGGGGGGTGCATTGGAAATACTGCCAGTGGCTGATAGGTGCTGTGCTGATATTGTTGTTAATACCTTTTTTTTTAAAAAAAGTACATTAATGAAATGGGAAAAAAAAGCCTGATGGTATTAAATGCTAGCAGGTTACAGCTTGTGCTGTTTGCAAACCTCCTTCAATGCAGGTTGAATCTTAAACTAGGCATATCAAATCATTCATTTTTTGTTGCAATGTACAGCTACTGTATGTAGTGTACACTCTTACAGCCACATACTGTGCACGTAACCTAATATTTATATACTACGTAATTACTGTATTACCAAATATTTATATGTTATTTTATAGTTAATAAACCTATATAATAAAAAATAGCAATGTGTGTATTATTTCTACCAAATTGGGGGTACACAGTTAACAAGGCTGTCCTGCAAAGACTGAAATCTTTTAACTTTTGGCACACTTGCCATTTATCTTCAAATTGTGCATTTTTTTTTTTTGCCATTTCTACTCATAATGTGATTGAGGAGTTCCATTATGTTTATGGTACTGAACTTGCTGATCAACTTAATATCAAAAACAGAAGCTGGCAGGCTTGGTGTCAGGAATGGACTCGCCAATGGTGGCGGGACTCACCTGCCTTGTGGGCTGCAGTACCAAGGCTGGCCAGCGGGTGCTCTCAGCAGCCGGAATCTCACTCCTGCAATCAGGCCATCACCTGAGGCTGATTTCAGGAGGTGTATTTAAGCAGGACCAGGCCTGTGATCAGTGCCTTGGTGTATGTTTCCCATGAGCCCCTGTACCTGCATCCTGTCTGCTTCCTGCCTGATCCTGCTTTGATCCTGACTCTGAACGAACTCTGCCTGTCCTGACCTCGGCTATTCCTGACCACTCTTCCGCTCGCTCCTGGTACCCTGTTTGCCCGTTAGCTACCGACCCGACCCGCCTGACTACGTTGTGCTCCATATATATATATATATATATATATATATCTCTATCTATCAGTTAGGTTTGTTTCACCTTGTTGTATGTATTTGTGTTCGTTTTGGGTTTGGTTTGTTGCACTGCGTTTATGTTTGTGTTGTCCTTAATAAATTATCTTGTTTACACGCTATACCTGAAGTCTGTGTATCCCTGTGTCGGTCCACACACCTCTGATCATTCCCGGAGCCCTGACACTTGGTGTAGACATATTTTAGATATATAAATGATCAAAATGGCCTGTCACCACAGGTTTACTGGTATACAAAAGAATATTTGCCAGGGAGTACTAGAGTTGTTGGTTCGAATCCGAACAATGGCACTACTTGGAGTTTGCATGTTCTCCCTGTGCCTATGTGTGTTTCCTCCAGGCACTCTAGTTTCCTCCCACACTTCAAAGACATGCTGGTAGTTTAATTGGATTCTGTCTAAACTGTCCCCAATATGTGCATGAATGAATGTGAGTTAGGGACCTTAAATCGTAAGCTCCTCGAGAGCAGGGACTGATGTGAATGTACAATATATTTGTCAAGTGTTGCATAAATTGTACCTGTAATAAATAAATAACAAAATGGGCAATATATAGTATTCACATTTCTGGTAGAGTGTGTCTTGAAAGGAAGTGCTGATCTGCTCCCCAGCCACTGCAAGTATTCAATCCTTCATGTGGGTTGAATTTCTGTTTCTCCTGCCACACGCTGTGGTTCTACCTGCCAGCTTATAAGTGTTGTAGTGACTTAATAGCTGGAAGTGTGGAATACTTGCAGCTGCCAGAGAGTAGCAAAGCACTGTATTTGAAGACATGGGCTGCTGAAATGGGAAGTTAACTTACATAGACAGGGTTGCCTTAAGCACTTACAGTTAAAAAAAATAAACCAGAGAAAGAGTAGATGAATCAGGGAAAGATTTCAGCTTCTGTATGTTGCATGCAAAAAAGGTAAATCATACATTTTCTATATATGCATATATTATATTCAGACAAAATGGTACCAAAGTAATTGTTCATCACTTACTTTATGACTGTGTCCTGCTGGTGGTGACCAGTCTTATAAACAAATTAACTAGCTAACTTCTGTGGCAGACAGATGTTTTATCAAAGTATAAAGATGCACATACTGACATGGGTAGAGCAGAGTTTAGCATGCAAACAGATAGTTGGGAGAGTCCACCCATTGCTGTTATCTTCTTTTTGTTGTAACTAATAATATTTTGTTCACCTGTATAGATTCAATGATACAATTATGGTACTCTGTATAGCATAAATTAGTAGTCTGCTGCAATATGTTGATAGCGTGATTCTTGCTTAAGCACAGGCTGGTAATATTGGTCTGAAACTGTTGCATTTTTTGAAACACTTAAGTCTATTTATTTAACTTGTAGAATAAAATTGTGTAGTGATGCAACCTTTGGACTTTTTTTCAGTATATATTGGCTGGATGGGACAATCTGGTTGCTCAGCATCATTGATTGAGCTCAGTTGTAGCATATCTTTCTGTTTTATTGGATATACTCATGTGTACCTGCAACGATGAGAACCACTACAGAGATTACTGACTGGGTTATTTTCCTATACCGAGGAGTATACAGCTTGTATTTTTACTGGAATGGAATAATATAGAAATATTTTGGTCTCATCTTCAATGTTACAAATATCACAGAATTTGGAGATGATGTCACAAAGACTTATCCCCTAGGAACTACATAAGGTTACTTTGGCCAAATACCACATACTTCAACTAATTGCAAGGGGGTTGAGAGTACCTTTAACTCCAACTTTATTTGCACATAATGAGGATTTTAAGACAAGATTCACTCAACTAATTAACCACTTGCCTACTGGGCACTTATACCCCCTTCCTGACCAGGCCATTTTTCAGCTTTCAGCGCTGTGGCACTTTGAATGATAATTGCGCGGTCATGCAACATTGTACCCATATGAAATTTTTATTATTTTTTTCACGCAAATAGAGCTTTCTTTTGGTGGTATTTACTCACCACTGGGTGTTTTATTTTTTGCGCTATAAACAAAAAAAGAGCAAACAATTTGAAAAAAAAAAGTTTTTCTTTGTTTTTATTATAAAAATTTGCAAACAGGTAATTTTTCTCCTTTACTGATGTGCGTTGATGAGGCTGCACTGATAGGCAGCACTGATGGGCACTGATAGGCAGCACTGATGGGCACTGATAGACGGCACTGATGGGCACAGATAGGGGGCACTGATACGGTGGCACGGATAGGCAGCACTGATAGGCAGCACTAATGGGCCCTGGTAGGCTGCACTGATGATCTGGCACCAATGAGTCGGCACTGATGAAGGGGCATTGATAGTTGGCACTGATGGGCACTGATGGGTGGCACTGCTTGGCTGCACTGATGGGCACTGGTGGTGGCACTGGTGGGCACAGGTGAGTGGCACTGCTGGGCACTTGTGGGCAGCACTGGTGGGTGGCACTGCTGGGCACCAATCATCAGGGCACTGAACATCAGTGCCCTGTTGATCTGTGCCGATCCCTCCTCTGACAACTGCTGAGAACACTGTGACAGTGTGAGGAAAGTGCAGTCGATAACCGGCAATTGCATTTCCCGGTGATCTGTGCGTCATTGGACACGGCTGATCACGTGGTAAAAGGCTGCTATGATTGGCCATTTACCACATCACGTGATCAGCTGTGTCCTATGGACACAACGATCACGGAGATTGCAGGGGGCGTGCAGGAGAGCACGTTCTGGGAGGACGTCATATGACGCCCTCCCAGAACTGACTTGCTGCAGTGAAGTCATCATTTGGCTATCTGTGGTCGGCAAGTGGTTAATAAATGTTCTTTTGATGTGATTACACTGACCCACATGCAGCAGGAGAGAGTGGATGTGCTAAATCAGATTTCAGAAATTAATTGCCAGTTGATTACAACTATAAGACAACAGGTATTAAATAGAATGAAGGCGTCAATGGAAGAAAAATGGGCCCATTTAGAAGAAATGTTGAGGATTGTAAAAACCCTACATTTGAAAGAAAGAAGGCACATTACATTAACAACAGGAACTATGACTGGGCCAATTCTCAATATACTGTACAGTAGATGGATTAGACCATTTAATAGGCTGGCAAGCAAACAGGTTTCTTCTAATTCAATATCCTCCATCTGGATCATCAGCCATGGGACTACTACTTCTTTAGAAAAAATGTCTTTAAAACAAACCATTGGAGAAGGGGAGGTAGAGCCAGCAGGAGAAAAGCAAACCCAAGGGGCAACAACACATTGCAGGAACAAAGTATTACTCTGGAAACTGATGTGATACTTAATGATTCGTCTGTGAATCATTCCTCATATGAACTTAATGTATGAAGTACAGGCCCTTTTTCCTGGATAGGAAGAATAGTGTGACTTTGAAACAGGACATGTATAGAATTTTTAGACAGCTTAGGTTGAAGGCCTTATTTATTGGTAGACCAAATGTTGTGCATGTATCTATGTCTCCTTCGTAAAAAATGTGAATTTAAAAGTATAAGCCCAGTAACTCCTCTTAGTTTATTTCCTGCTATAGAATTGTATACAAAAAAGTGGAAGCAGTTATGGAATCTTTTTTAGCTGATCAATCTAACAGAGATCATACTGTATCAGGGGTGGACTGACCATTTGGAAACTCGGGCACTGCCCGAGGGCCCGGGGTCAGTAGGGTGCCCCATGAGATGCCCCTGGTACCTTTTTCATAGGTTTTTTTGAGTTTGGTCAAGGACACAGGGGCCCCATGATCCCCTATTGCCCAGGGGCCCCGTGAGTTGTCAGTCCGCCCTTGTGCTGTATATCGAAGAATTGTACAGGAGAAAAGGGCTCTTGCGTTCTTGCCCATCAAGTGAGATTTTACTATCAAACCAGCAGATAAGGGTGTTTTTATGGATACCACCAAGTATGTGGATACAATTTTGTAAGAATTACAGAACATAGATACATATTTGCTCTTAGAATCTAATCTCAGGTTCAAACTAAAAAGTTTAAAATGATTATCACTGGGGCATTTAGAAATTGGTTAATTGATGTGGATACCAAAACTTTTTAATTAAGGAATATTCTGTCAATTATGTTATATACACATTCCTGAAATTCATAACGATTCTTATAATCTACAGGGAGAACTGATAGACTTGGAAATGTAGTCAGCATGTCCAGTGCTTGCCAAATATCTTGATAAAATACTAGTTAGAACAACAAAATCATATGTAAGTGATACTAGTGATGCTTTGGATAAAATAAGGAATAGTAAGGTGGCTCCTTTCTCCATTATCATTACTTGGGATGTCTCCAGTTTATATACTGCACATCTATCCCATTTGGGACTTGATGCTTGTCATTGTATGCTAATTGCATCACAGATGTATACCACATTGCAGATATCTTTATCTTTGGATTTATTGATGATCATGTTGGGAAATATTTTTTTTCTTTTAATAGAAAGATGTTTTTATATTTGGAGGGAGCAGTGATTAGCTCACTTGTAGCCTCCATATGCAAACATGTTCATGAATATGTTTGAAGAATCATTAATTTATTCTAGCATTTTATCTCAATCAGATTGTATATGATGGTATTGTTTTATCAATTGCTTGTTTATGATGTTGGAGCATGAGTCATTAGTCTTTCAGCAGTATTTGAACTGTATGATTCCTGGAGTAAACTTTAAAATCACTTGGGGACTTTAAAAAGATATGGGGAGGCTTCTAAATTAGTGACCTATACATCAAGTCCACAGGTTGTATCCAGCTGTTACATTATAATAGTTTTCATCCCCTGAATATATTCAGATCAATACTGAGAAGCCAATTTGCAAGGGGTAATCATATAGTAAGTGAATCTGATGACACAGAGAAATTTGTCTGGGAGCAATGGTACTGAAATTGATACAAAGAGGTTATCCTAGTAGTAAGATGTGCAGTGGTGTATTTAGGTTTTGTGCTGCCTTAGGCAACACAAAGATCGTTTGCCCCCACGGACCAACACCCCCCTTTCCCTTTCCGCGGAGAGAGCCTGACATTGACCAACAACACCCCTGCCCCTCACCTGGGAGAGTCTTCCACTAACCCCCCCCCCCGGCGATAGAGAGAAAGACACATATCTTCACAGCTCCGGACATCTCTGGGAACAAGAGTCAGGCTCTACATACACCATCAAGCAGCCCGCAGCCTTTCTCGAATCCCACCTGGTTCCCATGGCACACATGTCACTTCTTCCATCCCTTCTTCTGGGGAGAGGTGCTGCCCCCCTGAAAAATGCCGCCCTAGGCAAGTGCCTTGTTTGCGTGTAGTAAATACGCTCCTAAAATTGTGAACATATTAATCACATACAAGTCTAAGCCCTCCAGAGAGTCTCACTTCAAGTTGCCTTTGTGACACAGTACCAATGCTTTTCATCTCAGCTTTATGGTATAGTGAAGAAATATTGGGAACAAAGTGACAGAATTTTGTTAATCACCACACACATAGAGGAAGTAGTATCAAGATACAAACATATCCTTGTCAATCTATGTTTGTTTTAAATATTCTAAAGTGTCCATATGGACCCCTCTATATGTATGAAACTATGCAGGAGGTGAAAGACTGAGTGTATCAACATTAAAAAACCCCCACTTGTTTCACAGTATAACATTGGCTTTCCCACCCTACGGAGAATATATACATCCTTTGTTGTACTCACATCAGATGACTTCAAGATCCTAGATGACAGTAGCAGGAGATTCCTAACAGTTATCTCATTATATAACTTAGGCTCCACCCTTTTTAGGAAACCTTCATCTGGAAATATGATCCTAAACACCCCTGCTACCACCCAACAACTTTGGTGTCTAGTATACTGTAAAGCCAGTATCTTCATTTAAAGAGAAATTGTACTAGACAGGAAGACTTTTAGACTGAGGCCAAGGCCCTGCAAAGGCACTTGATGGAGCAAGGCTATAGTAAATCTTGCCTCAAAAAAGCATACCATTGGGCTAGAAGTCAGAATAGACAGGTTTTGATCCACAACAGGAAACCTATACCCAACGTACAAAGCGTAAGACTAATAACATGTTATTCAGGCCAACAGAAGCAGACTCATCAAATAATGAACATATGTTGACATCTGTTTGTGATAGATAACAAAGTTTCCAAATATTTGAAAAGTTACCCATAAATTACCTATGGAAGATTGTTACAGTATCTTTAGAGGAAAAATTGGTCCATAGTCACTATTCAACTAAATCCAGAACTAGGACAAAAACCTGCGGGAGATGCAATTTCTGTAGGTTTATCACAAAAACATGACAAATTACTCTGTTGGAAAGTTGGAAACCCCAATAAGCTGTTATTTCGAATTGTATCCTGGATTTGACTTATCCAACATCCATTTTTTTTGCCTTAGAGCACATACACCCTGAGCACATACCCCCTCATGAGAGGGGATATTGATAAATTTCTATTGCAATGTGAAACTAAATGGATTTTTAATTTGGCAGCAACTAAATTTCTGGGGCTTAATGATGCTCTCAGTTTCAAGTCTTTCTTATAGTTGCTCTTGACCTTTAATCTTGTTCCCCAATAAGTACTTTGTGTGCATTGGTTATGGTTTACTTAATTCCTTAATTTGCAGTTAAGTATTGATATTTATAAGGTTCCTCTGAAGTGGTATAAATTTACCAGGACTACTCTACTTACTAAATGTTTTATTTCGGTAAGCGAGATAGGTTTGTTTGTATTATGTGTGATGAGGCATCTTTCAATTAGCATTTGCACCTCTTGTTTTTTTATTCACTTTAGGGGGATAGGAAGCCATGGGGCACTCCGGGCGCCGCCTAGGGTAGGGTGTTGGCTGCTGTTGTCAGTGATGCGGCCTCCCTCCAGGGCAGTGTCTTCAAGTGACCCTTGTTTGTGTTATCCTGCCCCTTCTAGTTCCATCTGCAGTGCCATCCAAAAGATCCCTGAGTGATTGCAGCCAAATGACCGTGCTGTTAGGAATGGTTGTTGTTGCCTGTGAATACCTACCCCGAACTACATTCTTCCAAGATGGTGCCAGCATGCCGGTGAGTGACCAGGGGGTGGGGACGTGCATGCTCAGGGGTCCTATTATGCATCCCCACCCCGCAAGGGACATCAGACGCTGGCGGGGTAGGAGAGATATATACATTGGTCAAGTGGTGGCTTATTTGCTGTGGTCCTGGCCGTCATGGACGCCTTGGTTTGGTCTATCAAATGGTCTTTAGGAGTGAAAAACAAACTTAAAACCTGCAATGTTTGGAGCCTATATATACTTTCTTTTTGGATATTATTTGTTATTTAGTGACAGTGATATTTTGTGTATTTTCATATCCTTTTACTATCCTAGGATATTTGAACCACTGTCCCATACTTTTGCAAGGCTCATGTAGTGTACACATACTCGTGGGTGCCCCACTCTTTAGCTGTGAAGAAACTAATATTTTTGATGCGTTCACTTCTGAGAAGTTAGTAGGTTTTTCATGGGTGAATCCATATTAAAAGTAGATTTTTTAGTCCTGCCTTGGGCAGGAGGACTTTTAGTACTTTTCTTTTTGCAGTATTAACTTTAATAACAAGTATTCCCTTGTTTATGGATTTTTCCAGGGTGGTTTCAGTGCAGATTTCGTCTCTTCTATGGTATACTAACCTTCTTGTGCGTGGTCATGTGGGTGACTGGATCTCAATTTTCAATTATTCCATATCTGTTAATTTGGCTTTGAGAAGCCCTGGTAAGAATTGCCTTTCAGGAGATCTATTATGATTCATGTGTTTATGTAATTGTAGCACTACCCCCTTAGGAGTTGCTGAGTTTTGGGTCCCCCTATAGTTCTGCACAGCAACACACATTTTCTTCAGACCTTGCACACAGGAGACAGTAAACAGTCCTAGAGTTTGTTTGTTTTATTTGTTTTGTTTTGTTAGAGGGTTGTGTGGTTTGCTCAAGGGAACTGTCACTGTGGAAAAAATCCTTAGCAACTATTTTTTTTTAAATAAATGTGTTCTTTTGTAATAATAACATTTAGAACATTTTATACATGGTTTCTTGGCACCTTAAAAGTCCCTGTCCTTCAAATCCACTTATTGTTTTTATGTCATAGCATGTTTTGTGAGTTCAAAAACGACATGAAAAAACTATGTGAAACTATATGACTAAAAGCATCATGAAATTACATCCAGTAAAGAGATTGCATGACAACAATGCTTGTGATTTAAATGATATACAGTGCAAGCACTATTTATTATAAGTTATTACTATAAACCATAGAGTCCCAGGGACCACCATGGCACCGCACCTCCCTAGGAAGGAGAACTAGATAATCATAATAAAAAAAACCACAACATACATCTTATGGGGGACCTAAAATAAAATAGTCAATATACATACCACTTGAAGGGGTCTCAGAGTATCCCTTCAACTTAAACAAAATTATACCATTCTATTAGCCCTCTTCTATTATACCACAGTATATGGTGCTTGGTCCTTAGGGAGACCTACAAAAAGCTGCATACAGTTGTGGCCAAAATTATTCAACCCCCAATGCTGTAAAGGGGTTTAGGGACTATAGTGTACATTTGGAATTGTATTCAGAATCAAATCCTACAAGGACGTTGTAACTACCCAAATGCAACTAAAATGACATCAATTGTTTATGTAATACAGTAGTAAATGGTTCTTATGTGGTTTCTTCATTGCCACAATTATTCAACCCCTTAAAGACTACCACTCTGAAGAACAGAGGTTCATACAGGTGCTTTCCATCAGGTATTGAAAACACCTGTGGATGTCACCGAGCAGCAATCAAGCATAATAAGCACCAATTAGGCAGCTTTAAAATGACTGTGATACTCAGCTCCTTCTAGACATTTACTGGTGTGGTTACAAACATGGTGAAGGCAAGAGAATGGTCCAGGAAGACAAGAGAAGAGGTGATTTCTCTTCACAGGAAGGGCAATGGCTATAAGAAGATTGCAAAGATGTTAAACATACCAAGAGACACCTTAGGAAGCATCATTCGCAAATTCAAGGCAAAGGGCACTGTTGAAACGCTACCTGGTCGTGGCAGAAAGAAGATGCTGACTTCGACTGCTGTGCGCTACCTGAAGCGTAGAGTGGAGAGAAGTCCCCGTGTGACTGCTGAGGAACTGAGAAAAGATTTGTCAGATGTGGGTACAGAAGTTTCAGCCCAGACAATAAGACGCACACTGCGTAATGAAGGCCTCCGTGCCAGAACTCCCAGGCGTACCCCCTTGCTGTCTCCAAAGAATAAGAAGAGTCGACTGCAGTATGCCAAAAGCCATGTGGACAAACCACAAAAGTTGTGGGATAGTGTTCTGTGGACTGATGAAACAAAATTAGAACTGTTTGGGCCCATGGATCAACGCTATGTTTGGAGGAGGAAGAACAAGGCCTATGATGAAAAGAACACCTTGCCTACTGTGAAGCATGGTGGAGGGTCAATCATGCTTTGGGGCTGTTTTGCTTCTGCAGGTACAGGGAAGCTTCAGCGTGTGCAAGGTACCATGACTTTCTCTTCAGTACCAGGAGATATTGGATGGAAACGTGATGCAGTCCGTCACACACCTGAGGCTTGGGAGACGTTGGACCTTTCAACAGGACAATGATCCCAAGCATACCTCCAAGTCCACTAGAGCATGGTTGCAGAGGAAAGGCTGGAACATTTTGGAGTGGCCATCGCAGTCACCAGACTTAAATCCGATTGAGAACCTCTGGTGGGACTTAAAGAAAGCAGTTGCAGTGCGCAAGCCTAAGAATGTGACTGAACTGGAGGCCTTTGCCCATGAAGAATGGGCGAAGATACCCGTAGATCGCTGCAAGACACTTGTGTCAAGCTATGCTTCACGTTTAAAAGCTGTTATAACTGTAAAAGGATGCTGTACTAAGTACTAAGATTGAATGTCACTTGGGGGTTGAATAAAACTGATAATGCTGTGAGCACAGAAAAGACATTTGTGGTTATTTCATTATAACTGTTATGTTATATTTGTCTGACCTACAAGTGCCTCTTTAATGTAAATGTAAGCAAGATGACTGAATGATCAAAAGCAATGTCAAACTGGCCAAAACACTCAATTTCAGTGGGGGTTGAATAATTTTGGCCACAACTGTAACTGCATAGCACAACCTAGAACATTATGGAATACTAGCTTAGATATCTATATAGACAATTAAATCAATACTATCCTTTTTATGTTGCCACTGTAATGCATATGTGCTTCCCATGGGGCCCCCTATCGCAAAAGTATCCGCATATTCCAAACAGTATTTTAGAATACTACACTAACAATCCATAGAGAAGAATAACAATGACAGCCCTATGGAAAAAGTACTACAACTCATATCACTCAACTTTTAAATAAACCTCCCTGTGTGCAAATTCCCAAGTATTAACAAAAAACACCCAATTTTCACCATCCAATAAATTATCTTGCAGTATGTGTTTCTCTGGGTGAGGTAGGGGCAGAAATGCAGCAAAACATATTCCTACCATTTAATATATTCCTATATTGATAAACCCCTCCCTTGGCTAGTGACATAATTTCCATCGGAACCAGAATGTCATCATTTGGCCATATTGGATACAGGAAATATATCCTATATTCCTATATTCACTGGTCTGCTCTTCACCAAGCTATATGGAGTTCAAAGATCCCACAGCAACAACCACCCTGTAGCTCACCTCCACTTTCCTCAACCTGAAAATGATAAGGAGCATATGAAACATCGCCACCTAATTCATTGCAGAAATGTAACTGTCAGCATATTATTGAAGGTCAAAAACACCCATAAGCATTACTAATCCCCAATTTTCAATCTGGTCACATTTTACCTGCACCTGGATGGGTGTAAACCTCCATGCTGCTATATGGCAAACACCAAAAAAATCATTTCCCTGCACCCCTAAAGCACAAAATATCTCCAAACATGTGAATGAACTCTAAATTCTATATATAGTGCTCAGCATAAATGAGTACACTCCTTTTGAAAGGTACGATTGTAATCAATATCGCAATGAACATAAGAACAATTTCCAAAATTTTGACAAAACTGAGTTTTATTTGCTTAGCTTATTACATGAAAGAAAGGTTGACCACTTACCTACTGGGCACTTACACCCCCTTCCTGCCCAGGACAATTTTCAGCTTTCAGCGCTGTTGCACTTTGAATGACAATTACACGTTCATGCAACACTGTACCCATATTAAATTTTATAATTTTTTTCACGCAAATAGAGCTTTCTTTTGATGGTATTTAATCGCCGCTGGGTGGTTTATTTTTTGCGCTATAAACAAAAACAGCATGAACTTTAAAAAAAAGTTTTCCATTGTTTCAATTATAACATTTTACAAACAGGTAATTTTTCTCCTTCACTTATGTGCGTTGATGAGGCTGCACTGATAGGCAGCACTTGTGGGCACTGATAGGCAGAACTGATGGGCACTCATGGGCAGCACTGATAGGCACTGATGAGGGGGCATGGATAGGCAGCAATGATGGGCACTGATAGGAGGCACTGATAGAAGGCACTGATAGGTGGCATTGATAGGTGGCACTGATGATCTGGCACTGATGATGCACTGATAGGAGGAACTGATGGGCAGCACTGACGGGCAGCACTGATGGGTGGCACTGCTGGGCACAGGTGGGTGGCACTGCTAGGCACTGCTCGGCACAGGTGGATGGGCAAAGGTTGGCAATGGGCACAAGTGGGTGGCACTGTGGGGCACAGGTGGGTAGCACTGATAGGCACAGATGGGTGGCACAGGTGGGCGGCACTGCAGTGCCCTGATGATCAGTGCCGAACACTTCTCTGACAATTACCGGTTATCGGCAGTACTTTCCTCACGCTGTGACAGCATGAGGAAAGTGCAGCTGATAACCGGCAACTGTATTTACCCGGTGATCTACTGTGTCATTGGACACAGCTGATCACGTGGTAAAAGGTCACTGTGATTGGCCGTTTACCATATCAAGTGATCAGCTTTGTCCGTAGGACACAGCGATCACTGGCCGCGCCAGGTGCGTACCACTGGGGGAGTGCTGTGTTTTCTGGAATTACATTCATGGACGTTGTCCCACAACTAAACAACCCCACTGTAGCCGTCTTTCGGCTATAGCACAGTAGGGAAGAAGTTAATGATATAACTTAGATTACAAAATCTTCCGTTTTACTCAAATTAGCAAAAATGAATAGACCCCACAACAATAACTACTCCATTTAGTATTTTGTATGACCTCCATGATTTGTAAAGATAACACCAAGTCTTCTAGGCATGGAATGAACAAGCTGGCGACATATTGCAACATCTATCTTTTTCCATTCTTCAAGAACGACCTCTTTAAGAGCCTGGATGCTGGATGGAAAGTGGTGCGCAACTTGTGTTTTCAGAAATCCCCCATAGGTGTTCAATTGGGTTCAGATCAGGAGACATACTTGGCCATTGAATCACTTTCACCCCGTTCTTCTTCAGAAATGCAACAGTGGCCTTAGATGTGTGTTTTGGATCATTGGTATGTTGGAAAAGTACATGACGACCAAGGGCATGGAGCGATGGTAGCATCTTCTCTTTCAATATAGAGCAGTACATCTGTGAATTCATGATACACCAGCAACACTCATGCAACCCCACAGAAGGACATTGCCACCCCCATATTTCATTGTAGGCACCATGCATTTTTCTTTGTACTCCTCACTATACACTATACAGTTTTGAAGCTGTCAGTTCCAAACACATTTATCTTGGTTGCATCACTCCAGAGTACAGAGTCCCAGTAGTCATCTTCTTTTTCAGCATGGGCCCCGGCAAATTCTAGGTGAGTTTTTTTTTGTGCTTGGGCTTTAGGAGATGCTTCCTTCATGAACAAAACCCATGCATGCCATTCATCTGCAGTGTAAGTTTTATTGTATCACAGGAAACAATCACCCTAGTTTGGCTAGTTTGGCTTTCTACTTCTTTAGCTAACTGCAGTGAACTTGCATGGCGATTTGATTTAACCCTTCTCATAAGAAGACACTCCTGTCGAGGTGCTAACTTCCATGGACGGGCTGGGCATCACTGTAAGATGGTTGCAATTCCATCTTTGTTAAATTTTTGTATCACTTTTGCTACAGTATTATGACTGATAAGTAAAGCTTTTCTGATCTTTTTGTAGCCTTCACCTTTCTTGTAACACCCTTTTATAATCAACTGTCTGCTGGATGCCTGTTTAATGAATAATTAGACTCACATGTAGTTGAATTCTTGTTAATTAGGATTTTGTTGTTTAAAATTTAGCTTTTCTCCTCAGACTTTCATTGGGGTGTATTTATTTTTGCAACATAGTCTTGAATGAATTTGTTAGGAAAAATACTTTTTATGTATGCAAATTAACAAATCTTCTTTGCAATCAATGGCCCGCATTTGTGGGAGTATTTTGTAGTATAGTGTCCAATAGAAAATGTTGATTCTGAAAAGAAAGTAAATGTTTTCTGACAAATCTGTTGGGCTGTACTCATTTATGCTGAGCACTGTAAATATTAGAAAAAACTAAACAAAACTAAAAAATAAAATAGCAATTATGATAATAAAAACATGTTTTCCTCTTTCTATGAGCATCCGGTCCCCCTCTATGGGCCCAAAGTGGTATGGACCCCTGTGTATATCTCACTGGGTTCAAAATCCCACAGTTCATTTACTGTAAATGTATTTTGAACCACCAATATCTATAAATGACAAAACATCAATATAACAATTAAACACATTGTTCAAATATACAGTACTGTGCAAAGGTTTTAGGCATGTGTGAAAAAATGCTGTAAATTAAGAATGCTTTCAGAAATAGAAGTATTAAAAACTTGTTTTTATAAATTAACAAAATTTATAAAAAAAAAAAGTAAATGAACAGAAATAAAATCCAAATCAAATCAATAATTGGTGTGATTACCCTTCGCCTTCAAAACAGCATCAATTTTTTAGGTACACTTGCACACAGTTTTGGAAGGAACTCGGCAGGTAGGTTATTCCAAACATCTTGGAGAACTAGCCACAAATCATCTGCATATGTAGGCTGCCTCATATCCTTTGGTCTCTTCATGTAATCCAAGACAGACTCGATGATGTTGAGATCAGGGCTTTGTGGTGACCAAACCATCACTTCCAGGACTCCTTGTTCTTCTTCTATCTTCTGCTGAAGATAGCTATTAATGATGTTGGCTGTATGTTTGGCATCATTGTCCTTCTGCAAAATAAATTTGAGCCAATCACGTGCCTCCCTGATGGTATGGCATGATGGATAAATATCTGCCTGCATTTTGCAGCATTGTGGAAACAATTGATCCTGACCAAATCTCCAATACATTTTTTCACACCTGCCTAAAACTTTTGCACAGAGCTGTAAGGTATATGGAATGAAAAGAATACAACGCAAACATATAAAAGGTTCCAAAGGCTTAAACCATATGCGAACCATAAACCATATGTACCTATTTTTACCATTTTTATAGAAAGGGCTTAAAGCTCAGGACCTCCTTTAATCCTGAGATTGTGGCCTTTTTAAATCCATAAATCCATCTGGTCTTCAGTTTAAAATTTGTTGATTGGAATCACCTCCTTTTTAATTTTCATAAACAACCTTCAAAATAACAAATTTGACATGAGATGTGTCATAGTTGTGATACAGACCTACATGTTTACCTATGGGAGTAGTAATCTTCCCATTCTCAATAAAGCTGATCTAATCCTGGATCTTCTTAGAAAATATTATTTTTGTTGTACCAATATGAAAAGCACCACATGTGCATGTCATTATATATACTATGCCCCTAGTTTCACAATTTACCACATGTTTAGGGTGAAATGTGGTGCCATCTGGTAAAAGAAATTGATCTGTTTCCAAGATTCAGAGGCAATATCTACATCTGCCACAGCTTGAATGGCCGCTATTAGTATAAATCTATCTTCTGTTTCCAATCTTGTAGTGACTTTATACTGATTTATCTCTAATAGATCCTGGCCTCACGTATGTAATTTAGGCTGCTTTTCCCACAAATATATTTACCATCTTATCATTTGATATAAAATACCAATATTTGCCCAGAACGTGTTAAATTTTATCTTGTCTAAAATATCTAGTGATGAATCTTACATTTTCTCCCTCATTCCTATTTATCTTTGGAAATAAAACAGACTCTTGACTGTATACAGAACCTCTGATATGCTTTTCAAAGACTTTTTGCTATAGCCTCTCAGAATAAGCCCTCCCTGTAGATCTCTAGCTTCATGTCTAAAATTGTGCTCTTCAAAGTAATTTCTGCACACTCACAGGTATTGCCCATATGGAACACTCCTAATTAGAGATGGAGGCTGTGTGCATGGAGAATTGTATTCCCTGACTTTGGTTTATGGTATAAACTTGTACTAAGTGAACCATCCTCATGTGCTCTAATTGTAATATCAAAAAAGGGATGCTCACTTTTATCCCATTGCATGGCAGATTTGAAATTAAACACATTCTTATTCAATTTGATATAACGTCATTTAAAAAAACTCAATCTACCCTATCCAAATCATGAAAATATCATCATTGTATCTGCACAATGTACTAAAATGGCATGGTTACATCAGCATTGCCTTACTAGAGAAGGTTACTCTCTCCCAAGTGCCTATTGCAATGCCTTATATTTGTAGATAATGCACATCATTAACAGCTTCTCAACCGCCCTATATCAGAAATACTGCTACAGGGCGGCACGGGTGCGCAAAATCACATATATATATATATATACACGATTTTGCATTTCCGGGTACCTGCACCGCAATTTGTGTACGCAGCGGTGATTACTCGTTGGCGCCCAGTGATTATCGAGCATCTCCGACGGGGGGGGAGAACAGTTTTGTTTACTAACAGTTCTCCTCCCTGTCAGCTCAGGCACACTGCTTTGCTGCTTTAGATGGCTGTGCACATCCAAAGCAGTGTGCTCACAGTGAAGCACACAGACACCGCTCCATAGTAAAACACACCCAGCACACAGTTAACCCCTGATCGCCTCTCATGTTAACTCCTTCCTGCCCAGTGCCTTATTTTTAGCACTGATCACTGTATTGGTGTCACTGTGGATGTCAGTGACACCAAGTCAGTTCTACCCAATATCAGAATGTCAGCCACAGTTCCGCAGTCCCTCTATAAGTCGCTGATCACTGCCATTTCTAGTAACAGTAAAAACAAAATAAAAATCCCAGTATATACAGTATTCCGCCATTTGTAAATGCTTTAACTTTCACATAAACCAATTAATTTAAACGTATTGGAATATTTGTTTTTAGCAAAGACATGTAGCAGAATACATTTTGGCCTACATTTATGACAAAATTTGATATAATTTTTTTACTGGACATGTTTAATAGCAAAAAAATCAAAAATAATGTTTTTTTCTTAACCAATTCAATACTGGGCAATTTTACACCTTCCTGCCCAGGCCAGTTTTCAGGTTTTAGCGCTCTCACGCTTTGTTGCGCGGTCATACAACATTGTACCCAATCTAAAATTTTTATCATTTTCTTCACACAACTAGAGCTTTCTTTTGGTGGTATTTAATCACCGCTGGGGTTTTTATTTTTTGCTAAATTAACAAAAAAAGACCAAAAATTTTGAAAAAAAACACACGTTTTTCTTTGTTTCTGTTATAAAAGTTTGCAAATAATTGTAAATAATTGTTCTTCATAAATTTAGGCCAAGATGTATTCTGCTACATTTCTTTGGTGAAAATAACCCAAATTAGGATGTATTTTTTAGTTTGTAGGAAAGTTATAGAGTTCACAAACTATGAATATTGATCAATCCTGAAGTACTGACAGCCAATCTAATTTCTTGAGGTCCAAGAAGTCAGAACAGTACAGATATCCCCCAAATTACCCCTTTTTGCAAAGTAGACAGTCCGACGTACTTCATAACAGGCATGGTGAGTTTTTTGAAGTTGTATTTTTTGGTCATAATTTTTCGGAAAATTAAAAAATTAAAAAAATTATTTTCACTATTTTTTTTTTAAATATTGTTATCATATAACTGGCATGGCGGTGATCAGGGACACTGACTGGTGACAGTATGAAAAAAAAAATAATTTTTTTTATATCTTTTTATTATTTGTTATTTTTTAATTACATTTTTTTTCTTTTTTTAAGATTTGTTTTTCATATTTCACTATGACCAAAGTAGTACAATGTTACCATAGTAACATTGTACTACTTTGGGGAAGTGATCAGTATTTTTTTTTTTTTACACAATTTGCTTATAGCAAAGAATTACTTTTCTATAAGCAAGCATTTACCTGAATGACATCGATTCATCCAGGGTTTTTTTTTTTGTGCTTAGCTGTGATTTGGCCACAGCTAATCACGAGATGTGCATGTGATTGCTGTGACCATTCACAGCTAGACACTAGTATACAATGGATGGCATGAATGAAGCCATCCATTGTAGACAACTGTCATGTGACCTGCTGTGATTGGTCACAGCAGGTCACATGGTACCGGCAATGGGGGCCGATACTCAGATCTGTCATCGGCCGTGTCTGAGGTACACGACTGGTGACAGATCGCGCCGCTGTGCGGCTCTGCAGGAGCGCAATCTGCGCATGTGCGGGAGGACGTTATATGGCGTCCACCCGGAACACTGATCACATTTGTCAGCCACCATTTGGCCATAGTTAAATAGTTAAAATTGCCGGGCTTTTTTTTTTTTTTTTTTTTTAATTTAAATATTTATTAAATTTTTCATGTTAATACAAAAACCCAAAAAGGGAAATAATTCTCATACAAATAGACATTTATTACATTTCTACCTTTCCCTTTCTAAAAACTCTTTTCTTTCCCGTCCCACTACCCCCCCCCCCTCCCGCCCCTCTTCCCCCCTCCTCCCCCTCTGCAGACTCTAGCCCATTCTAATCTCTTGAGGCTTATTAATTTTTTGTTAACATCCTAGTTCATATTGTCCTATATTTCTCTTTCAATCCTGCTCTTTCCCACTTTTCCCATCTCCTGAAATAAACTCTCATCCTATCTTCCTGCATATGGTATGATCTTTCCATTCTACCTATCTGGTTTACTCTATTAATCCAGTCTACCTCCTTCGGTACCTCAGCTTTCCGCCAAAACTTGGGTATCAACCCTTTCGCTGCATTCAAGAGGTACCAAATACCTGAATCTTTATATTTATTTACAGACATCTCCACATTGTGTAGGAGGCACGTCGTTGGGTCTAACCCTATGTCAATTTCAGTTATTTCTTCAATCAACTTGACTATTATCTTCCAAAACGCCTGGATTTTCGGACATTCCCACCATATGTGAAACACCGTGCCTATCTCTCCACATCCTCTCCAGCACATATTTGAATTTTCCCCATTCATCTTGTGCTCTACACTCGGTGTAATGTGCCATCGTGTCACACACTTATAATTAACCTCAACCTCTCTCATACTAACATTATCGTGTATCAATCTAAACATCTTTCTCTGTCTATCTTCATCAAACCCAACTCCCATATCTCTTTCCCATTTTGTCATAAAGATTAACTTTGTGTTTGTGTCTAATTCTGTGAGTATTCTATACACTTTTGAAATACCGTGCTTCCCATCCCTTCGTGTCTCTAACAACCTTTCAAACATATTCCACTCCTGTTTTATTCTCAAAGGTTTCGGTAGATTTCCAATAAAACTTTTCAATTGATGATATTTCCACTCATCTATTCTAATAAAAATGTCTCCCTTCTTCTCTATTAACTCTTTAAGTGATCTCAATTCCCCCTCCACCAAAACATCTCTCAGTTGGGCATCCTCCTTCCTAAACCATCTCCCTGATATCTTATTCTTTCCCGGGGGAAAGTACTCAGTATTTGTGAGAGGCATTAATATTGAATTAAATTCCCATTTCATAGTTTTGTGTAAATTGTCCCATACCCTAAAAACATTTAAAGTGTAGATACTTGTGCTTTCTTTAATTCCCCTGAACTGTGGTGGAACCCATATCATCTGACTCAATCTAATGCCACTAAGATCGTTTTCAATTGTTACCCAACTTTTTCCCTTATGGTTAAATGTCCAGTCATATATTCTTGCTAAAACCACTGCTTTATAGTATCTCTTGACATCTGGTAGACCCAATCCCCCTTTCTCTTTAGTCCTACTCAATGTTTCATATGCTATTCTAGGTTTTTTATTCTTCCATATGTATCTTGTTAACAATTTTTTCATTATCTTAAAGAAGGCTTCTGGAATTTTAATTGGTACCATTTGAAATCTATACAGTATTTTAGGCATAATTACCATTTTGACTAAGTTTATACGTCCTATCCAGGATGGATTTCCTCCTTCTAGTCTTTTTAAATCTTCCCTGATCTCATTTATCAAAGAGATATAGTTTAATCTATACAAATGCTTAGATGAGGCAGTGAGTTTTATTCCTAGGTATTTTATCTCTTTTTCTCTCCATATAAAGGGGAATTCTTTTTGTAGTTTTTCTTTTTCTTCCTTTAATATATTAATATTCAGGATCTCTGTTTTCGTTGGATTAATTTTTAAATTTGATAGTTCACCGTACTCCTTCAGAATCTTCATTATATTTGGGAGGGTTATTCGGGGATTCCCCACGTAGAACAATAGGTCGTCCGCAAAAGCCGCTACTCTATGTTCTATGGATTCTATCTGAATTCCCTTTACCGATCCACTATTTCTTATTATTGACAACAGAGGTTCGAGTGACAATACATATAGCAGAGGGGACAGAGGACAGCCCTGTCTTGTACCATTAGACATTCCAATGGGTTCTGATCTCTCCCCATTTACCGTGATGATTGCAGTAGGCTCCCTATATAATTTACTTATCCACTCTCGCATTCTATCACCTATCCCCAGCACTTTTAAGTTGTCCATCATAAAGCCCCAGTCCACTCTATCAAATGCCTTCTCTGCATCAATTGACAAGAGCACCACCGGGACTTTCCCTCTTTTACTTTTCTGAATAAGCATCAGGGTTCTCAAGCCGTTATCTCTACCTTCTCTCCCCGGTACAAAGCCCACCTGGTCTCCATGGATCCATTCAGGCATCAGATCTCTCAACCTGTTTGCTAACACCTTTGCATACAGTTTAGTGTCTGTGTTCAATAATGAGATAGGTCTATAGCTGGAGCACTGAGATGGGTCTTTCCCCTCCTTGTGAATAAGTACTACATGGGCCTGTAGGGATTCTCTCCTCACTTCCATCCCACCTCCCAGAGCATTCATATATTTCTCCAGCTTGGGTAACAGTACTTCACTAAATGTCTTATAGTACTTAACTGTATAGCCATCCGGGCCTGGACTTTTTCCCCCTCCTGTGCTTCTTAATGCTATTTTAATTTCTTCCTGGGAAATTTCTGCATCTAAAGAGTTCAACTGTGCTTCACTTAGTTTTGGTAATCCCGCATTTTTTAAGTATGTCATCTTTTTTTCATTAATTCCCTCTTGGGCTTCTTTTAGATGGCCTTGGGGGCTAATATTATATAACTTTTTGTAATACTCCGTAAACACTTTAATAATCTCTTTATTTGAGTGGACCAACTCCCCCTCTGAACTTTTTATCTTTTCTATATAGTTCCTATTTTTCTTTTTATTCAGAGCTCTCATTAGATATCTTCCTGGTCTGTCTCCCCATCTATATCTCTCGTTCAAAACTCTGTTGTATACTCTTCTCTTCTCCTCATCCATCAACCTCTCTAGTTCATCTTTTTTATCCATTAACTTCTGTCTCGTATCTTTTGTTATTTTCTTCTTATGGATCTGCTCCAAGTCCAATATTTCTTTTAAGAGCCCACTGACCCTCTCTCTTCTTTCCTTTTTCTTCCTTGCTCCTGCCGCAATCAAGATTCCTCTTATGAATACCTTGTGACTTTCCCAGACTGTAGCTATCGATACTTCCTCTGTTTCATTCTCCTTAAAGTATACCTTAATCTCTTTCTCGATTTTCTGAACTACATCCTCATCCAGAAGAAGAACCTCATTTAACCTCCACCCTAATCCTCCAGTCCATCTTCTTCCCCATCCCATCTTCATCACTACCGGAGCATGATCCGAGAACGTCCTTGTCTCTATGTCAATTTTTACCAGATGATCTATAAGTTGATGGTCTATTAAGATGTAATCTAATCTCGAGTATATCTCATGTGCATTAGAGAAGAAGGTATAGTCTCTGTCTTTCATATGCGTTATTCTCCAGGTATCCACTAGTTGGCACTCATGCATCACTTTTTTCAGAGCTCTCAGAGACCTACTCCCCTCTCTTTGCACGGAAGAGGTATTATCCTTTTGTGGGTCCATACAGAAATTTAGGTCTCCAGCTACTATCAAGCGCCCTTTTTTAAATTCCATTAATTTTTTCAACAGACCCTTCATATACATCTCCGAGTTTTTGTTGGGGCAGTATATATTGGCTAAAGTACACTCAATCCCCTGTAGTCTACCTTTTAAGAATAAAAACCTCCCCTCCGGGTCGGTTCTTCTATCCTCGAGCTCAAATCTCATATTCTTTGCCAAACCTATTGCAACCCCTTTTGCTCTTTTAATTGGAGAATCTGCATAGTACCATGTTGGATAGTATTTGGATTTCAATTTCACGTTTGCCTCAATCTCAAAATGCGTCTCCTGTAAAAACACCACTGACGCAGCCCTATGATGTAATTCATTAAACAACCTAAATCTCTTCCCTGGACAACTCAGCCCGTTCACATTATAGGTTATAAACTGTATTTCTTCCATCATTCCCAATTAACTCCTTCTCTCTTCCAAATTGCCTCTTCCTCTTTATCCCTTCTGTCATGCAGAGTATTGACCCAGTACCTCCTCCCCTCCCTCTCTCCCACCCAACTCTCATCCCCTCCCCCCTCCCCCCCCCCCCACTTCCCTCCCCTATCCCTCCACCCCCCCATCCACTTCTCCCCTCCCTCCCACCCTTCCCATCCTTTAGGCTTACATTTTGCCTATATATCTTTTGTGGGGTCAAACCCACCATAGATTACCTCCTTGGGGTTGAACTCCAACCATGGACAGATCCCCACACCTCCCACCACCTCAGATACCCCAAAAGTATTTCCATCATCAATTCAAGATGTTCCACCTTTCTTAAGGTCCCGAAGGAGAAAAGAGAGAGAGAGAGGGTGGCGTCAAGCGGGAGAAGAGGAGAGGAGGAGAAAAAAAAAATAAATAAATAAATAAATAAATAAATAAATAAACTTCCCCTCTCTCTCCCTCTCCTCCCCCTCCCTCCCAGCGCCCTCCCTCAATTCTCTACCTCCCTCTTCTAGCAAACTGCCACTCCTCTCTCTCTCCACCTCCCAAACCCCCTTCTTCCACCTCCCAACCAGGGATTTCCATCCTTTGTAATTCAAGTCTATCACAGAAAGTTCTTAAATCCTCAGGAAATCTCAATTGAGCTGTAACTCCATTCTTCCATCCAATTAGGCACTCCGGCATACCCCATCTATAGTGCACCTTTTGCTTTATCATCTGTTATAACAGGGGTTTTAAAGTTCTTCTCCTCCACAATGTCTCTGGTGTTAAGTCTGCAAAAATCTGTATATTCTTTTCTCCATAATTAATACTTGATCTTCCCTTGGTCTTTCTCCATACTTCTTCTTTATCCTCCCATTTCTGAAATTGGACTATTATATCTCTTGGTTTCTCTTTTCCACTTCCTTGTTGATTTTTTCCTATCCTGAAAACACCTTCCAGGTTAATCTTTTCAGTTTCTGATCTTTCCATAATGGAGTTTAATATTTTACAGATAAGGCCTCTTGTTTCTTCTCCTTTTACCAATTCCGGAACTCCTCTCACCCTAATGTTGTTTCTCCTTTCCCTGTTTTCTTGTACTTCCATTCTATATAACAGCTTTTTTTGATCTTTCTTAATTTCCATTGTCCTTTTCTCCAGATCAGAAATATATTGAGCATGGCTTTTAACTCTTTCCTCTGTCTCCTCCACCCTTGATAGCAACCGGCCCAAATCATTTTGTATACTTGTCATTTCATGTTTTAATGTTTTTTCTAAGTTCTTGAACATATCTGCCATCTCTTTTTTGTTTGGAATTTGTAATTCACTTTCCGTGTCTCTGCTCTCCAATTTTTCTGTAAGATGCTGACTGTTATATTCTTTTCCCAGAGAGAGTCTAGGGCTACCTTCTGTACTCATTTCCCTTTCACATTTTTCACCAACGCTTTGAGATCTTTCTGGGGTCACATTTCCTTGAGATGTATATTTTTTTATCGTGCCAGTTTGAGACCCCCTTGGGCCACTATTTTTAACATTTTTATTTTTCATCTCTTCTATGCGTTCTTTTTTTTTTTTTTTCTTTCTTTCTTTAATAAGGGAAACACAGAGATTTATAACAATATATACCAGGGACTCCTATTTTTTCTTTTTTTTCCTTCGAGTTCTCTATTTAATATTCCTTCCAGGCTGCTTTTAATCTCCTCCTCTCTCTCCGTCAGACCCCCCAGGGAAACCCCCTTTCACAACTCCTCCTTCGCCTTTAGACAACAGAAACAGTCATTTATATATCACAATAATCCATCCAGGCTGCTCTCACTCACCCTTCACAGCTGCAGCTCTAGCAAGTTCCTTAGTTGTCACATTCCATAGCTCTCTTCAGGGAGGAGGGGGGGGGGGGGGTTTCCTCCGGGTCTCTTTGTTTTCACTCCTCTGTAACAAAGTCACTTCCATTCAGAGGGGGGGGGAGGGAGGCATCTTGCTGCATACTTCTCACATAAGAATGTCTCATGTACTGGGAGGGGAGCAATCCGATATCTTCCTCTCTCCTCTCAGCTCTAAACACCAGCCGGCATTTCCCCTACCCAGTAATTCTCTGCGGCTGACACGTGGGCAAGCCGAGCCTCCTCGTTTCCTCGGCAACCCTGCTCTCTGCTCTCTCTCCCCTGGGACGAGTCTCCAGCCTGTCTTCAATCCGACAGCACAGTTCACTTCCTATTCATAGTGCCCGGGACCACGGCTTCAGCACGTAACCCACCATACTCTGGTAGGTCCCCACGGTCCCTATTCTCCAGTATCTGTATCCGAGGCGGTGGGAAAGGACGGAGAGCTTCCACACCACGCTCTCCTACACCGCCATAGTTAGGCTCCTCCCCCGGAGTAAGAACACAGAGTTCTCCTGAGATTTGAGTGCCATGGAGTCTTGTGATCCCACATCCCCGAAAATTGCCGGGCTTTTGTTTTATGTTGCAAAAAATAAAAAAAACACAGACAATCAAATATCACCAAAAGAAAGCTCAATTTGTGGGAGAAAAAAGGACATACATTTCATTTGGGTGCAGCATTGCAATTGGCAGTTAAGCTAATGCAGTGCCGTAACACAAAAAATGGTCTGATCAGGAAGTGGGGTTAATCCTCAGGAGGGCAAGTGGTTAAACAAAAACAAAAATAATCCTACTTAGTATAAACTTTAAGAGGGGCAAAATAAAGGTATTATATTCACACATCTCCGGTCCCATTTCTCTTAAGAACATTTTAACTTAATGTAAACCTTTTATTGTGGGGAATACTACAATACTGCATTTTCACATCCATGGATAATAATAGTTCTCCCTTCGGAATATAGAATCCTTGCAAAGTTTGGAATAGGTCCATTGTATCGATTGTATGTAGTGAAAGACTTGTAACATGTGGATTAAAATATTGATCATTCACTTTACTATCTTTTTCCATATTCTAGAGAATATTGGTTTTCAGGGATATTTTGTGGGTTTTGGGTTCTGCCCAAAAATATTACCCTATACCATTTATTATTGTTCAATAATTGGTAACACATAGTTTCATATTGTTGACAGTTCATAAAGACCATATGATATGCAACTATGTATGTCTTCCCTAAGGATCATGCGCTATCTATTATGGGGTAATAGAAGAGGGCTAATAGAACAGTATAATTTCTTTTATATTGAAGGGATACTTCCTGAGACCCTTCCAAAAGGTTTGTATATTTAATATTCAATTTTAAGTCCCCCATAAGCTGTGTGTTGCGTTTTGTGTGTGTGTGTGTGTGTGTGTGGGGGGGAATTATCCAGTTCTCCTCCCAGGGGAAATTTTGATGTGGTTGTGGTCCCCAGGTTCCTGACCGTATGGTTATTATCATTATTATTATACAAGATATATATAGCGCCAACAGTTTGCGCCGCATTTTACAATATGGGGGGAAACAGTACAGTTACAATACAATTTAATACAGGAGGAATCAGGGGGGCCTGCTTGTTAAAGCTTACAATCTAAAAGGGAGGGTCAAGTGATAAGAAAATTAAAGTTTTCAGGGATTGTCTAAAAGTGAACATAGCAGGAGACAGTCAGACAGATTAGGGTAGGGAATTCCATAGGATGGGAGAGGCTCGGGAGAAGTCCTGCAGGAGAACATAGGAGGAGGTGACAAGGGAACTAGAGATCATGAGGTTTTGGGAGGAACAAAGAGTGCGATTTGGTTAATATTTTAAGACTAAGTTAGTGATGTAGCTGGGGGTCGAGTTGTGGATGGCTTTTTAAGTTAAGTTAAGCAGAGAGGGGTAGTAGACACTAAACGGTTGGTAAGGTGGATGAGTCTGGCAGCAGCATTCATGATTGACTGGAGGGGGGATAGCCTATGTAAAAGGTAAGTCAATGAGGAAGGAGTTGCAGTAGTTGAGGCAAGAGATAACCTGGGAGTGAATTAGTAGCTGGTGTCATTGGTTATAAAGGGTCATATTTTGGAGATGTTGTGGAGGTTCAGACGGCAAGCTTTGGAAAGTGATTGTATGTGGGGCCGAAAGGAGAGTTCAAAGTACAGGTGTCAGGGCTCCCGGGTATGACCAGAGGTGTGTGACTGATGCAGGGAAACACAGACTTCAGATATGTTATAAACAATATAATTTATTAACACTAACAATACAAGCATAAACGCAGTGCAATACTAAAACATAACACAGTGCAAACAAACCAAACAAACCACCCACAGATGACAGTACATACAATACAAGCGTCGTCAGGCAGGCCGGGTCAATATCAATCGGGCAGGTAGGTACAGGGGGAGCAAGCGGAGAATGGTCGGGGTCACAAGCCAGGTTCAGCAGGTAGCGGGCAGCGTGGTACAGAGGGTCAGGCAGAGGAGAATGGTCAGACAAGCCAGGGATCAAGCGCAGGAGAATGGTCAGACAAAGCCAGGGATCAGAGCAGAGTCAGCAACGAATCAGACAGGAACAGGAACAGGGAGCAGGAACAGGATACAGGGCCCAGGAGAAACACACACCAAGGCAGAGTCTGCAGGTCTGGCCATCCCTTAAATACATCAGTATAATCAGTTCCAGGTGTTTGACTAGCTGCAAGGTTGAGTCTCTGATTGCTGGGAGCACCCACTGGCCAGCCCTGGTACTGCAGCTCATAAGGCAGGTGAGTCCCACCATTGCTGGCCAGTCCATTCCTGACAGTACCCCCCCCCTCAAGGAGCGGCCTCAGGACGCTCCAAACAGTCCTAGCTGGGCAAAATGTTCCACCGCCCGGGTCTAGTAACTGGCGGGATATCAAAGACTGGCACACCGGGCAGGACTCCGGGCAGAGGCACACCGGGCAGAGGCACACCGGGCTGGACTCCGGGCAGAGGCACACCGGGCTGGACTCCGGGCAGAGGCACATCGGATTACCAGGCAAAGCAGCAGGCAGCGGGCCACCGGGCGGAGCAGCAGGCAGCAGGCCACCGGGCGGAGCAGCAGGCACCGGGCCCCCGGGCGGAGCGACGGGCACCGGGCCCCCAGGAGGGGCGACGGGCACCGGGCCCCCAGGAGGGGCGACGGGCACCGGGCCCCCAGGAGGGGCGACGGGCACCGGGCCCCCAGGCGGAGCGACAGGTCTCAGGCCCCCAGGCGGAGCGACAGGTCTCAGGCCCCCAGGCGGAGCGACAGGTCTCAGGCCCCCAGGCGGAGCGACAGGTCTCAGGCCCCCAGGCGGAGCGATAGGTCTCAGGCCCCCAGGCGGAGCGACAGGTCTCAGGCCCCCAGGCGGAGCGGCGGGCGCCGGACCTCCAGGCGGAGCGGCGGACGCCGGGCCCCCAGGCGGAGCGACAGGTCTCGGGCCCCCAGGCGGAGCGGCGGGCACCAGGCCCCCAGGCGGAGCGACAGGTCTCGGGCCCCCAGGCGGAGCGACAGGTCTCAGGCCCCCAGGCGGAGCGACAGGTCTCAGGCCCCCAGGCGGAGCGACAGGTCTCAGGCCCCCAGGCGGAGCGACAGGTCTCAGGCCCCCAGGCGGAGCGACAGGTCTCAGGCCCCCAGGCGGAGCGACAGGTCTCAGGCCCCCAGGCGGAGTGACAGGTCTCAGGCCCCCAGGCGGAGCGACAGGTCTCAGGCCCCCAGGCGGAGCTGCGGGCGCCGGACCCCCAGGCGGAGCGGCGGGCGCCGGACCCCCAGGCGGAGCGGCGGGCGCCGGACCCCCAGGCGGAGCGACAGGTCTCGGGCCCCCAGGCGGAGCGGCGGGCACCGAGTCACCAGGCACGACAGTGGGCTCCGAGTCAACTGGCATGACCGCTGGCACTGGGTCAGACATTGGATCGTCTGGCTGGACAGCGGGCATCGGGTCACCAGGCATCAGGTCATTTGGCTCGACAGCGGGCACCGCGTCATCTGGCAAGGCAGTGGGCTCCGAGTCAACTAGTATGACCGCGGGCACTGGGTCAGACATTGGATCGTCTGGCTGGACAGCGGGCATCGGGTCACCAGGCATCAGGTCATTTGGCTCAACAGCGGGCACCGCGTCGTCTGGCAAGACAGTGGGCACCAAGTCACCCGGCACGACAGCGGGCTCTGAGTCAATTGGCACGACAGCGGGCACCGGATCAGGTACCGGATCATCTGGATCAACAGCGGGCATCGAGTCAACTGGCCTAATAGGATCATCAGGCTGGATCAGTTCATCATGCTGGGTAGAGGCATCAGGCTGGGTAGAGGCATCAGGCTGGGTAGAGGCATCAGGCTGGGTACAGGCATCAGGCTGGGTACAGGCATCAGGCTGGGTACAGGCATCAGGCTGAAGTGCGGGTGCCGAGGCACCAGGCTGAACCACGGAAGGCAGGTTCTCAGACGGCAGGCTCACCAGTTTGGATACTGGCAGGATGGTACTGGTTGGAAAGAATTTTTGCTTTTTTCTGGTTTTAACTACTGGAGCTCTGCAAGTAAACGCAGGTCTGCAAACGAATGGAGCAGCTGGAGACAGAGAAGAGCTGGAGGATGGGACAGAGGAGGGAGCAGTTGCTACAGAGGGCTTTTTTACAGGGTTAAAGGCAGGATAGGTGCAGTGAGTGGGAACAGGGTACTGACATGCGGTAGATAGCAGGGCAGGAGGAGCTGTTGGGAATGCAGGAATAGAGCTTTGAGGAAATAGATTAGAAGCAGGACTGGGTTTTTGTAGGCTGACTGAGGCTGGGTGCAACATTCTGTCCATGTCTGCAGTATGGGTTGAACAAAGCTGAGCTTACACAAAGCCTGTCTGACCAAAGACTGTACTGCGTTTATACAATCTCTTAGTATCTGTGGTGAACATGCAGCATAATGCTCCAAGAAGCAATCCACATCATCCTCTAATAACCATACCAGGGACTCTACCTGGTCGGCACTAAATGGCGGCAAAAATTCATCCCTGCATTCGGGGGTACCAGATGAAACCAACTCCGCACAAATCTGAATCAATGGCTGCACCTCAGAAAATTCTGTGCCCTGATCTACTAAAACATGAGCGAGCCGTATACATTCTAGCAGTTCATCCCGGGGATACTCCTTCAGAGTCTGATAAGCATATTCTCTGTCATCAAACACTAGCACATATAAATACACAACCTCATCAAGATCCATCCTTCCCATCAACAAACCAAGATGGCTTCCCTGTGCAGCCACTTCTGGTCAGGATTGGCCTTGGTGTAATGTCAGGGCTCCCGGGTATGACCAGAGGTATGTGACTGACGCAGGGAAACGCATATGTTATAAACAATATAATTTATTAACACTAACAATACAAACATAAACGCAGTGCAATACTAAAACATAACACAGTGCAAACAAACCAAACCAACCACCCACAGATGACAGTACATACAATACAAGCGTCGTCAGGCAGGCCGGGTCAATATCAATCGGGCAGGTAGGTACAGGGGGAGCAAGCGGAGAATGGTCGGGGTCACAAGCCAGGTTCAGCAGGTAGCGGGCAGCGTGGTACAAAGGGTCAGGCAGAGAAGAATGGTCAGACAAGCCAGGGATCAGGAGCAGGAGAATGGTCAGACAAAGCCAGGGAGCAGAGCAGCGTCAGCAACGAATCAGACAGGAACAGGAACAGGGAGCAGGAACAGGATACAGGGCACAGGAGAAACACACACCAAGGCAGAGTCTGCAGGTCTGGCCATCCCTTAAATACATCAGTATAATCAGTTCCAGGTGTTTGACTGGCTGCAAGGTTGAGTCTCTGATTGCTGGGAGCACCCGCTGGCCAGCCCTGGTACTGCAGCTCATAAGGCAGGTGAGTCCCACCATTGCTGGCCAGTCCATTCCTGACAACAGGATTACCCCTAGCACCCTGGCATGCAGGGACATGTTAATGGTTGTGCCACTGATCTTGACAGAGAAGTCAGGGGAAGGGACATGTGAGGGAGGAAATATTATGAGCTCGATTTTGGATAGATTGAGTTATTGACTTTGAGGAAGTGGTATGACATCCAGGCTGATATGCCGGTCAGTAAGTTAGTGAAACGTGAGGAGACTGTTGTTGTGAGCTGAGGGGTTGAGAGATAGATTTAGGTGTCATCAGCATTGAAATGATATTGAAAGCAATGGGAGGCTGACCCAGGAAGGGGGTGTAGTTTGAGAATAGGAGAGGTCCAAGAACAGAACCTTGTGGGACCCCAACAGAAAAAGGAAGAGGATAGGAGGAAGTAGAATTGTATGTGACACTGAAGGTGCAGTGGGATATGTAGGATGAGAACCAACGAAGAGCACAAGAATACCAAGGAAGTAAAGTTTTTTGAGGAGGAGGGGGTGGTAAACTGTATCAAAGGCAGCTGAGAGGTCTAGAAGTAGGAGTACAGAATAGTGTCCATTGGTTTTTGCTGTCAGTAAATTGTGAGTTTTAGGAGAGCAGTTTCTGTGGAGTGTTGAGGGCGAAATCCAGACTGAAAGGGATCAAGAAGATTATTCTTGATGAGTTGGTCACTCAGGTTGTTATAGACCAGGTGTTCAAGGAGTTTGGAGGAAAAGGGGAGCAAGGAGATGGGGCATAGGTTGATAAGCTTGGTGGGGTCCAAGGAAGGCTTTTTAAATATGGAATTGACTAGTGCATGTTTTAGAGTGTTGGGAAAAGTATCATAGTGTGCACTGTGGTGCATAGAGCTGAATATTTGTTGTACTGCAATTAAATTGATTATAAAGGTTAAAAAAAAATAACAAACATGTCATTTATACTTTCTCTGTGCAATGTTTTTGCACAGAGCAGCCTTAATCCTCTTCTTTTTGGGTCCCCCACTGGTGGTTCTGGCTCCTCCTCCCAGCCGCCAATAGCAAGCCTCTTTCTATTGGGCAGTCAAGCAGGCTCACTCCCTAGCCACGGTCCTGTGTCCATTCACACACAGAATGGGGCTTAGCCACCCCCCCCGTTCTCTCCTAATTGGCTCACTGGCTGTGATTGACAGAAGCAAGAGCCAATAGCTCCCACTGCTATGTGAACCAATGAGGAGAGAGAGTCCCCGGACAATCGAGGCTCCCTTGGTTCCTGCCTTTTAGAACCACTTTAACTGCCTCCCGCCCGCCATATAAGGAAATGATGGATGGGCGGTGGTAGTCTCGTTCTGGGAGGATGTCATATGACGTCCTCCCACTCTAACCGTGTGTGCACGCAGCTTGGTGATTGGTGGTGCGCTGTGTCCCTGGGACACAGTGGATCACCGATCAGCGGAAAGAGCCAAAGACTTCGGCTCTGTCATGTGATCAGCTGTGTCCAATCACAGCTGATCTCATGTAAATAAGGAAATGTCGGTTATTGGCATTTCTCTCCTGTCACGCTGGCAGCTCGTGAGGAGAGGAGAGCCAGTAATCAGCATTTCTCAGAGGGGACATCTACACTGATCATCAGGACACTGATGATCAGTGCCCTGATGATCAGTGTAGACCCATCAGTGCCACCTGTCAGTGTCCATCAATGCCACCTGTCAGTGCCCATCAATGCCACCTGTCAGTGCCACACCAATGCCACATATCAGTGCCTACCAGTGCACATCAATGCCACATATCAACCTTGAAAGGGGTCTTCTGCTCTCTTAGCAGGTAGCTAATGGGATGGATGTGGAGGGTGGAGTGGCTAATATGGATTATCAGGTAGGAAGATGGGTTACTACAAGGAGAGGGAGTGGTAAGGGCTCACAGAAAAGGAAGGCTGGCCCTGGGTTTGAACACCCAAACTGATTTGCCAAGTTGGGTGAAGATGAGGGGGTGGCAAGCTCAGGGGTTGCAATAAAAAAATATGCAAAATACGTGTGAACAAGGTGTCAATTAGTTAAAGTGTTTGTTTACCAATGCCAGAAGTCTGCCAAGCAAAATAAGTGAGTTGGAAGCTTTGGTGCATGAAGAGAACTATGATTTAATTCGTATTGCTGAATCTTGGCTTCATTCTTCCCATGACTGGGCCATTAATATTCCTGGCTATGTTTTCTTTCGTGCCAGCACCAGGGAGAGAAGATGGCTGATGGAAGCAGGACACCCCTGGACCGAGGAACAGGTAGGATGGAGGAGCGGGTTCTTCTGCACAGTAGAGCCGAGTGGCTGGCCCGGTATTTTAACATGGTGTCGGCCGCAGGAATAATGGGCCGGCTGCTACATATTCGCTCCATAAGACGCACAGACATTTTCCCCCATTTTTTTGGAGAAAAAAGTGCGTCTTACGGAGCGAAAAATACAGTAATACAAGTGTTATGGTATAGTGCTAGGTTGGTGTGCCCTCTGTTTTGTAGTATATAAAAGGATACCCACAGAGGGGGCAGCAAGACGTGTGTTATACCTGTAAGCCAGTCAAGTCTTTTGCACCACACTCAAGCGTAGGAGGTTATTCTTTGGTCTATGTTTCAACTTTAGTCAATGTGAATTCTTGTGAGTGACTTTCAATTGTCTGAGATGCACACAAAAATGCACCATTACAGAGTGCCAGAGCACAGAGACTATATATTATATATACATTTTTCTTCCATTATTGAAATTGCCTGCAGGTATTCAACTAAATTTGAATATATATTAAAGTATCAAGTAAAGGTAATTGTTGCTTGACAAAGTGTCAACTTAAAGTAATTGTTACTGGACATTAAGAAATAGAATGTGAATAGCCTTGCAAATGAAACTGTTAAGCTTCATAGAGGTCTGGAAAATCCCTCTACATAGCCCAGCAGGTTTGCTTTATTAAATGAAACATGAAAATGTAATCATTTACTTTTAAAACTGGTTGATTAATCACAAAATTCTGTAATCAGAAAAAAACTGATTAAATAATTATATATTTCCCTGTATAACAGAAAAATGCATTCTGATTCAGGTTTGAAAGAGAACTTTGGTAACAATGCAATTACATTTTAATGAGTGAACATGTTCTGAATGTTGCTATTCTCCCTATGACCTTGGTCACTTCAACAGTTCTTAGGGAGAGCAAATTGTAATTTACAAGCTCATGAATTCTGTCAAATGTAAACTGGATGACTGCACTGTAAAAAAAGGAGGAAATCAGCATTATTAACTGATTAATCAATGGAAGAGAAATTATATTTGTATGTTATTAGCCTGTTGCTAGGCTCTTAGCTGACTCCAAAGCCTTATGTGCCAACACATTCTCGTAAAAGAGAATAGAGTGAGGATAGAAACTCGGAAGCTGGCATTGCTGACTTATATTGATAGGGAAGGCTCCAGGACAGGCCTGGACTGGCCATAGGGCACAGCAGGCATTTGCCCGGTGGGCTAGGACTGGCTGGATAGGAGGGGCAGCCAGGCAGCACATACAGGAACTGATCCGTGCATTTCTCAGTTCCTTTGTTCTGCACAGACTCCCCTCCTGTCCATCTCCTGCTGCCCTGGGTTCCTGTATGCTTCCCCCACTGGCTCCCCCACCCCCTCATCTCCTGCAGCCCTGTGGGGGATCTGTCAGCATATTCTGTCCCCAGTCCTGACAGTCCCCCCCCCCCACCACGACAGATGGGGGAGGAGAGAAAAAACTGGTTCTGCCCCTCCTCCCACCCTCTCCTCCTGCATCTGCCCCGCCCACACTCCCTGCCAGCCTTGTGTCTTCTCTTTCTTTCTCTCTTAATAAATAAAATTGTAAAAAATTAAATAAAAATAAAAACATATTAACACTAGTGGCGGAACCACCAGGGTCGCCCAGGTCGCTCTTGCGAAAGAGTCCATGAGCTTGGGGCTGCTCAGTCCAAAATGCCTGGGCCTATTTTTTGTCCCAGTCCTGCTCCAGGACTATCATTTTCATCCAGGCTTTTTCTACCAAGTGAGCCAGTGTCCTTGATAGGGAAACTGGGGATTTGCTTTTTAGATTGGCCTGTATTCTGCTATATTTGAATTCTGAGAGGATGCTGTAGGTATGTGCAGAAATGTTTGCAATCCATATTTGCAGCTGCAGGAAAGGAGCCATACACACACACAGTCATATGGGAGCTGTTTTATCTACCAAAGAATTTGTATTTATGTTCAAACAGTTCTGAAATTTTCTCAGCTCTGCAATGTGTCTGACAGACATTTCTGTCGCAGTTCAATAACATTTACAGAATTTGAACATTCCTGCAAATCAATTCTGAATTTGCTCATCACTAGTGTTAATGTGTGTTGCATTATGCAGACAGTTAATTGGGAATGGGATGCAACATATCATATAGCATGCACATTGCAGTGGGCTGCAGCACAAGTGTGTCGCCTACTATTGCAGTTTTGCATTGGTTACCATTATAAATTAATGACACGGCAACTCTCCAGCATCCATGTATTTTCAGGCAGTATAATATTATCAGGACTGCCAAAAGGAGGTAAAGGTATCACTCCTGTATCAGGTCCTGGCTCAGAATGGGGTGCCCTTGGGTACATTCACACACTCTTTTGTGCTGGCACTATGTGCATGTCAGTGTTTGCCAGTGTCTTGCACACTGCACATTACATACTAATGACCCTTTCACTCAGAACATTACATACCTCTGACCCCTGCACTTTGTACAATATCCACTCCTGACCCCTGCACTCTGAATAGTACATATAACTGGCCACTGCATTATGTATGTCACATACATCTGACCCCCTACATACTGCATGTTAGTCTTCTGACCCCTTCAATCTGTACATGACCTACATCTGACCTCCGCACTATGTATGTTGCCCACTTCTTACCCCTGAATTTTGTATATGATTTGACCCCTGCTTTCTGTACATGACATATATATGACCCCTACACTCTGTGTATCACCCACTCCTGACCCCTGCAATCTGTACGTAGACTCAAGTTTTAAGCCCATTCCATGTTTGCAAAATGTAGTGAGATCCACAAATCACTGTGACATTTTTCCCCTCTGAGTGCCCAGAAGTGCTTTCTAATTGTTATGCCCTTGAGCAGGAAAAGCTGGAAAGTACCCCATGTTGTCAAATGGTGGCCCTGCATATTATCAAAGTTCAGCCTTTTCAGGAACTGCATATGAGTTTCCTAATTTTGTAACTGATACAGATATGTAATAAAGGAAAATTAAATCTGTTACTATGCACAGAATATTTGTATATCATGGCAGACTTACCTCCCAAATGCCCCCCCACAGTGCTATAAGGACCAAGATATACCACTTTACTCCATCGCCACCCTGACATCTTTGCCCAGAATTTCTTTAGGTTCTGCATCTTTTGCCATCTTGATTTGCTGCCAGGGATGACCTAACTACCACATATGTACACAGAAGTTATATCATCCTGGCACCAGGGGTGGACTGACAACTTATGGGGCCCCCGGGCAATAGGGAATTATGGGGTCCCTGTGTCCTTGCCCAAACTCAAAAAAGTCTATGAAAAAGGTACCAGGGGCATCTCATGGGGCCCCCTACTGACCCCGGGCCCTTGGGCAGTACCCGAGTTTCCAAATGGGCAGTCCGTCTCTGCCTGGCACGAAGCAGATGCCAGGATTGTACACTGAGCTGTGCACTGTCCCTTCTGATAGTATGCATATAAAATACTTTTTTTTACAGATTCAAAATAAATTCTGCAATAAAAACCTGCCTGCCAAAAATTTTCTTTTTAAGAGTTTAGTTTTACTTTAAGACTGCTGCATTCACTTTAATTTATTTTAAGCTAGAGTATCCAAAAGAAAGAAAACGGCTTCTGCTTTTAGTTTGGGCAAAAGTGAATCTGCAGTGTTAAAACATATGTATAATTACTATTCCAAGTAGGCAATAATTATTTTTTACATTTCTTTCACACACAGTTGAATACAGACACATATATAATTAGTAAACAATAATCCCTGAAGCACCACACAAGTGAAGCAGTCAAGTAAATTAATAAATATGTAATCATTTTCACTTTGCCTCTATACAGTTCACATGCGTGTATGTGTATTTATAGCCGCATGTGATTTTTCAATATGCACTTTCACACACACACTTTTTTTTTTCAGGAACAACACACTTCAGTTTCTAATGGGAACAACACTTACATGCTATTCTCAAATTAAGCAAGTGTGTGAACAAGGCCAGCTGTGTCGTCTTTTAAAACCATAGGAAAATAAGATAGTATGATATGGTGCATGTGTATCTACCGTAAACCTTTTGCTGAGAAAGTGCAGAACTTCAGCTGCCTCATTGTTTAGAAGAACTCAAATATCAGACTAAGGCTTCATAGCAGTCGTGTAGATAATAATCAATAGAGTTACCCTTTTTACATAGCTGACCTCTGGAATTTATAGTACTATTCTGCCATCTAGATTTTGCAGGCAGAAATGCTTCCATTAAAACTGCTGTACTTACAAGTGGGAAGAGCAAATGAGTAAGTGGTAAGAGCTACAAACTTCCCAAATAAAATCCTGCTCCAAAAGCTGTGAGGAGGACTTGGCCAAAACTTCACTTTGAGAGAGAGAGAGCGATAGAGATAGAGTTTTTCTTGTACTGAAATACCTGGGAATGATTTAGACTGAGCCACAGGAGAAAATTGCAGAAACATTTGTATAAATTATCCAGGGACTGTCACTAAAAAGGAGGCACAGAAATTCATTTGAACTGTAGAATTATGAAGATCACTCATTCCACATCTTAGACTGATCTTAACTGAATTCCTTGCTTCTAAAGAACCCATTTTGCAACTTAAGGGGATGGGACCTATAAGACCTGGGGTAACAGTTAACCTGGATGTAGTTAAGCAGGATGGTACCATATCTTGGAGTCTGTGGTACCTAATGAAAAGAGAGAACATCGCACAATTCCCTGTTGGATTTTTTTCAAAAAAATTGCCAGAGGATAGAAAAGATACATTCTCCTAGAGAAGTACACATTTGGGGCATACACAGCACTCCAGCATGTAGAGACCATTAAAAGAACAATTGGGTGAGAGAAAATGAGCTGACCACTAGGAAAACTGTAGCCCAAAATCAAATGCTAATGAAATGGATGATATGGTACCTTCAAGAGTAGGAGAGGAATTGCAGGATGTCAGATACATTCAAAGCAGCTGGGACAACAAAGGGCTTGTTCTTACAAGCACCTAGTCAGAAGGAAAATTCCTGCACTGCAACCATCCACCATTTGAGTCTCTGTCAAAAGATTAGAGAGTCAGCATTTTGCACTGGCCATTCAACTACAGTCACCTCATCTGGGTGACTGTTGAATGCTGAAGTAACAACTCTTCAGGAGAGTTATTCTTCCCATGTCACTATCTACACTGACAGCTAGGCAATCTTTGAGGGACAGACAACTTAAATGGCCATGTGGAGGCCCAATTTTAACTAGAAAATAATGGAAAAGTGTTGTGGGGAGGCATGGAAGTCTGAAAAGAAGGCTACTACCACACCATAAAAAGGGGCCTTTTTATGCATGTGGGCTTAGTCCAATACTTTGAGTGCTACAACAGAGTGGCATTGCAAAGGTGCTGTAGCTGTGCCAATAATTCTGTCTTGATGAGCTTGGTCAATGGGCCCACAAGAAAGTATTTGGGACAGAAATCAACAAATGAATGGGTGCAACAGAGATGATTGCTCATAACAATGGACGTTAGGACTGTATAGGAATAGGAAACTGCGCAGTGTGGGGAGAAGTACAATGACCATGACAAACGTACTGCAGTGGGACAATCAAGAGGGACAAGATGTTTGGAGAGATTTGGCAGATTAACTTCATCAGCCCCCTGCCCTGGATAAACAATGGACTGAGGTGCAGTGGACAACTATTCAGGACTTTTACTTGTCCATCCCTGTAAATGCGTAGATCAAGACACAGCATTCTAATTTGTCCACAAACTCATTGCTAATTATGGCTGTGTCAGACAGTTCTTAAATGATAACAGCCCTCACTTGTACAGAGCAACAGTACAATAGTGGGCCCAAAGTTCTGGCTGTGCCACATCCCATAACTTCCTTGGGGCAACTAACTTGACTGAGAGATACAATGAGCTATTGAGGGACTAGACACACAAATTTATACCCACACATACACCGTCAAGGATTAGGTTCTTATACAAGCTGTTCTGTTTTGGACCAATAGTCAAAATTATACCCTGTGAGAGGATGGTGGGGGCTTGATTTCACAACTGGAAAGCAGAATTTAGCATTTACTTGAGTTTCCCAACATAACAGATCCTAACAGGTACCAAGTCACTACTTTCTATGACATCTTGATTTGCTGCCAATCAAATCAGCATATCAGGATGTAGATATTTTATTTTCCTTGGGGTAAAAGGGGGGGGATTATGCCTCAGGCATCCAACTGAGGAATTATGTGGTGCTCACAGCACAAGGGTGGTGGATTATGAGTGTGGCAAAATTGCACCAACAGTAGGAGCGGCTTAAAACTGGAGCCTACTCACCGTGTACAATTGGAATATCAAAATGGCAGTGCTGTCCCCCTCCAGCTTGGAAACCACTGTCACCAACCAGGTACAATTGCAAAGTCGCTCTGAACTCTCGTGTGTCCATTTACAATGCCCACCACCCAGACATAGAAAGCAGATTACCTCAACTGAGTAACTATCTGAGGCTTAACCTGTACATAATAAATTCTGATAACATCAGTATATTTTACCTCTTCCCTATTGATTTTCTGTGGGGATCAGAAATAGATAAAGGTAGGTGGCAAAATATTGGTCAGCAATCCAGGCAATAATCTAGTTAAAGGAGAGATTGTATTCGAAGGGCGAGGGTCTATTGTTTTTTCTCATTGGATGGGACAGTTAGCCCACTTTCCTGACAGCTCCATGTCAGCACAGCTGGATAAGGGCCCTGTCCCCCCATGCTCCCAGGACCTAACCCATACATTTGAGCCCATCTGCAGCCTCAGCATTCCTCCTTTTTCCTCCCATGTGCAGGACCTAGGTGTGCTCCTCTACCTGGCTGGTCTAAAAGGCTGGCTGTCCATCCAAGATGTGGGTTTCAGCTGGATGTGGTCCCTGGTGTACCGGATAATTTACCCATAATCCAGGGAGCCTTGCTGCTGGTCCAGCTTTTATCATGGCTAACAGTCTTGTCTGGGGTCTTCTGGGTTAAGGTGAAGTGGGCAGTGGTGTCAGCAGAGTCTCCCTAGGCATGCACTCAGTGCCAGTGTTTACAGTCAGATTACAGAGGTTGGGTGAGCTAAATGTAAAAATCATCCACAGATTGTACTCGGCATAACAGATGCACAAAAATAGTTTGTCTGTTCATACATGGCTTTAACCTGTTGGTGGCTTCTCATGTTTTCTTTACTATTGTGCCATTATGCCAACCCCGTCAAAAGATCAGCATTTCCAGAGAAGGTAGAGGAGTTGCCTGTGGATGACTACTGTAGCCAGCATTGCCTGTTGGAGTATAGGACATCCCTTTAATATGTGCTTGTGCTCTCTAGTTTCCCCCCAAAAAAATAGAGAAGGTCTTTATGATGTCAACAATTCACTTGGACTGTTTGTGTACATTTCAGAATATTGTTGTAATTCTGTTTCAGATTCATACCTTTTTTTTACTCTTCTTAACAAAACATTTTCATCATGTCTTGTTCTCTGGCAGGGCAAGGTTTGGTTCATTAACCACCTGGTGACATCAGGGCTTTGGTTGGAAGATGCAGTATTGGCATCCCTCTAGCAGTTCTTACTAAGCAAGCTGTTTTCTATTTTAAGCAACAGGAAAAACCATGAGAAAGGATTATCTAGTCTGGCAGTGAACAGTCTCAGAGCTTTTCCAAGCAAAGTAACCCTCTTCAGACTTTTCGTAAAAGAAGACAGATGAACATGACTGTGAGATGAACATGACTGTAAGTGTTCCATTTACCCTGTGAAGGGGTTATATGTTCTAGCAATGAACAGTCTCATAGCCATCCCAGGCAAAACAGCCTCTTCAGACTCTCCAAAGGGGAAAAGACAGATGAACATGACAATATGAATCTTGCCTTGTTCAATCAACCACAAATGAGGATGATGACACCCAACATGTTGTCACATTCATTAAACAAGCAACCAGTGCACTCAAAAGGAGTTGTATGCACTCACCCTGTGAAAGGGTTATATGTTCTGGCAATTAGAAGTCTCCAATAGCCATGCCAGGCAAGACAGCATTTTAAGACTCTAAGAAGAGGAAGATGCAGACCAGCATGAGCATCCTGCTGATTTAAGCAGCCAGGGATAGAGATGATGACACCTAACAGGATGTCACATTAAATAAATACATTGTCAATACACTCTAAAGGAATCATTTCCACTTAACCTTTGAAAGGGTGATCTTCTTTGGTAATGAGAAGCTGCTTAGACTTCCAAGGTGAAGCTTCCCTCTTCAGAGTTTCCAAAGAGGATGATGCGTATGGACATGACTGCATGAATACTGATTTGTTTGAGCAACCAAGGATGAAGATGACACCTAAAGGTTGTCACATGAGGCTAATATCCTCTAGGAATGTTTCCAGTCACACTGCGAGGAGGTTATCTATTCTATCAAGGAGCAGTCTCCTAACCTTCCAGGCAAACAATCCTCTTCAGCCAGAGTCAGATGAGCATAACTGTATGAACCCTGCTGGTTCAAGTAGCCAGGGATAAAGAGGTTGACACCTAACAAGTTATCACATTCATTGACCATGTGGTCAATACATTGTAAAGGAGTTGCTTCCACTCGTCATGTGAAGGGGTCATATTTTCTGCATATAAGCAGTCTCAAAACCTTCTCAGACAAATCAACCCTTGTCAGATTCATCCAAAGAACATGGATGAATCTGACTGTCTGATTCCTGCTTTGTTCAAGTAGACAGTGATTAAGATGATGGTGACCAAGTTGTCACAATGAATTAAGCTTGTGGTCATGAAATTCTAAAGGAATTGCTGAAATCACTTTCTGCAAGGGCCATGTATTCTGCCAAGGTCCAGTCTTCCTTTTAGGACCATTATAATTGGTTTCAGAGCCTTCTCAAGCCAATCAATCCTTTTCGGTCCCTTCTGAACAAGAATATTAGGATGACCTGTGTCCAGGTTTTTGATTCCTTTTGTAAGGTTGTTGGAATGCCTTTAAATAGAAGCAAAGCTGTGGAAGTATTTTAAGTGCCTCTAGATGATGGCTTGAGAATTCCCGTATGGGTACTGAATCAATCCCTCATTCTAAATGATTGAAGCAGGTTCTCACAGCAAAATGTCAAGGGATTTGAATCACCCCTTTGGTCGGTTTGTCCCTTATGGGATTGGCCAGATCCATAACCTTACCATTAGAAGATGCTGTGGCCTTCAAGAATGTACCCAATCACTCCATTGTTGTTCTTAGAAGGTGAAGCCTAAATTAATACTTGTAAGTTTGGCTTCCTGCCTCAAGATGAACATCTGTTGAGTTAGAGGAGACTGAAGTTTAAGAGTCAGTTTCCACGCTCACTCCAGAGAGGGTAGCTTCTGCATTTCTGGCTGGGAGTCAAAGAAAAAGCCAGCACACAATCCAAGAAGTCAGTAAAGAGCTTCATGTCAGGATGATTTCTGGTATGTTGAGGATTGTGCCATCCATAAATGTCTTATGTGCACTTGGTGGCTCCTCTGTGGACATAGATACAGCTTTGGTGACGGACACATGGTTCGTAAAGACAAGCATTTCAGGCCATATTTGGGAGATCTTTCATCTTTCACATCTCAGACTGGGCCACATAAATTGCCTCGCTCCAGCAGGCCAGGTAGGCTCAGTTGAACTCTCACCCCCTTTCAAGTCGGATTTCAGGACTGGTAGCAGTCAGAGGGCCTAGGTCAGAAGACATGGATTATGAAAGTGAGCCTAAACTTGTGACTAGAGAAATATAATCTTCTACAATGTCATTCCAATCTGACTGCAGTCAGACTCCAGCAAAGTGGTTGGAGAGCCCTAACTCAGGAGCAATGGGCTAAGGACCAATGACCTTTTTCAAGCTGGTAACCAACATCCTGGATGTTACTACGGAATTTCAGGCTCTTAGCCTTCAGTCACCTCATCCAGGGTGGACCTGTCCTAGTGAAGTTAGACAGCACAAAGACTGTGGCCTACATCCGGAAACAGGGGGGCACTCAGTTTCTCCCTCCTGAAAAAGGTTTCTCAGATTCTAGAGTAGGCCCAAGTCAATATCCTGCAGCTTTCTGTAGCCTATGTGCTTAGTTGGAAGAATTTTTAGGCAAATTATTTATCAAGGACAATCTTGGATGATAATGAATCGTCTAGACTGCCACATGTCTTTCAAAAACTATCGGGTTTGGTAATTTCTTCCAGAGGTAGACCTGTCCTCATCCCCAGTCAACACTAAGTTGCTGAAGTTCTATTCCATGGTTCAGCATCCACAAGCAATTGGGGTGGAGGTGCTGATCACAGAGTGGATCTCTAGGACAGCTTATGCCTTCTGCCTCTCCCTCTGATTTGCAGCTTCCTGCTGAGGCTGTGGCAGGGGAAGGTGATAGTTCTGTTGGTGATCACAGATTGTTCCGAATGAGTGTCAAGGATCCACGCCCTCTACCGGTAAGATTGGATCTTCTCTGAAGTCCCATTTGTCCAACACCTGACAGGTTCAAGCTCATGGCTTGGGTCTTGAGAGGCAGAGGCTAATAGTTCTCGGTGCTCTGTAAAGGTTTTGAATACTCTTATGAAAGCAAAGAAGAACCGCACTAACATTGCCTATAGTAGAATATGGCATAAATTCACAGGATTGCTGCTGATCAAGGTTTAACATTGGGTTCTTCACAAGTCTGTCTCATTCTGAAGTTTCTGCAGGCGGGCCTTGATTTAGGTTTATGCATAGGTACGGCATACAGTGGGCATCCAACACTCAATTATACTGTTCTTCAAGATGCAACTTGGTTGAAACCTACCTAATGTACTGTTGTTTGGGAAGTGGGATCTCCCATTGGTGTTGGACTTTTTTGCATCAGATGCCTTCAATCATAGTGGCCCCCTGTGGTACCTCTTGCTGAAAACTGCTTTTCTGGTGGAAATTTCGACAACCAGAAGTCCTCATGCATGGGAGGTTTTTTGGCTGGAAAAAAACCCCAGGACTAGTGGGTTTCTAGAGGAGATTTTTGTCTGTAAAAATGCTGTAACGCAGGAAAACGGGACAAAACGCAGTAAAACACGGTAAAACGCTGCAAACTGGAATTTTTGGACTTTTTTTACCAAAAATTTTTTTTTTTGTAAAAAAAGGCTGCTCCAAAATGCAAACACAGGAAACCGCCACTAATCGCGGCAAAAGGGCACTAAACGCTAATGCAAAAAAGCTTAAAAAAGCTGAAAAACTCACGTTTTTAACGTGACTTTACACAGCTAATGTTACCAGCGTTATCAAAATGCCCAGTGTGCATGGAGCCGAAGAGTGGCTGTATTAGTGGCCCTGGGTTTTGAAAAAAAACTCTTTTTTACAATAATCCCAGTCTGGGTGTTACTGATGATGCTCAAGATTGTGCATAAGTGGCCTACAGAATCCATATGCCACAAAAAGTTGACTGTCCTACATCCCTCTTGGGGAGTACCAAGAAGTTAGCCCATCAGATGTGGGCGAAGTTTTAAAATGTTTCATCAAGGCGACATCTGGCATCAGGTCGGAGCACTTGTTTGTCATTCCAGGTGGTGCATGTAATGATTTCACGGTTTCCAATAAGATTGCCTCTTGGTTGAGGATGCTCACCTCCTTGGCCTCAGTTAAAAGGGTTGGCTGTGCCAGGGGGATCGCATCACTGTCCACTCGAAGGGTCTCATCCTTGTGAGCAGCAGCAGCAGGCTGAGTTTTCCCTGACACTATCTACAAGGCAGCCAAGTGATGTCAATATATATATGTTCATGGCTCATTACTGTATAGAAGCAGTAAGAGCGAAAAAAAATAGAAAAAAATTGTGACACATCCCTAATTATAACGTGATAAAAAAGAAGCAATAGAATGGGACTTTTGAGGTACAACATTATATAATCAAAACCAATTTTATTATATATCATACACAAAAAAACAGTTTGTATGACAACATCCATGTCTCTAAAATTGCATGTATTCGCAATGTGGGTAGTCCCCTTTAGTGGGCACTGGAGCACATATAGTGATCGGCAACTGGTCAACCGCAGTAGATCTTGCTCTATAACAAATATATACATATGAGCATGCCATATAGCCATAATTAAGCATGCTATACAATATAGCAACACCATCAACTGTACCTGATAGATTTCAGTCAATGGTCTTTTAACTGGAAACATCCTACTGGAAATAATAGTTTGCACGTAAGTCTGCACTGCCATTGAATAATATGCGGTCCCTTAAAAAGGAGAATATATAGAATTGGTAGGAATGCTATATACAGACTAAACAAACTGCTATCAGGGGGCCAAACATTCAGTCAATTTCAAATAGCTGAACACATCTTGAAAAAGGGCATTCCCCCCCACCCCCCTTGGGTGTGTCAGATTAACCCCTTGGATTTATGCTGTGGGATGTTAGCTAGCTACTATCGATTTAATTTAAATCATTGTAATAATGTAAATTAATTTTATTTTCTAGAATTATGATGCATAGTTTGGCTCCTGAAGAAGTGGACTTTGTCCAAGAAAAGCATCGGGACAGCTTCTGATATATCACTTTGTGAACTTGATGGGCCCTTACCCAGCTGGGCTGACATGGAGCTCGTCAGGAAAGGAAAATTATGGCAAGTATCTGTCATTCAATTTTCCATTTTCTCCAAGTTGGTCCACAGAAAAAAATGTGAGAAAGTGACTTCATGACGCAGGGGATGATCCACAAGAGCTGTGGGGATCAAGACCTTTGATGTGTTGCAAGACCAGCTGTGTTGCTTCTCATGATTTTCACCAAAAGACTGAAACACTTTCTCAGTGGTGGAAATATGGGAAAAGTTGTATCCATTGTGAATAAATATTTGGTGTGAGTGTTGTTAGAAATTAAGATAATACTGTTGATTTTCTATGTGCTACTTCAAATTTAAGAGCAGTTTATTACATAGGCCACACCATATGAAAAAGAGGGTCCCTTAAGAAACTGAAGCTTGATGTCCCTTGAAAAAAATCTGTTATTTTCCATGGGCATCAAACTTCTGTTTCTCATGGGAGCATCACTTTCACATGCTGTTTTTAAATTCAGCACAAGTTCAGATTGTTTAACCTCCCTGGCGGTATGATTATTTCAAATTTTTGGTGCTGAAAGCGGTACATTTTTTGCATGGAAATACGTATTTTTTTTTATTGTAGGCCTGTAATTTAGGAATAACTCACTGAAATCTGTCCGAACAAGAGTCTAGTAAACATCCCGGATATGATAAAATTTGAAACACAAAATCATAAATCATAATTTACTAAATAATCATAAAAAATAATAATATAATAATAATAAATTTAATTCAATAATATAATCAAACCAAAAACACTGAATTTTGAAATATAGCGCCAAGTTCGCACATCGCTGAGCAAAGTCGCAAAATCGTTTTCAGTGTCTGATGATGAATTTCCCCCACGAGTCATTATCACTCAATTCTACAAGTGGTTCTGATTTACTATCGCTGTTCTCTAGCCGGTCTAAAACCGCTTTTGACCTAAAGGGACGCTTTTTGGACGCCATGGACTTTTCTAAGTTTCCAGGCAGAAAGAACAGTCAAAATGCAGGCAGGGCGCAGGACAAAGCATTCGGGACACAATGTATGTGAAATGGTTTGAAACAGCAATGTTTTACTATGTAAATCATTTTTTAAAAAATGACATTTTTTAAAAATTTCAAATTTGCCGCCAGTTCCGGCGCCCGTACGTCCCAACGTCACAGGGACTGGAACACGGAAGCCGAATGCCGGCATCGGCCGGAGGAGATGGCCGGGGACGCTGCAGGGGACGCATCGCGGGAGCGAAGGACAAGGTAAGCGCTGCAGGGAATCCCTGAGCAACACTGCATGGTAAGCCCGAGTGTAGCTCGGGGTTACCGCTTTTGGTACTGAAACTCTACCCCGAGCTACACTCAAGAATACCGCCAGGGAGGTTAAAGGGGTTCTGGTCAAATACTGGACCCAAGCTTTGTAGCAGCTGCAACAATAATAAACAATATTTTTTCCTTTTATACATAGCTGATTGATGGAGTTTGCAGGCTGATATGTCTTAATGATTGTTGTACTAACAAGCGGAAAAGATAACGAACAAGTAGTAAGAGCTTCAAACTTCCAAAAAACTTGCGTCAAAAGCTAAAACGGTAACTGTCATTGGATAACACTAAAGCTTAACTACAAAAGAGAGAGAGCGAAAGGCAAGATCTCGTGGTCACCTAATGCCAGGAGTCCTGTTTGATAAAAAAAACATGGATCACCTATAATAAAAACTAAGTGATTTAGTGTATTCCTATTGCATACAGACTAGGAAAAGGTGTGTGTGTTTGAAGAACTATGTATATCTTGTATAGTTTTCCTTTAACTATAAGTAATTTGTGTATGCATCATTCTTGTTTTGTAAAGATATATTATACTGCTAGGCTCGTTTCCTTGGATTTACTGCAATAATTAGACATACAGTAAACTGAGAAAAGCTAAAAGCAAAATATCCATTTGGCCGACATTAATGTACAGTATAGATTTTGTTCAGGTGAGTTGTTTTGTTTTACATTAATCACATTAGGCTGCAAAACTTCTGGAGCATATTCCTTATGTGTCATATACTCAATGTACTTAACAATAATATATTATTAAGGCTTTTCTTAAGGTGTTCACAGATCAGTAATGTTGTTTTTATCTTATGTTAAGAGCAATAAATACAAGACAGCATCTCTTCTAATAACGGTGTAATGTAGGAGTCAGTAACAGACATAGCAAGTACACCTAAACACTGAATGTTTGCAGTGACAATACAGAAACTCATCTGTACATCATAATTTTGTTTTTCACATTCTTAGTGCTTGAGTGGCGAATCATTAAAGTTAGGACTCAAGAACAGAACTTGCAACATTTGCAATCAATATGAGAACAGAAGCGTAATCTGCTTAATCCTCCGCATACACAGAGAAGAGGATTACATTACATGTTTCATAGGATTTTGTATAGAATGTCTGGGCTGTGTAGTTATTGTTGTGAAGTTTCTTTTTGAACCTCTTGTACTAGAACATTTTTCAAATGAAAAGAAAAAAAACGGAATTATTTTTTTTCTCAACCCAGCCCAGCAAAGCCACATACAGGACAGGATTAGGTATGCCCTGGGGTGGGTGGAAAGTATGCCAATGGTTCATATATATATATATATATATATATATATATGTGTATGTTAATGTGTTATATTAGGGGCAGCATTATGATTAACCTTTTCAAGTAATACTTAAACAAATTTATATTTTTAGTTTGAGAACATATAAGGCTTTTATTTGGTAAATTGTTTTAATAATTCTACACTTTGTTATCCACTTCAGCTCCAGAAGGTTTTCCCCCCTCCCTGACCAAGCCATTTTTTGCTATTCGGCACTGCGCTATTTCAACTGGTAATTGCGTGGCCATGCAGCGCTGTACCCAAACTAAAGACTAAATGTCTTTTTTTTCCACCAATTGATCACCACTGGGGTTTTTTTTGTGCGATATAAACCAAAAAAAGATTGAACATTTTGAAAAAAAAACAATATTTTCTACTGTTGGTTATAAAAAATATCCAATGAACTCAAAGTTTGGCCAAAATGTATTCTGATACATGTCTTTGGTAAAAAAAAAACCCAATATGTGTATATTAATTGGTTTGTGTGAAAGGTATAGGATCTACAGTATAAACTATGGTATATACAATGCTCAGCATAAATGAGTGCTACCCAACAGATTTGTCAGAAAACCTTTACTTTCCTTTCAGAATAAACATTTTCTATGGGACACTATACTACAAAATACTCCCACAAATGCTGACCGTTATTGGAAACAAAATTTGCTAATATGCACACTCATAAAAGTATTCTTCCTAACAAATTCATTCAAGGCCATGTTGCAAAAATGAATACACTCCAATGAAAGTCTTAGGAGCAAAGCTAAATTTTAGACAACTAAATCCCAATTAACAAGAATTTAACTACAGGTGAGTCTAATTATTAATTAAACAGGTGTCCAGCAGACAGTTGATTATAAAAGGGCGTTACTTAACAAAGAAAACCCCTTCCCATTTCATGCAGTCAGCAATGGTAACACATGGAAGAGAAATACCACAAGGCCTGAGAAAAAAATTATTTATTTACACAACAAAGGTGAAGGCTACAAGAAGAATAGCAATGCTTTACTTATCAGTCAGAATACTGTAGCAAAAATGATACAAAAGTTTAACAAAGATGGAATTAAAACCATCTCACAGAGATGTCCAGGCTGTCCACAGAAGTTAATACCTCGAAAGGAGTGTCTTCTGATGAGAAAGGTTGAAGCAAATCACCATGCAAGTTCACTTCAGTTAGCCAAAGGAGTAAAAAGCCAAACTGGGGTGATTGTTTCCCTTGACACAATACGGCTTACACTGCAGAGGAATGGTATGCATGGGTGTCATCCATGGAGGAAGCCTCTCCTAAATCCCATGCACAAAAAAGCCTGTCTAGAATTTTCCAGGGCCCTTGCTGAAAAAGAAGACAAATACTGGGACTCTGTACTCTGGAGTGATGAGGCCAAGATAAATGTTTTTGAAACTGATGGTTTCAAAACTGTCTGGCATTGCAAAGGTGAGGAGTACAAAGAAAAATGAGCTGCATTTCATTGATGTATCATGAATTCACAGATGTACTGCTCTATATTGAAACAGAAAATGCTACCATCACTTCGTGCCCTTGGTCATCGTGCACTTTTCCAACATGACAATGATCTATATACTGAAGAAGAAAAGGGTGAAAGCAATTCAGTGGCCAAGGATGTCTCCTGATCTGAACCCCATAGAACAGCTATGGGGGAATTCTGAAGACACAAGTTGAGCATCACTCTCCATCCAGCATCCAGGCTCTAAAAGAGGTCGTTTATAAAGAATGGAAAAAAGATAGATGTTGCAATATGTCACCAACTTATTCATTCCATGCCTAGAAGACTTGGTGCTGTCCTCATGTAAAATACTAGATGCAGTAGTTTTTTTTGTGGGTTGTATTTATTTTTGCATCAACTAATCTGAGTAAAACTGAAGATTTTGTAATCTGTATTCTTAACCTTACTTTCATGCATTGAGCTAAACAAATATTTTATAAAACTCAGTGTTGTCAAAAATTTGGAAATTGTTCTTGCATTCATTGAGATATTGATTAAAATCTTACTTTTCAAAAGGGGTGTACTCTTTCCTGCTGAGCACTGTATATTGGAATGTACGCAGCTTTTACTTTCTGATTGCCTATCACATTTCTTCAGGTGCTAAAATGCCAGGGCAGTAAAAACACCCCAAATGACTTCTTTTTGGAAAGTAGACACCCCAATGAATTTGCTGAGAGGCATATTGAGGCTATAGAAATTTTTTTTGCCACACATATTTGGAAAATTAATTTTTTTTTTTTTTTACACAAAGTTGTCACTAAAATGATATATTGCTCACACATGCCATGAGTATATATGGAATAACACCCCAAAACACATTCTGATACGTCTCCTGAGTATGAGGATACTTTTTAGCAGTCTATCCACATGCAGGCTCCAAAAATCCAATGACCACCTCCAGGCTTTCAAATGGCATTTTTCCTCATATAAGTTCTTCCCTTCCTATCACAGTTTCAGAGGCCCTAAAATGCCAGGATAGTACAAACAACCCCCCAAATGACACTTTTTTGGAAAGTAGACACCCCAAGGAATTTGATAAGAGGCATGATGAGCATTTAGCAGATATAATTTTTGTTTTCTTTCTTCATTTTCCAAAAAGTTGTGGCAACAAATGAGATCTGCAAAATACGTACCATGCATCTTATGACATCTTGGAAGGTCTACTATAGTGGCATTTCAGGGCCAACATAAGAAGTTTGTGCCACACATCACCCACTCTCCTAACTACTTGAAGACCAAGCCTTTTCTGACACTTATTGTTTATATGAAAAAAATTTTTTTTTGCTATAAAATGACTTTTAACCCCCAAACATTATATACATTGCTAAAAAAAATAAAGGAATTCTTTGAAAACACATCAGATCTCAATGGGGAAAAATATCATACTGGATATCTATACTGATATGGACTGGGTAATGTGGTAGGAATGAAAGGATGCCCCATCGTTTGATGGAAATGAAAATTTCAACTTACAGAGGACTGAATTCAAAGATACCCCGAAAATCAAAGTGAAAAAAATATGCAGCAGGCTAGTCCATTTTGCTGAAATTTTAGTATAGTTCTGTTCATGATCAATATATTACATATATCCGTACAAACACTATACCAGTAATGGTGGTAATCAGCGACCTATAGCGTGAGTGTTCAGACAATCTAATGCTAGTTGACCCTGGCTGGGAGGGGAGCTTACAGACCCTGATGCTATCTGATGTTGCTAGTGGCAATAATATAGTGATCAGTGAAAAATTCTACATTCTGACACTGTATTAATGTCACTGGCTTGGTGACGTGGTATTCAAAAGGTTAATAGGGGCAATCAAAGGGTTAAATGTGCTAATATAACTTGTGCTTGTAAAATGTAGTACTTTTACTCAGTGTGTTCTCTTTTCTCTTCCTGGACTGGCATAGGAGGCAATGGGGGGCACACGCATGCGTACGCACAACGGAAAATAGATAGCAATGTAAGGGCATTGCATTAAGGTAAAAATATATTTTTCTCCTCTGTCCTCTCCCACCCTGTGTAAAGGGGAAGAGAAGGGAGAAGAGATCAGTGCTGTGCACAGCTGCATCTCTTGCCCTCTCGCTTCCTCTTCACACAGGAACTTGGAACAGCAGCAGGAGTCATTGACTCTTGCCGCTGTCAATCAAATGTAGTGAAGAAGAAGTAGGGGGCGAGGCTAAGTCCTGATGCATGTGTCTATAGAGCATGGTTCCATAGACACACAGGCTGGGAGCGAGCATCCAGCGTGTGCCCCCATAGCAAACGGTTTGCTATGGAGACACACAAAGAAGAGGAGGAGCCAGCATCGCCAGTGGGGGACCCGAGAAGAGGAGGATCAGCCGCTCTGTGCAATACCACTGCACAGAGCAGGTGAGTATACCATGTTTGTTATTTTAATTAAAACAAAAATTCTGCCTTTAGTAACACTCTAACATCCAATCCTTAGTCATCCTGTTAGGAAGCCTCCTCCAATGAAATCCGTTTTCTCCTTCTACCCAGTTTTCTCTTCATATGCCCTATGATGTTCATCTAGAATGGATCACAAGATGAAAAGAGAAAAGGACAGAGTTGAAGCTGTTCGTGGGAGGCTGAGAGTCCATCTTCCTGTGTCAGTCAGTGCTCAGAGTAGGGCAGACAAGGAATTAGCATCTGAAGGCTCGGTAGTCAGAACTTTCTACAGGCAGACAAAATGGGGTTTAGTTACTAAAGCTGGAGAGTCCAAAATCAGACTCCCTTCTTCATAGAAACCAATCAGCTTCTAACCTCAGCTTGTTCAATGAAGCTTTGGCAATGAAACCTGGAAGCTGATTGGTTTCTATGCAGAAGGGAGTCTGATTTTGGACTCTCCAGCTTTAGTAAATAAACCCCAATGTGTTAATGTAGCTGAAAGGGTTAATAGTTAACTAACTTTTGCTTTGTGCCTACTAACTGGTTTATTTTATTCAAGATGTTCCATTGACATTTAAATGCTGTTGTTTATGCACCCATTTTTCCTTGAGAAATTGCAGAAGTTTTTATTCTGTTGCATTTTGTTACATATTTCCTTACAGCAGCTAATGTTCACCAGACAGCAATATTAACTTTCACATTATGGATGCTACAGTCTTGCCTGCAAATTGCCCTGGGAATTGTTAGGACACTGACTGCTGGTATTATCTGAACAAGTGTATTGGAATTGTCGCTCAGTGTGCAGTAAGCCAAATTTTTATTTATTTTTTTACATACAGACAAAAAACAGAAACCACAAGGGCTGGTTCACATCATGCCCACAAAGGATTCACACAGGATGTGCTGTGGATTCCTGTGCAATTCATACCGCATGCAAAAACATACTCCATTTGCCATCTGACGCCCCAAACACAAGTCACAGTGTGTTTGCCCACACCAGATCTCATGGTACAAAAGTAACATGTGATCTGATTGCAGTGCATTTTAAAAAGTAGCACATAAACTACTTGTGGGGTGGTGCAATTTCAGTCCATTCAAAATGAATGGGCCAAGATCGCGCTGCATGGAACTGCATGTGAATTGCACAGGAGCTGCAGTGTTCCTGTGCATATTGCATGCAGTTTCTGGTGTGAACTGATACTGAACTAATGGAGTGAGATTAAATGATGATGAAAAGAGAAAATGAAAGAGAGAGAGAAGGGTAGAGAGAGAAATTGAAAGAAAAAAAAGAGAGATGAGGGAGAGAGTGAAGGAAAGAGAGAATGAGATAGAAGTAAAGTTTGATAATTTAAGAGAAAGAGAAAGCAAGAGAGAAGAAGTAGAGAGTAAGAAGGAAAGAGAGAGAAAAAATACAAAAGAGAGAAAGGAGGAAAGAGAGAGGAGGAGAGAGGGAGAAAAGGAAAGATAATGAGAGAGAAAAGGAAAGAGAAAAAAAGAGAAGAGAAAAGAGAGTTTAACGATTTCACTGGGGGAGATGTCATTAACCAAAGGTTGTAATACAGTTGCAAGAAAAAGTATGTGAACCCCTTGGGATTACGTGGAGTTTTGCATGAATTGGGTATAAAACGTGCTCTGAACGTCATCTAAGTCACAACAATAGAAGAACACAGTCTGCTGAACATAATACTACACAAACATTAGATGTTGCCATGGTTTAATTGCACATAACATGTAAAGATTCACAGTGCATGGAGGAAAAAGTATGTGAGGCCCTAGCTTAATGACTTCTCCCAGAGCTAATTGGAGCCAGGAGTGAGCCAACCTTGACTCCAATCAGTGTGATGATATTGGATGTGTTGCTGACAGCTGTCCTGCCCTTAAAAAACACACACCTGTTTTGGGTTTACTGGTTTCAAGAAGCACTGTCTGATGTGAACCATCCCTCGCAGAAAAGAGCTCTCAGAAGACCTACGATCAAGAATTGCTGACTTGCATGAACCTGGAAAGGGTTACAAAAGTATCTCCAAAAGCCTTGATGTTCATGTGTCCACGGTAAGACAGACTGTCTACAAATGGAGAAAGTTTAGCACTCTTGCTACTCTCCCTAGGCGTGGTCGTCCTGTTAAAATGACTGCAAGAGCACAGCGCAGAATGCTTCATGAGGTAAAGAAGAATCCCAGAGTGTCAGCTAAAGACCTACAGAAATCTCTGGCACAAGCTAACATTTTTGTTGAAACATCTACAATAAGGAAAACATTAAACAAGAATGGAGTACATGGGAGGACACTACAGAGGAAGCCATTGCTGTCCAAAAAGAATATTGCAGCACGTTTGAAGTTTGCAAAAGAGCACCTGGATGTTCCACAGCACTACTGGCAAAATATACTGGGGACAGATGAAACCAAGATTGAGTTGTTTGGGAAGAACACACAACACTATGTGTGGAGAAAAAAAAGGCACAGCACATTAACATCAAAACCTCATCCCCACTGTAAAACATGGCGGAGGGAGCATCATGGTTTGGGGCTGCTTTGCTGCCTCAGGGCCTGGACGGATTGTTGTCATTGATGGGAAAATGAATTCCAGAGTTTATCAAGACATTTTGCAGGAAAACGTACGACCATCTGTCCGCCAACTGAAGCTCCGCAGAGGATGGGTGATGCAACAGGACAATGACCCAAAGCATACAAGTAATTCAACAAAACAATGGCTGCAACAGCACAGAATACGCCTTCTGGAGTGGCCCAGTCAGAGTCCTGACCTCAACCCGATTGAAATGCTGTGGCATGACCTTAAGAGAGCGATTCACACCAGACATCCCAAGAATATTGCTACACTGAAACAGTTTTGTGAAGAGGAGTGGTCCAAAATTACTCCAGATTGTTTTGCAGGTCTGATCTGCAACTACAGGGAACGTTTGGTTGAGGTTATTGCTGCCAAAGGAGGGTCAACCAGTTATTCAGCCCAAAGGTTCACATACTTTTTCCTCCCTGCACTGTGAATGTTTACATGTTATGTGCAATTAAACCATGGCAACATCTAATGTTTGTGTAGTATTATGTTCAGCAGACTGTGTTCTTCTATTGCTGTGACTTAGATGACGTTCAGAGCACATTTTATGCCCAATTCATGCAAAACTCCACGTAATCCCAAGGGGTTCACATACTTTTTCTTGCAACTGTATATTCATGCAAGTGTTTTTAGATTATACACTGGGATACATTGAGATTTTGCATACTTTAAAAGGGTGCCGCGACTGAAAAACAGTTGAAAGCCACTGAGATAAAGGCTGTGTTCACACTAGATCGGACAGCTCTCTGAACACCCCACCTGCCTTGCAACTGTCCACACCTGGCTGTGGTAGGGGCAGTGTGGTGTGCAATTCAATGCATCATACAGCTCCTCCTTTTTTTTTTGTTTTGGACAAACTTTATTTAAGGTGTACAAATACACACTTCTTTCATGGGGCTATACAGCAGTGTGACACACTGCTGTACAGTGCCATGCAATTCTGTTCAGTGTGCTTTGATAAAATGCAACATGTCTGCATTTTATTGCAGCACTCTGTAGTACAGCTCCAGGCTGTGTTGCAGTGTGAATAGGACACACAGGAAATAATTGTTTTCTGTGGTACTTGAGATCACAGTCATTGAAACTGTGATCTCAACATGCAGTAAAACGTCTGAGACTACACAATGCGTGAATTATCCTTTACACTGTTTCACTGGGGAAAAGCACTTGCATATGGGATTCAGTAAACTCAAGAGGGCCCGGGCTGGGGTGTGCTTACAAGTATTCAAAATAATTGGAGAGGTATGCCAAAATGTGGACAGTGTATCCAAAATCTTTTGAATTACATTCTCAATATGTAAATAAAGATCTGAAATAACTTGGAGTATCTTGACATGTGGTGGGAGTATCTTGACGTGCGGTGGAAGCTGCGCGTGGTAGTGGGGGGCCTCAGGTCAACTTTCCATGAAAGAAAACCTTTCTTGAGAGAAACATGAAAGCTGCCATAGTTAGTCTCTCTTTACAAAAATGCTTACTACCTAACATCATATATGAATCTTTCTGCTGCCTGACTACAAGTTTTACTTGGTGTAGGACACACTACTGTACATATCCCATAATTGGTGGTGTTTATGTTACATCAAGGTAGTTTCTTGATGCTAATGTGTGCTTTGCCTTCTACTTCATAAATAAACACCTTCTAATTATGCATGAAAACCTCACAAACTCATTATGTAAATGGATTATATAGCAATCAAGTTGACCTTCTTCTTTTAATCATTTGCATCACTGACGTTGTTTTTTATTGTTGTTTGAGGTCAGTGACTTTAAAATGCTGACATGAAAGGGTCATCATAACAGCCTGGTAACTAGCAATTTCAGAAGGAAATTAGCAATGTCAGCCCCCTATTTCTCTCATAACAGGTTTACTTTAATGGCTGTGAATGTTTAAAACCTAATTCTGGATTCAAGTTGTCCTCCTTTCTTCACTGGAGACCCCTTCCATGTGTATGTATTGTTTTTATTTTTGTATTTACCATTTCCCAAAGTATTCCGACTTATTATGTAATGTTCAAAGTCTGGCCATTCCTAGATGATGAAGAAAGCAGTGTTGTGTAATGACCAGGGGCGGACTGACCATTTGGAAACTCAGGCACTGCCCGAGGGCCCGGGGTCAGTAGGGGGCCCCATGAGATGCCCCTGGTACTGTTTTCATAGGCTTTTTTGCGTTTGGGCAAGGACACAGGGGCCCCATGATCCCCTATTGCCCAGGGGCCCCATGAGTTGTCAGTCCGCCCCTGGTAATGACACTGTGATTTTACCTGCTGTCTTTATCTTTGTAATTGACTTAAGGATGCCATTGGGATGCCCGTTCAGGGGAAGAGTCCATGAAATCCTGCACTCAGAGGATGTATTCAGCCTTCCGATTTAAATGACCTGGATAGAAGTCAGAGAACCACTTGATGCAAAAAGAACAGTGTGTGTGTGTGTGTGTGTGTGTGTGTGTGTGTGTGTGTGTGTGTGTGTGTGTTTGGAGGGAGGTTCTAGATGTGAGTATTTTTTTTACACATCCAGATAGACCTTTTTTTAAAAAAAAAAAATAGCCCAGCCTTGGGCTTTATTTGTGGGATTAATATGTATCTTGTAGGATTTCTGCTTTCCTAATAATGATAGTTCTCGTCTATACTAAGTTTTTTTTATTTATTAAAATACAACTATTACATTTAAATTTGTAGTTTGATGTATTTTACTTTTGAAGGTTCTAGATTAACTGTATTATTAAAAAATATATTCAACTTCATCAAATTCACTACTTTTCAAATAGTTTGTTTTCTCTAGATGATCAAATTTTTTTTTAATACTTTTTCAAAGAAATCCAATAGTGAAAGCAGTTAAACAAAATCATAGAGTCTGTACACAGCTAAAGGCTAAACGAAAAGATTTACAGGCATTTTTTTGTGAGACATAAGAGGTCAGAAAGTGACATTGATAAATCAGATGTAGGAGTGTAAGGATAAAATGGAGAGCTGGAAATAGAGTAGATCATTTTGCACAAGACAGAAATAAGCGATGAAATAAAGTGGAAGAAAATTCTGCTTTGAGTTGCTTTGTGGATTAGCTGAATAAATTCACTATTATGTTTGTGATAACTATTAATTAATATTTTTTAAGCAGGAATACTATTTAGGAGTTCTAGTTATCCTTAATATTTAAAGCAGTATTTAATTGTCAACAACTGTGCAATTTTTAAATCTCTACTTTTCAATCTTTAACTCATTGCTTAGTTATTTTTCACAAACATCTGTACATTTTTTCAACTAAAGGAGAAGAGTTTTTTATGAAGAGCAAACTGTTTACTATAAAAGACTACTTGAATTTACAGTCAGATCTTTTTTAGAATAGCCATAAACATACAGAACTGGCAAAATGTGGCATAGTTATATTGAAATATGCATCCATTATATCATTGGTATTTCTATCCAGGTACACTTCACGTCACAGATGTTCCTGTTTTTGCTGCACACTTCAGTAAGCTATCAATTGATCTACTTCAAGAGAAATTTTAGCCATCACACAATTTTACACAGTTTAAAGCTGATACTGTAGCCAACCCAATAAAGTTAATTCTATTCTTATGATGTCCAAATATGCTGTAAAATTTATTTATTTTAGGCTACATACATTCCCCGGTGCAGGGAACCAGGAGAATGACTGTGGATGTTGTTTCCAAAAGCCCCTGTGAGATAGAACAGTATAGCTACTAGCACACCACCATCTCCCATCCACAGCTTGGAAGTAGCCAGTTCCTAAATTGAAACTGAAACCAACAAAAAGGTAAAAAATTAAGACACAAATTACAGTTTCAGATGAAAGTGCTAGTCCAGCTACATTACATTGCAACAACTTCAAGACTTAAAGAAAAATACCACTTTATTAAAAAATTGATCTATTATATATAATTGCTAAAAAAGGTTGTGTATGTATAATTTGGTGGTAATAAAATTAAATTTCTAGGTCAGTGATACTCAGTTAGTTTGGCATTCTCTGAGTCATTGAGCAGTCCTCAGGTATTCAATAAGAACAAGTACGATCATTCCTCTGCCACTCTGGCCTTTGTCACCATCATTTCTCTTTCCCCAATGTCATAATTCTTCTCAGATGAGTACCACTTCTGTCAGAAAAAGACAGCTGAGTGCTTTCCTTGGTAACTTATTGGTAGGAAAGATTAGCGCCTTCCACTATTTATTGTATACACACAGAACAAAAGGCACAATTGGATCCAATTGCTGCAGAATACCAATTGCTGCAGAATAGGTGCAGAAATTAACAAGGATTTTCAGCCTTTCAAAAATGGACTGAGCTTTTGGCAGCCATAAGAATAAGATATATGAGCTCTTAAGTTATGTTAAGGGAGCTACTATGGCGGAGAAGTTCCATATGGATTTGCAGTAGAAGTTGGCAAACTCCAAGAATTGTTGAATGTCCCTCTTGTTGGTGAGAGCCAGCCACTCTAGGATTGGGCAGACGTTCTTGGGATGCATAGCAATATCCTTGGTGAAAAAAAATTAGATTGAGGAATTTAATGGTGCTCTTTTTGGGCTTGGCATAAAATGTGTGTGTACGGAAGCACCTCAAGACCTTTTTAATGCGAATATTGTTCTCTTTTAGGGAGGGGGAGAAAATCAAGATAGTGTCCATGTATATGACCATATAAACATCGAGAAAATCTCTGGAAATTAATTTATGAAATGTTGAAATGGTGCTAGAGCATCACCAGGTACTCAAAGTGACTGAACTTGGTGCAAAAGGCTGTCTTCCACTCATTCCCATCCTGGTTTCTTTAAAATAATCTTAGTGAACCTGAGCTTTAGGAAAAAGTAAAGAACCAGTTGGTCGAATAGATATTATTTAACCACTTGCTAGCTGTACATTGTATATAAAATGGCCAAATGGATGACATCTTTTTTTTACATAGTGTCACCAGAACAGCCAGATATTGTACCTATCACTAGCCATCCAGTACAGTGTCACTGTCAGGAGCCGCCACGATCCACAGCTCTGCGCAGGCGCACTGTGCCTGTGCACGCTAGTGTACGGGCACTAGGTCCTGGCTGGCAGCGGCGGAGACAGAACCCGCGCATGCGCACTCGGGGACGTGGGTGCGTGCCTGGCACCAATGACAGCGCAGGGCGCGATATTTAAATCGCTGACAGGTATTGCCATTTGGTCTCCCTGTGTTCCTGATCCTGTTACCGTGATTCTTGCTGATTTGGATTGTTCTTGACCTTGCTGTTCTCTCCTGCTCTGACCCCTGACGCACTGCTCCCACGGCTACCGACTCGGCTTGTCTGACCACGCTCTTGCTCATCCATCCATCCACCTTGCCCTGGCATATCCGCCTCTTCACATCAGGCTCTCACCCTGCAGGAACCTCTGGCGGATTCCTCTACCACGGGTAGGTGTACTCAGGAGCCGCGACCTGGTCTCGGTTCACTCCAAGTCCATCCCCACCATCAGGGGCCCTGGTGAACAAGCGGACCGGGACTTAGACTCCACGCTCTGGGGAAACCTGACCAGTGGGCTGCTATAGGTACCGCCAGGCGGTTCCTTGCAGTACCAAACGGCCATGACAGAGTTTGGAAGAGGACCCTCCCCATTGGAAGACATATGCCAGTACCTGGCGGCCCCTGACCCAAGCCGTCAAGACGCTGCAAGATGGATATACCCATCTGAAAAGCAGCATCCAGACGCTGACTGCACCTGTCACCACCTCCCAGGGCCCGGCCTCCCCTGCCCCATCCGCGGAATCTCCAGGACCATCCACGGGAGGTTAAGGCTGCACTGCCTACTTCTGAACCCCGCGTTCCACTACCAGAACGCTTCCGCGGGGACTGAGCACGTTTCAGGGCCTTCCGGAACGCATGCCTCCTCTATTTCAACCTGCAGCCACGCACATTTTCCACGGAGTCAGTCAAGGTGGGATTCATAATATCCCTGCTCCAGGATGAACCCAAGATTGGGCCCACCAATTGATGGAGAATCGCGATCCCCACCTAGAAACAGTAACAGACTTTTTTGAGGCAATGGCCATACTTTATGATGACCCGCAGCGGGCAGCCTCTGCAGAGTCAGCCCTATACTCCCTTAGACAGGGCCGCCGGGCAGCGGAGGAATATGCGTCAGAATTCAGACCGTGGAACGACGACGCCCTATGCCACCAATTCCGCGTAGGGCTCTCCGAAGCTCTTAAGGACGAGCTAGCCCGAGTAGGTCTACCCGAGTCCTTGGAGGATCTTATTTCATTGGCCATTCAGATAGCCCGCAGGCTGCGGGAACGCAGGTTTGAAAGAACCAGCCAGGGTCAGAGAACAACATGGGCACCCTTCCGGGGAGCAGTCCAACCTATGCTAGAGGGGAACCGGACTCCAGAACCTGTGGATACCCACGAGCCCATGCAGCTGGGACTGGCTCAGCCGTCTCTATCGTCTGAGGAACGCCAGAGGAGACAGTCCAAAAACCTCTGCCTGTACTGTGGAGAAGCCGGTCACATGGTGCGTTCCTGTCCGCTGAAAGCGAGTAAGTCTGCCTCTATTTTTTCTTCTATATCTGCTGAAAATATTAAACAGTCCAGTTACTTAGCCATACCTATTTCCTTCCAGCTCCCAGGAAGAACCGTGGAGGTGACGGCTATAATTGATTCTGGAGCATGCAGTTGCTTCGTGGACTTTGCCCATCAGCAGCAAATTCCCCTCCAGACTAGAGAACAGGGCCTTAACATATTTTTGACCGACGGATCACGAATTAAGTCGGGGTTGGTAGATCAGGAGACTCCCCCTATTTCGACTATGGTAGCGGGTCATGATCGGGAGTTCCTCCAACTAGACGCTATAGCGTCTCCTCTTTTCCCAGTCATCCTGGGGCTTCCTTGGTTGCGGGCCCATAACCCCCAGATTGATTGGGTAACCGGTTCCATTCAGTTCCTCTCCCCATATTGTCAGGAACTCTGCCACGCATCGGGCCCTGCAGCTCCCCAATTCCTCCTATGCTTGGATGGAGACTCCAATCTAAGACAGGTTGTCCCTTCGGCCTACCACAGTTTCCTGGATGTCTTCAGCAAACGGGGGGCAGATGTCCTGCCTCCACACCGAACATATGACTGCCCCATTGACCTTCTACCTGGCTCAGAGATTCCGTTCGGTCAAATTTTTCCCCTGTTCGAGTTAGAATTAGGGGTTCTCAAGGAGTACATCGACGAGAACCTCCAAAAGGGGTTCATCCGCCCCTCCACTTCTCAGCAGGGGCCAGAATCTTCTTTGTAGAAAAGAAGGATAAGTCCCTGAGACCCTGCATTGATTATCGTTAGCTAAACAAGGTCACGATAAAAAAAAATCGCTATCCACTGCCCCTGGTCCCAGAACTCTTCCAGAGACTGAAATACGCAGCCATTTTTACAAAACTAGATTTAGGGGTGCATATAATCTGGTCTGTATAAGGGAGGGGGACGAGTGGAAAACAGAATTTCGTACTCGATTTGGCCATTTCAAGTAATTGGTCATGCCATTCGGACTCTGCAATGCCCCGGCCACGTTCCAACATTTCATTAATGATGTATTCAGAGACTATCTTGATATTTTCGTGGTTGTCTATTTGGACGACATATTAATATTCTCTCCCTCACTTGAAGCTCATAGGGGTCATATGACAAGTGTGTTGGAACGATTACGCCAACACAGTCTGTATGCCAAAGCTGACAAGTGCAGCTTCGAGCAGCACAGTATTGCATTCCTGGGGCTGATCATCTCCACCACGGGGGTCGCGATGGATCCTCAGAAGGTCTCGGCGATCTTGAACTGGCCAGTACCCACGGATAAGAAAGTCATTCAACGCTTTATTGGGTTTGCTAACTTTTATAGAAAGTTTATCAGGAACTTCTCTGGTCTGGTCTCCCCCATTACCCAGTTGGCCAAACAAGGGGTCCGCTTCAAATGGACGCCCAAGGCTCAGGCAGCATTCGAGTCTCTAAAAAACGTATTTACTACCGCTCCCATCCTCAGTCATCCTGATTCCTCTCTGCCTACCTATGCCAACCCTACCTGGGGTGTCCCTCCAGAGCAAGGGAGGACTCGTATGGAAGGAAGGACTAATCGTGGTACCAGAAGAGGTCTGAACATTGGTCCTCGGACACTGCCACGATCATCCGATGGCAGGTCATTCCGGGCTGGCGAAGACGCTCGAATTGCTCCAGCGCACGTTCTGGTGGCCAAGCATGATCAAGGATTGTGAACTCTACATTAAGTCCTGCGCCATTTGTCAAAGGAACAAACCGTCCAGGTGCAAGGCCTGGGGTCTGCTACGTCCACTACCTATACCCGATTGACTGTGGCAAATGATTGCGATCGACTTTATAGTCGAGCTTCCTCCGTCCCAGGGCCACACCGTGATCTTTGTGATCGTGGACCGTTTGTCAAAAATGGCCCACTTTCTACCCTTGAAGAACACGCCATCAGCTCTTGAAACTGCGCAAATCTTCATACGAGAAGTAGTGAGGCTGCACGGAGTCCCTGAAGACATCGTCTCGGATCGAGGAGTCCAGTTTACTTCTAAGTTCTGGAGGGCATTATATGAGGCATTGGGTATCAGATTGTCTCTCTCCTCCGCTTACCACCCACAGACTAATGGGCAGACAGAGAGGACAAACCAAACACTGGAACAGTACTTGAGATGCTACACGTCCTTCCTGCAGGATGATTGGCTGGCACTCCTACCACTGGCAGAATTTGCCTACAATAATGCAAACCATTCAGCCACGGGCCAATCTCCGTTCCTTGCGAACTATGGGTTCCATCCCACATTCCTGCCCGATCTGGTTGCCGAACGTTCAGTACCTGCCACTCAAAGCACGCTCAATTTTTTTTCTACCAATAACAAGGTGCTTCAGGAAGCTATTTCAAGAGCCCAAGAAGACAACAAAAAAACCTTCGATAGGAAGCGAAGGGGAGAACTAGTGTTGCAACCTGGGGATCAGGTCTGGTTGGCAACAACAAACTTGAAAATGTCTTGTCCATCGAAGAAACTGGGACCAAAGTTTGTGGGTCCATTCCGAGTGAAGCGAATGATTAACAAAGTGGAGTATGAACTGGTTCTTCCAGAGACTTTCAAAATCCACCCAGTTTTTCATGTATCACTTCTGAAGCCAGCTGTGCCAGACCCCTTCCCGGATCGGGAGTCCAGACCTCCAGAGGCTATAACCATTGAGGAGCAGGAGGAATTTGAGGTGGAAGCAATCCTGAACTGCCGGAAAAGGGGGGGGCAGACTCCGTTCTTGATCAAATGGAAGGGTTATGGTCCAAAGGAAAACTCATGGGAACTGGTCCAAAATGCTCATGCCCCCAGGCTTATCCGGGAGTTCTATCGTAGTCACCCACGGTGGAGAGTTCAGTTGGGCACCCGGAGGTTGCCCGTAGGGAGGGGGCAATGTCAGGAGCAGCCACGATCCGCAGCTCGGCGCAGGCGCACTGTGCCCGTTCACGCTAGTGTACGGGCACTAGGTCCTGGCTGGCCACGGCGGAGACAGAACCCGCGCATGCACACTCGGAGACGCGGGTGCACGCTTGGCACCAATGACAGCGCAGGGCGCGATATTTAAATCGCCCTGCGCTGACAGGTATTGCAGTTTGGTCTCCCTGTGTTCCTGATCCTGTTACCGTGATTCTTGCTGACTCGGATTGTTCTTGACCTTGCTGTTCTCTCCTGTTCTGACCCCTGGCTTGCCTGACCTCCCTCCTGGATGCCCCCTTGTGGATCTGATCTTCTGTTGCTTACCTGGCATGTGACCCGACCATTCTCTGCCCTCAGCTTTGTACCTCACTACTCCCATGGCTACCGACTCGGCTTGTCTGACCACGCTCTTGCTCATTCATCCACCTTGCTCTGGCATATCCGCCTCTTCACATCAGGCTCTCACCCTGCAGGAACCTCTGGCAGATTCCTCTACCATGGGTAGGTGTACTCAGGAGCCGCGACCTGGTCTCGGTTCGCTCCAAGTTCATCCCCACCATCAGGGGCCCTGGTGAACAAGCGTACCGGGACTTAGACTCCGCGCTCTGGGGAAACCTGACCAGTGGGCTGCTAGAGGTACTGCCAGGCGGTTCCTTACAGTCACTATGGTGATGCTGAACAAGGGTGGCTAGTGATTAGGAATATTGGCTGGCTGCTCTGATTACACTGTATGCCAGTTCAGTCAGCCAGTGTCCCTGTTTACTAGCCACACCGGTACAGTGTAATCATACCACTGCAGCTAGCCAGTGTCCTTGGTTGCTAGACACCTCTGTACAGTATCACCATACTAGTACAGCCATACAGTGTCCCTGATCACTGTAACACCAGTACTGAGTTGCCAGATTAGTGCAGAATGTCCCTGATTGCCACTAAACCAGTACAGGGTCACCAGACTAGTATAGCCAGAAATAGTGTCAGTGATCACTGCAACATGAGTACAATGTCACTAGACCAGTGAAGCCACCCCATTACAGTGTCACCAAAAGCAGTGCAGCCAGCAATAGTGTTTCTGATCACTGCTACACTAGTTCCAGTGTCACCATACTATTGTAAGCAAACACCAATGCCAGTGATCTAGACAAATACATCCAGCAACTACATTTCTGATCGCTAACACACCAGCCCCAGTGTCACCAGATCAGTGTAAGTCATAAACAGTGTTCCAGATCACTAACCACACCTCTCCCAGTGTTGTCAGACCAGTTCAAGCCAGCAACAATGTTCCTGATCACTAGCCACACCAGTGCCAGTGTCAGAGCAAGTGCAGCCATCAACAGTGTCCCTGATTGCCGCCACATCAGTATAATATCATCAGAGCTGGTGTAGCCAGAAACAATGTTTATCACTGTCACATCAGTGCAGTCTCATCTCTGCCTGCTGTCTAAGAACTGGTAACCTGCAATACACTACATTTTAGTTCTTGGGGATACATTTTATTCAAGCAGCACCCTGAAAAATCTACATTTTGTTTTAAATTAGTCCTGAAAATTACAATGCTTTCCTTGTACTCAGGCGTTTCCGTACAGTAAGCCTGACAGCAGTTTATCTGCACTGAACTGTGAAATCATCTAAGGAGCTGCTGCCTCCAACTGCTTCTTGAATATTCTTCCACCAGCCATCATGGGGGCAGCTTTGCCATTGGGAAAATAAGCATTGCTCCTTTACCAAGATGGCCACCACACAAAGTAGCAGTGCAAAAAATCTTAGTGGCATGCAGATCATGTGTGCACAGCTTTCATTTAGAATGATTTAATCATGTATACAGTAGAATATCTTTAATAATATTTAAAAAATCATTACACTAGAAAGGCTTCTCTGCATTTGCCCTTTCTCCCAATGTGCATGCAAAGGAAAATTTACCTGCAGGAGTGATGAGAATATTGCACAATCCTAAGAATCAGGAGATTGGTGCAAAAATAGGGGTCTGGGTCTTAGGAAAGCCAAGCATGAACTGATTTAAAGGAGAAGTTTTTGGTGTTGGAAAAACAAACATACTGTACATACTCATGTCTAGTGTTAAGTGTGATGCTGCAGATGAGCCCCGCCAGCTCTACGATCAAGAACAGAGTGATCACACGACCGCTAATCGCTCAGTTCTCAGTCCTCTCAGAATGGAGAGTGGTGACTGTCATCAGGCTAGAGAGGGTTGGGTGCAGCTTTCTTCAACTCTCAGCTGCGTGCTGAGAGCTGGAGCCAGCTGTCAATCAGGCAACTGGGTGGGTCCTGACAATATGGTCAGGATCCTTCCAAAGCCAGGAGCTGTTCTGTGAAGTCAGCTAATAGCAGAATGTATCCCTCTAAAAGCTGACTTTGGGCCACAGGAGCATAAAAGTTAGTGCACTCCTGTGACCCACATTTGCATAGCACAAACGGTGAAGAATGTAGGAAGAAACCTAAGCTGTGCTAGTATATAAAACAGTTAATTTCTATAGTTTTCTTATCTTGCACTTTGAATACTATGATGAATCGACATAAATAAAATATTAAGAATTAATTTTAACTAACTAAACCAATATAATTTGAACATGACCAAAGAAATCAGGTGGGATTGTAGTTCCTTAGAACTCTTCAGAAGTCTGAGTCAGAGGACCTTAAAGGCACAATGTTTAATCATTAATAAATATAAGATTCAATTCAAAGCAGTTGAGAATGCTAGATTAGAAATACTAAGACAGAAAAACAGCTCAAGGCATTTCCAAAAGCTTAGTGGCACTTGTTTTTATGTTCATATTGCAAATAAGATCAATTTAAAAAAAAAGTAAAATACTGTTAACTTATTTTCAGACCCAAAAACTAAAGTTTATATTTTGAGATCTTTCTTGTAAGTGTCTGTGTTTAAATACATGGAATTATGAGTAGAGATGAGCGAATCGAACATGACGAAGTGGAATTTGTTCCGAAGATTTGGAAAAATTCTATTCGCGACGAATCCGAAGATTAGCAAACTTCAGATGCACGAATCGAATTTTCCCAAAAATGGCGGCGACATGTGTGGCGACAGGAGAAAATGGACAGAGAAGATGGGGCGGGGATCTCTGGGAAGGCGCGCAGACAAGGCGCGCTGACCCATAATGCATTCATGAGTCATGAATCATGACATGTGATCGCATTAGCCAATCAGCAGCCAGCCAGCACTGTGTAATGGTGGAGCTATAAATCGCGGCCATCTTAGAATTCTCCATTAGCCTCCGGTCATTCAAGAGAGACAGACCTGTCTGTATTAAGGGACAGAGTTAGGGCCACAGAGACTTTAGGGCCACAGAATCGTTACTCAGGGACACAGAATCGTTACTCAGGGACACAGAATCGTTACTCAGGGACACAGAATCGTTACTCAGGGACACAGCTATCAAAGAATCGAAAATTTAAAGTGACATACACCCTTTTTTTTTTTGGTGGCTGTCGTGCACAGTTGGTGCTGCAGTTTGCCGATTGTGCAAAATAAACTGACTTTCTGCTTCACAACCACTATTGTACGTTCAAAGAGTTAGATCCATTTACACGCCGGGTGGCGGTAATATTTTTTGGGTGATTAGTGCATTCCAGTGACAGAAACGTACAGTTTCCAGCCAACAGCAAGCTGCAATTGACCGATTGTGTACAATAAACTGACTTTCTGCTTCACAACCACTATTGTACGTTCAAAGAGTTAAATCCATTTACACGCCGGCTGGTGGTAATATTTTTTGAGTGATTAGTGCATTCCAGTGACCTAAACGTACAGTTTCCAGCCAACGGCAAGCTGCAATTGACCGATTGTGCTAAATAAACTGACTTTCTGCTTCACAACCACTATTGTACGTTCAAAGAGTTAAATCCGGTTTTATTTTTGGGGTGCTTATTGAATTAAAGAGTATGTCAGACAACACGCAGAGGAGTGGCAGAGGAGGCAATGTTTCAGGAGCGAGCAGACGTGGCAGCAGAGGAAGGGGTCGAGGCAGCACTAGTCGCAGCCAGAGGCCAGTGCTCCCGGTGTCATCCAGCGGTCGTGTCTCCACCGACAACCCTGCCGTCATCGATTGGTTGACTCGGTCGTCCTCCTCTTCCCAGGTCACCTCTGACACCTACAGCCAACGGTCGGTGGGTACGTCAGACACAACCGTTAGATGGCATGGCCCGGGAGCAAGCCCACTGAAATCACGTGTCCTCGACCTGCCCCTGTCCTTTGGTGTTCCCTCACCAAGCGAAGTATCGCATGCTGTGGGCTCAGCCCCACTGTACAGTGAGGAAGAGCTAACAGAGGGCGGTCAGGAACGGGGGGAGACATCCGCCTCTTCAGCAGCCAGGCGAAGAAGTACTGGCGAGGAGAGTGGCTCGGTAGCCGGTCTAGAGACAGGTCTGTCTCCTGACCCACACGCAGCCGAGGGGGCTATTAGTGACGCGGAGACCCTAATTGATGATGATGAGGCTGATCGCACTTGGCAGCCTCGTCGTCATCAGGCTATTGCTTCCGCATCATCAGGAGAAGAGGGTGCCAGCTTGCCAGCGAGCAAAACAGTCGGTGGGTTGCCCAGGAGGCAGCAGGGTCGCAGCAGTGTCAGTGGAGGCAAACGGCCACGGAGTAGAGCACCAGCTCCACTGTAGCCTACCACCACGGCCAGTAGTGGTGCCGGTGTGCACGGAGGAAGTAGCAGTCAGCCAGTGAGGAGTAGCGGGGGCAAAGTTTCCTACTCGGCGGTGTGGCAATTTTTCGTCAAGCCGCCCAAGGAAGTAAACGTAGCCGTATGTCGACTATGTGGCCAGAAAGTCAAGCGTGGCCAGGGGGCCAATGTTGGGACTACAGCGTTGCGTCAGCATATGCAGCGTCGCCATTTGGTGGCCTGGGAAAACCATGATAAAGATACGGCGGTTCTGCCTGCCCCAGCCCCCGCTCCATCACCCGCTCCGTTACTTGCTCCGTCACCCAACGTCAATCGCCCTCTATCAGCCAGTCAAGGCTCCAACACCTCTGCTGAGGGGAGTTGTCGCTCGTTGGCATCTTCCGCTCGTTCAGATGCTCCTTCTCCTGCTACTCCTCTTCACGGATTCCGTCAGCAGTCTTTCTTGGAATCCGTTTCCAAGAGACAACAGTTTGCGAGCACGCACCCGACGGTGCAGAAGCTGAACGTCCTCCTGTCCAAGTTGCTGGTGCTGCAGTCCCTCCCTTTCCAAGTGGTGGACTCAGCACCTTTCCGAGAAATGATGGCTTGTGCCGAGCCGCGGTGGAGAGTGCCAAGCCGGCATTTCTTCGCCAAAAAGGCAGTGCCAGCCCTGCATTCACATGTAGAAGAGATGGTGGGCCAGTCTTTGAGCATGTCGGTCTCTGCCAAAGTGCACGGCAGCGCCGACGTGTGGAGCTGTAACTACGGTCAGGGACAGTACATGTCATTTACGGCCCACTGGGTGAACGTGGTGCCGTCACAGCCGCACCAGCAACTTGGACAGGTCACGCCGCTTTTGCCTCCATGTTTGCACGTCCTTGGTCCAGCAAAGATGTCCGCCTCTACCACCTCTTCTTCCGCCGTGTCCTCAGCCGCCACCCCCGTGCCAAGTCCCATTACCCGACCGGCATATCACATGTGCAGGGCGCAACGGTGTCACGCTGTGCTGCACCTGGTATGCCTTGGCGAACGTAGTCACACAGGGGAGGAACTTCTGAGTGTAATGAACAGAGAAATCGACAGATGGCTGTCTCCGCGCAAACTGAAAATCGGAACCATGTTGACCGACAACGGAAAGAACATGGTGTCTGCTCTGCGTCAAGGAAGGTTGTGCCATGCGCCATGCATGGCTCACGTGTTCAATCTGGTTGTCAAGCGGTTCCTAAAATCCACCATCCCACTGCAAGACATCCTTAAAATGTCACGTAAACTTTGCATGCATTTCAGCCATTCCTACACCGCAAAGCACACCCTCCTTGAGCTGCAGCGGCAGAACGGAATTCCACAGCATCGCCTGATCTGCGACGTTGCAACAAGGTGGAATTCAACCCTACATATGTTAGACCGCCTTTACGAACAGCGAAAGGCCATCACCGATTTCCTGATGTTACAAGCGGATAAAGGTACTCCCCTGTGTAACTTCGATGTCAGCCATTGGCAGCTCATGCGTGACACCTGCCGCTTGCTCAGGCCCTTTGAGGAGGCCACGCTATTCGTGAGTCGGCAGGACTATGGGATGAACGATGTCATTCCTCTGTTGCACGTCCTGGAACAAATGCTGTTAACAATGGCTGGTCAGGGTGCGGTAGACGTGGCGCACAGATCTCAACGCCACATGACCCCTGTGGGGGCAGGACAGGAAGAAGAGGAGGAGGTAGAGGAGGACATTGGTGCTCAGGAATTATTGAGTGAAATGGGTGGTTTTTCCACTCAGCGGACAGGAGTGGAGGAGCAGGAGCATCTGGTAGAGGAGGAGGAGGAGACAGAGGACCCAGACGCACCGTGGCAGTATGCTGGGGAGATGGAGGCAGGAAGTCCCTCGCATACCTTGGCACAAATGGCCCATAGCATGCTCGGTTGCTTGCGTAGCGACAGCCGAATAATAACCATCAGACAGAGGGATGACTTTTGGCTGTCCACCTTGTTGGACCCTCGCTACCGTTCAAAAATGGTGGCCTTTTTCACACCAGCAGGGGAGGGGTGGGGTGGTAGGAGCAGTGGCAGCTCCACCAGCAGCGGCTGCCTCAGTCTGCAGTCGATGATGAGTAGCTTTCTTCACCAGCGCAGTGAGGAAACTACTAACCAGCCGCAGCAGCAGCAGCATCAGGTGGACCTGGAGCAGGACCTCAAACAACAGGCTTGGGCCTACTTGGACAGCACCCTGCCAACCGAGGTAGACAATCCCCTTGACTACTGGGCAACGAAACTTGACCTTTGGCCCCAACTAGCTGAATTTGCCCTTGAAAGGCTGTCATGCCCGGCCAGTAGCATGGCATCGGAGCGCGTGTTTAGTGCGGCAGGAGGTATTGTAACTCCGGAGGACACGACTGTCCACCCAAAGTGTGGAGAGACTCACGTTTGTGAAAATGAATCAGGCATGGATTAGTCTGGATTTCAAACCACCAGTTCCTGACACAACTGACCTAATAACCTAGCCGTTCAGGCCGCTCCCTGAACACCTCGGGAATTGCTTTGTATATCTGTCGCCTTAGAGGCTGCTGTCTGAACAGCTCATGAATTGCTTTCTATATGTGTCGTCTTTGAGGCCGCTGGCTGGACAGCTGATGAATTGATTTGTATATATGTACTTATTGTCCACTGTCCGGACAGCCCATGAATTACTTTTTGTATATAGCCTTCCAAACCACTCTCAGAATAAGTCATGATATTCATGCTGTGTATAGCCTTATAGGCCAATGGTCAATCAAGTCATGATTGTTATAGTGTGTATAGCCTTATAGGCCGCTGTCTTTACAACTTTATAATTCCATGCAGTATATAGCCCTATCGGCCACTTTCTGGCATCCAGTTGCTGTAGCCCCCATCACCACACTGTGCCACGGGCCCCTGTACCTCCTTCTCATACTGCTGCCAGATCCATCCTCTGCCATGTGCGTCTTTGTCGTCTGCTCACGCTGCTGGGTTCCAGTTTTAAACCTAGGCCTGTGTATGGCTTCCGAATACTGCTGCCTCCACCGCCACCCTGCGCCATGTGCCTCTGTCGTCTGCTCACGCTGCGGACGGCTTCCGCTTTTTAACCGAGGCCTGTGTTTGGCTTCCGAATACTGCTGCATCCACCGCCACCCTGTGCCATGTGTCTCTGTCGTCTGCTCACGCTGCTGACGGCTTCCGCTTTTTAACCTAGGCCTGTGTATGGCTTCCGAATACTGCTGCCTCCACCGCCACCCTGCGCCATGTGCCTCTGTCGTCTGCTCACGCTGCTGACGGCTTCCGCTTTTTAAACTAGTCCTGTGTATGTCTTCCGAATACTGCTGCCTCCACCGCCACCCTGCGCCATGTGCCACTTTCAGGTCTTCTTACACTGTTGGTGGGTTCCATTTTGTGATAGGGTGCTGTATGGCCTTCCATTGCTGCTGCCTCCACCGCCACCCTGCGCCATGTGCCTCTGTCGTCTGCTCACGCTGCTGACGGCTTCCGCTTTTTAACCGAGGCCTGTGTTTGGTTTCCGAATACTGCTGCATCCACCGCCACCCTGCGCCATGTGTCTCTGTCGTCTGCTCACGCTGCTGACGGCTTCCGCTTTTTAACCTAGGCCTGTGTATGGCCTTCAATTGAAGCTGCTTCTGCTCCGCCACTCCGCCATTGGACTCTTGATAGTCGTCTCCCCACACTGCTGCTGGGGGGACTTTTTAACATAGGCCTCTGTATGGCCTTCAATTTTAGCTGCTTACGCTCCGCCACTCTGCCATGGGCCCCTGTACCGCCTCCTCATGCTGCTGCCAGGCCCGTAATCTGCCATGGGCCCCCGTACCGACTCCTCATGCTGCTGCCAGGCCCGTAATCTGTCATGGGCCCCTGTACCGCTTCCTCATGCTGCTGCCAGGTCCAGAGTGTGTCATGGGTCCCTGTACGGCCTCCCATTGCTGCTGTCTCCATCGCCACACTCTGCCATGTGCCACTTTCAGGTCTCCTCACACTGCTGGTGGGTTCCATTTTGTCATAGGGTGCTGTATGGCCTCCCATTGCTGCTGCCTCCACCGCCACACTGTGGCTCCACACTCTGGTTTTGGCCCCGTGACTGCCCAAATGAGTGAAGTGTGCGGTGATTCTAAGATCGACGGCACTCATCTGCATGTCATACTGACTGACAGTATTATTTCTCTTCCCCAGCAGACTCCAAGGGCATTTAAATTAAAGGTACAGTGTTCTGCACTAATATAAAGGCTCTCCGAAGCCTAGAAACACCCTTTTTATAAGTTAAATTCGCAGCGAATATATTCGGCACGAAGCGAATTTAATCGGCGAATTCGGCGAATCAGCCGAACCAAATTTTTGAATAATTCGCTCATCTCTAATTATGAGCTTTGCAAACATTTTACATGATAGGTATTGAAAAATTGTATGAATACAAAACTCTTAGAAACTGCAAAATTTAGTGAGGCAGATTCCTATAGGTATTGGTATAATGATGTTTTTCTCATTATGCTATTGGCAAACAGTAGGTTGAAAACAAAGCTTCAACAATAACCATTTTTAAAAATAATATTGTGCAAGGCTTTCTAAAACAAAGTTTAAATAGTTTTAAGATTAATCATAAAAATATAATATATAACCTCTAATATACAGTATACCTAGCCTCCAGACAATAGACCCAAGTCTATGAACTTTTCTTAACTTTTAGTAATCCAGCTTAGTAATGCAATAAATATAATGCTTAAGTGTGTGTGTTTGAGATATCTATACTCCAAATTAATTAGTGTATAAGTTCATCCATGCTGTATGCCGTAAAAATAGTTCAGGAGCATTACAGGAAAGATTCAGAGCTATTGTCGTCCAAAATTGTTTTTGGAGTTTAAACCTTCCCTTACTCTATCCAAAACAAGAAAATAGCTTTACATACACATTAACCTTTAAAATCTCCAGAAACACATTCTAATTTCAGCTTCTATATTGACTTCAATGCATTTTGCATACAGTATATGCAGAATTTTACTGAGATGATGAAAAAGAAAGCTCAGTTTTATTCATTCTTAGTTGCCACTTTTCATATATTTTCAATTAAGTTATCCCTATGCTGTAAGCCCATGTCTCAAAACATGTGTTAATATCTCTCGACTTCTTATCATTCAGAAAGCTGCATGCCACTATAGACACATCTTTCATTAAATCATTTTTTTCTGATCAATAGTTTTTTATTGTATAGAAAAACCAGAGTATACAAAGTAAAAAAAAAAATGTTACAACTTGTTCACATGTAGTAACACAGGTGAAGGCAAAGATATTACAGTAGAGTTCTAAGCTGGGAGGCATTCACAAATAGCTTACATAACAGCCATGCAGCTTGGCTGGCTAGGAAGGCTAGAGGTAATGAATGTCCACCTCCTTCCTGAACCATAACACGCCACATGCTCCCAACATTAGGAATGCATCTGGTCCTCATGTTGATGTGGACAAGGTCCTCAACCTGACAACCCTGGCCTGGTTAATGTAGAGGTCTGCAAGGGGCAACTTACTGGAATCTGGAAGTGTCCTTTAACCCCCCTGGCAGTATTCCTGAGTGTAGCTTGAGGATGACTTTCAGTACCAGAAGCGGTAACCCGAGCTACACTCGGGATTACACTACAACATTGCTCTGGGATCCCTCGAGCACTTACCTTGTCCTGCGGTCCCACGATGTCCCCCCTGCAGCATCCCCAGCCATGTCCTCTGGTCAATGCCTTTTCTGGGTTCCATTCCCTGTGAGCGTCGGGACGTACGGGGGGCAGAACCGGCGGGGATTTCAAAAAACTTTACATTCACTCAATACACTAAAATCTGATAGTAAAACATTACTGTATCAAACCATTTCAAATACATTTTGTCCCTAGTGCGTTGTCCAGTGCCCTGCCTGCATTTTTACCATTCTTTCTGCCTGGAAACAGAAATGTCCATGGCGTCCCTTTAGGTCAAAAGCAGTTTTAGACCAGCTAGAGAACAGAGATAGTAAATCAGAACCACTTGGAGAATTGAGCGATAATGATTCATGGAGAAATTTGTCATCAGCCACTGAAAACGATTTTGCGACTGAGCTCAGTGATGTGCAAACTTGGCGCTCCATTTCAAATTTCAGTGTTTTTGGTTTGATTACATTATTAAAATTAAATTTATTATTATTATAATATTATTTTTTATAATTATTTATTATATTATAATTTATGATTTCATGTTTTAAGTTTTATCATACCCGGGATGTTTACTAGACTCTTGTTCGGACAGATTTCAGTGAGTTATTCCTAAGAATTACAGGCCTACAATAAGAAAACAACATATTTCCATTGAAAACAATGTACTGCTTTGAGTACAGAAATACTGACATAATTAAACTGCCAGGGAGGTTAATATAAGAGGCCCTAGATATGTGAATGAGTGAAGTTACATAATAAACCTTGTTAAACATTCACTAAAAAATGTAATTAGTAAATAACACTCACATTATTTTATTAAAAAAAGAAATCCCTTACAAAAAACAAATCCCATAATGTAAATCCAAAGTCAATCACGTTGACCAATGTTATAGATTCATCATCAGTCAAGATGAGTGACCTCCACCATGGAAAACTTCTTCCATCGCTACTTACTTTGCCTCCAAATATATGACATCCAGTTACAGCAGCTGAAGGTTTGGATGGGCAGACAAACTGGTTAAATCATGCCAATTAGTTTGACTGTACAGCAAACTGCGAACAGCTTTGGTTTGGATCAAACTCAAGGTTCAAAGGAAGCTGATGTTTAGTGTTCAACACTTTTTCATTTTGTTTTAATATGTTAGTGGCTAACTGGAGAATACACATGAACTACAATAAATTTTGGTCCTTAGTGCGAGTTTGATCAGCCCACTGCAATTAATTCCAGCCCCTTTGACAAAACTGATATATAATAAGTAAAACGTATTAAATAAATAATTAATACTATTAATTAATATATAGCTAATACTAAGATAATAAGTTGATTTCATTTAGCATAGTGGATAAATGGTTAGCACTTCCGCCTGGCAGCACTAGGGTCGTTGGTTTGGATCTCAACCACGGCACCACCTTCCTGGAGTTTACATGTTCACCCTGTAACTGCGTGGGCACTCTGGTTTCCTCCCACACTCCAAAGACATGCTGGCAGGTTAATTGGATCCTGTCTAAATTGGCCCTAGTATGTGTATGTATGAATGTGAGTTAGGGACCTTAGATTGTACACCCCTTGAGGGTTAGGGACTGATGTGAATGTATAATATATATGTAAATTGACAGCGCTATATAAGTACTTCAAATAAAAAAATAAGTATACTAAAATTGTATTTCTCTTGCTCTTGTTGATGTTATTTAGTTAAAGAATGCGCATTTTAAAGTCTAGTGACACAGCAGCTCACTAAGTTTATGTGACATTTAGTGAGTGTATTCTTTGAAAATACATGATTACCTTTGGGAATCTTGTTGATATTTACAAATTAATTAGTGTTTTGACATGGTAAATGCTCCAAAAGAATTTCTTTCTGATATCCACTTAGCATGAAATACATACATCAGTCTAAAAAAATAACAGTGGATGAAATTGCAAGTTAAAGTGGTTCTAAAGGCTGAAAGGTTTTTATAAATTTATGCATTCTATGTATAAAGGTAAAAAGCCTTCAGTGTGCAGCTCCCCCCTCAGCCGTTCCTGAGCCCAGTCCTGAACCAGGGATGTGCACAAAAGAGAGCAGTGGTGGCGCAGAACAGTAAAGCAGTTTGCTCTGGGGGCAAACAGGGAGGAGGAGCTAGGAAGCTAGGAGCATGAGCGGGAGACCTGGGAAGAAGAGGATTGCAGCTGCTCTGTGCAAAACCGTTGCGCAGAGCAGGTAAGTGTGACTTTTTTTTTTTGAATGTCTTAACTTTTAATATCACTTTGAGTAACTGTCAATGATAGGAATAAAAATCCTACATTTGCATGCTTTAGATTTTAGAACATTTCTTTAATAGTGTAACAGTGTTTTTGGTAGCAATAACCTGATTTGCTAAAGGCTTAGTAACTCTGTCAGTTAAATTTCAGTGATGTTATAAATAAATCTACTCAGATACATGTTCCCAGCCAGCCTGCTAATATGCGGCCAAAAATATACTCAATTTTAAATGTTGCTTTTGAGGCACACAGAAGTAAGGCTTCTAAAATAAATAACACCTTTTACAATGGCTTGAAGAAATATTTATGTTGAATATATTGTACATTTCTAATTTATAAAAATGTAGGCTTATAAATATGTCATTAGATTAATTAGTAAAAGAAATATATAATATCAGCTCACACTTTCTGATTTACTCATGCTAACTTTTTTCTTATAAAACAACTACCTGCAGTATGATATTAATATATTTTTTAATAATAAGCCGTTAATGATTCTCATATATATGTAAAAAAAAAGGATAATATTGTATGACATTTTGATTTGTCGGCATATGGATTCCTTGAAATTACTAGTAATAGATACTAGTAGTGCTACAGTAAATAATAAACAATAGCATAACAAAATCTAGAAGATATACAGGGCATCTGTTTATTAAGACTAACAAATTGGCTCATATAACAAAAAAATGGAGTAAATCAACTAATGTGTGTCGAGGTGGCAGCCCCGCCAACAAACTACAGTTGCAAGAAAAAGTATGTGAACCCCTTGGGATTACGTGGAGTTTTGCATGAATTGGGCATAAAATGTGCTCTGAACGTCATCTAAGTCACAACAATAGAAGAACACAGTCTGCTGAACATAATACTACACAAACATTAGATGTTGCCATGGTTTAATTGCACATAACATGTAAACATTCACAGTGCAGGGAGGAAAAAGTATGTGAACCTTTGAACTTAATAACTGGTTGACCCTCCTTTGGCAGCAATAACCTCAACCAAACGTTTCCTGTAGTTGCAGATCAGACCTGCACAACGATCTGGAGTAATTTTGGACCACTCCTCTTCACAAAACTGTTTCAGTGTAGCAATATTCTTGGGATGTCTGGTGTGAATCGCTCTCTTAAGGTCATGCCACAGCATTTCAATCGGGTTGCGGTCAGGACTCTGACTGGGCCACTCCAGAAGGGGTATTCTGTGCTGCTGCAGCCATTGTTTTGTTGAATTACTTGTATGCTTTGGGTCATTGTCCTGTTGCATCACCCATCCTCTGCAGAGCTTCAGTTGGCGGACAGATGGTCGTACGTTTTCCTGCAAAATGTCTTGATAAACTCTGGAATTCATTTTCCCATCAATGACAACAATCCGTCCAGGCCCTGAGGCAGCAAAGCAGCCCCAAACCATGATGCTCCCTCCGCCATGTTTCACAGTGGGGATGAGGTTTTGATGTTGGTGTGCTGTGCCTTTTTTTCTCCACACATAGTGTTGTGTGTTCTTCCCAAACAACTCAATCTTGGTTTCATCTGTCCACAGTATATTTTGCCAGTAGTGCTGTGGAACATCCAGGTGCTCTTTTGCAAACTTCAAACGTGCTGCAATATTCTTTTTGGACAGCAATGGCTTCCTCCGTGGTGTCCTTCCATGTACTCCATTCTTGTTTAGTGTTTTCCTTATTGTAGATGTGTCAACAAAAATGTTAGCATGTGCCAGAGATTTCTGTAGGTCTTTAGCTGACACTCTGGGATTCTTCTTTACCTCATGCAGCATTCTGCACTGTGCTCTTGCAGTCATTTTTACAGGACGACCACGCCTAGGGAGAGTAGCAACAGTGCTAAACTTTCTCCATTTGTAGACAGTCTGTCTTACCGTGGACACATGAACATCAAGGCTTTTGGAGATACTTTTGTAACCCTTTCCAGCTTCTTGCAAGTCAACAATTCTTGATCGTAGGTCTTCTGAGAGCTCTTTTCTGTGAGGCATGGTTCACATCAGACAGTGCTTCTTGAAACCAGTAAACCCAAAACAGGTGTGTGTTTTTTAAGGGCAGAACAGCTGTCAGCAACACATCCAATATCATCACACTATTTTTAGTCAAGGTTGGCTCACTCCTGGCTCCAATTAGCTCTGGGAGAAGTCATTAAGCTAGGGCCTCACATACTTTTTCCTCTCTGCACTGTGAATGTTTACATGTTATGTGCAATTAAACCATGGCAACATCTAATGTTTGTGTAGTATTATGTTCAGCAGACTGTGTTCTTCTATTGTTGTGACTTAGATGACGTTCAGAGCACATTTTATGCCCAATTCATGCAAAACTCCACGTAATCCCAAGGGGTTCACATACTTTTTCTTGCAACTGTATCTACCTATGCTTGAAAGAGTACCCGATTGAGATACCCAAGAAGTGTTGGCCAGCAGCCAGTTCACAGTAAAGTAGGAACCATAGAGTAGATGAGACCTAGGAGTAGGATTAGAAGTAAGTAAGTAGATGGACCCAGGTGAGAGCAGGTGAAGTTGGATTCCCCAGAGTGCAGAGTCTAAGAGTCAGCCAGTATTCACCTGTGCTCCTGATGGTGGAGATGGATTTTACTGTGTGCTGATGGCATCTTGTAACCCCCCAGGTTCATCCTACTCAAGATCAGGGACTCTGGGACAAGAAGTTATGAGAAAGTACTGTAGGTCTGCAAAAGAAAGGTACACTGCAGTGACAATCCAGAGGATGGAACTGGTTGCACAAACAGTAGGAAAGCTCCAGGCCAGAAGTCAGGTCCAGCAGTTGACACAAGGAACGTTAAGCAAAGACAAGGATCAGGGAAGGTCACCAACTTGGATAGCCATAAACAAAGCAAGCAAGTCAGTACACAGAAATAAATGGAGGAAAGTGGGCTTAATAGCAGGGCTTGGCAGTTAGCTTGGCTGTGTTGCTCAGTCAGTGGGGTGATAGCTGCACTGAATTTAAAAAGACAAGCAAAGAGGAAGAAGCCTTTCTGACTGGCTGCAACCTGACAGATAAGAAAGATGCTAACCTGACCACAACAGCTTAAATGTTAGAGCTGTGGAACTACAAGTAATATATATTGGTTTGCCTGCAGACCTGTGGAACCACAAGTAACAGCTTGCCTGCTGGTCTGTGGAACCACATCTAGTGCAGACCCCTGAGAGGTCCGGCTGATTTACTCCAGGTTGTCTTTCCATTTGTATTCACGAGCATCCAAGCACACAGTAGCACGAATAATCTCACAACTCATAACCAGGTAATGAGTGTCTTTTTAAGATTTATTACTTGCTGGACTTGGTTAGGGTGCAGGGAAGCTTTGGGAAACACAAGTACTTCTGAGATCCCCAACTGGGAAAATCCCACTCTAGCAACACTGATACAGGCAATAGGAGCTAAACAGCAGACAGTCACTAGCATTCCACTTCCAGGCCTCTATTCACTGTGCCTCCAGATGCTTGGATTCCTCCTGTCCAATATTGGATAGACACTTCTACTGTAAATCTCCAGACCAGATCCTCAGTGCACTCCCTGGGCTCAAACTGCTTCCATAATAAATAGGCCTCCAGCAGACACTGAGCTGGGACCACAGTGAAGTCTGCAACAGATCCCCCAGCTCTCACTAAGCTGAGACCTGCGAGAATTCTCTGAAACAGTCCCCCAGCTCCCACTGAGCTGGGACCTCAGCAAATTCTCTACAACAGGCTTCATCTCACCCGCTCAAAGGGCAGCAGCTTGTAAGACTGGGATCCTCTCCTCTAGGACAAGAATTGTGTTGCTCCAGGTCTCAGATTATTTATGGTCTTTATTTTCATCTTCTGGGCACACCTCCTCAGAGACTGGCTAGAGTTCCATTAATATTAAAGCTCAGGGTCTTCTTCCAGCCCATTACAATCTAGAACCTACTAGAAGGAGTTGAGTATGCAGCCTATGAAACCCAGAAAAGCCAAAAATAATTACATATTGCTCTAATGTTTACAAAGGAGCCAAAAAGACCACATTTACATCTTTCTAGCAATCTATTCCAGGAGGGTGCTACACAGATGTAAAAGATCAACAGCAAATTTTACTACTGATCTGTGACAGAATGGCTTGAACAGGAGCAACTTTGTATTGTTTAATGGTTAAATGCATGTTCCTCTCCGTTTTCATTCAACAAAAAATAATTATTAAGCAGAAATCCTATTCTTTCCTTTGGGGATATTTCACATCTATCTACTGCAGTTTAGTGTTTCTCAAAAAGAAAACTATAGATGTGAGTGTGTTACCAGACATGCTACGGTGCACATGGAAGTGTAAATCCAGTCTGAGTTCTGACCTCAGTACTACTGATATGTTCTACTGGTATGGTCAGAAGCAAGGAATTCTAACAATATCCAAAATGCTGCATATATGAAACTAACCAGTATACAGAAATGAGGCAAAAAAATCTTCAAATAGATGCTTAGGTCTAATCAGCAGTTACAGAATGATGTCGATTAGTGACGTTCAATAAGACTATATTAGATATTAAGAGAAAAGGGTCCACCGTATGACATGTTAGAAAAAACTGTTAAGATGATTGCAACATTTTTCATCACTAGTCAGGATTCAATAATCATTTGAAGGATAAGTTCACCTTTAAAAGAAACAATAAATGCACATCTTTTGCAGGCAAAAAAATGTGCATTTATTATTTTTTTTACTCTGAGCCTGCAAAGCATTGCACTCACTAGATCGCAGGTGCCATGCAGGACTCCTGCAGATTTGTTAGTGTATCTGCTTGTACCTCGTATGGGCAGGCAGATACATACTGACAGGAAGAGAGATTGAACTACCACATCGATCAACAGCGCCATGGTAGTTCATTGAGAACTACAAGCCGACAGCCGCAAAGGCTGTTGGTACTTGTAGTTTCCCATTCACAGAACTCTGTGAATGAATGATGCAGCCAGGCGGGCAAGGCCCAGTTGCATGTTTTTTAAAATAGTGACAGCTAGCGGGGGAGAAGATCCCGCTCTAACTTTCAATTGATGCAGAGAAGTGGCGACTGCAGGAGTGGGAACATGTTACATGTTCCACCCTAAAAACGGGTGGAACATTTAACATGTTCCCAAAGGTGAACTTAGCCTTTAATCTCTTCCTGTCCCCCATTGCATATAGATGGTGGACAGGAAGCTTTGCCAATACAGGCTAACAAAACTTTACATCAGCCTGCATTGTTGGCTCCTGTGTGGCTCACAGAACATGCACCCGGGAGCCCGGTGATTGGTGTGTCGCCAGGACACAGAGGATCACATTACAGCTGTGTCTGGGAGATCACATTGTGTTTTACCATGTAATTGCTGTGACTAATCACAGCACTCACATTGTAAACACTAGAAAGTGAAAGCTGCAGGTTGTGAGCATGCAGCATGTACACTCACAAACTGCTCTGCCCGCCACCCGAGTGTCCCTAATTACTGCCCATAGTAATCAATAATAAACAAAAGAGCCAGCCCTGTCACCTGTCCCCGTGCACACAATAACATAGCCATACAACATACCAATGTTCTAATCACCATACCAGCATCCTGATCACCACCATACCCCATTTCAACGCCCTGATCACCGCTGCATGCCATACCAGCATCCTGAACACAGCCATACCCCTCACCAAAATCCTGATCACCCCATACGCCATACCAGTATCCTGATCATAAAACTGGTAAGGAATATGGCAGTGATCACCACCATACCCCATACCAGCGTCCTGTTCACCACCATACCCCATACCAGCGTCCTGTTCACCACCATAGCCCATACCAGCTTCCTGTTTATCCCATACCAGCATCCTGATCATTGCCATACCTCATGCTAATGTCCTAAACACAGCCATACCTCATACCAGCGTCCTGATCACTGCCATACATCATATCAGTGTCCAGCATTTTAGGGTCTCAACTGATCAATTTTCAAATATATATCCGATAGTTTGTAGACGCTATAGATATAACACTAAATAATATGCACTGTTTTCGGTTATTTTTACCCCAAAAATGTAGCAGAATACAATTTGGCCTAAATCTATGAAGAAATATTATTTATTTGCAGGATGTTAGAACAAAAACTTTTATAAGAAAAACATGATTTGTTTTAAACATGTTCGGTATTTTTTCATTTATATAGCAAAAAATAAAAACCCCAGTAGTTATCAAATGCTACCAATAGAAAGCCCAATCTGTCTACAAAAATAATAATAGTGTTATAGGGGTACAATGTTGCATGACCGCACAATTGTCACTCAAAGCGTCTTGGTGCTGAAAGCTGAAAACTGGTCTGGGCTTGTGTCCAGACTTGAAGTGGTTAAGAGCTATTTAAACTAAATTCATGCATGTGATAAGCACATTAAACCAGAGAGAAAATGTAGACCAAATCAAAACAAAAGATAAAATTAAAGCAAATCCAACATCTTCAATTAACCGCTTAAGGACCACCCTATAGCAGATACACTGCTACAGGGCTGCCCCTGTGCGCAAAATCACGTATATAAACGTAATTTTGCATTTCTGGGTAGGGGGAACATGGGCCCTACCTGCGCTGCTGTTCGCAGCCCCGGGTGTCAATCACTGAGTCCCGACTGGTGATTACCTGCCGGCACCTGGTGAAAACAGGCGATCACTGACAGGGAGCAGGGTGCTTTGTTTACAGCCATCCAGAGCAGTGTTCTTACAGTGAAGAACACACACCCCGCCCCCTAGTAAAACACTCCCATCACACAGTTAACCCTTTGATTGCCCGGCATGTTAACCCATTCCTGCCCAGTGCCTTTAGTACAGTGTCAGTGCTTTTTTTAGCACTGATCACTGTATTGATGTCACTGGGAATGTCAGTGACATCAAGTCAGTTCTCCCCAGTGTCAGAATGCCTGCCCACAGTCCCGCTATAAGTCGCTGATCGCTGCCATAAGTCGCTAATCGCCGCCATTATTAGTATTAAAAAAATTCCAGTATCTATACCGCCATTTGTAAACGCTATAACTTTCACGTAAACCGGTTTACACGTATTGGGTTTTTTTTTTCAGCAAAGACATGTCGCAGAATACATTTTGGCTGAAATTTTGATGAAATTAGATTTTTTATTTTTTTTTACTGGACACATTTAACAGCAAAAAGTCCAAAATATAGTTTTTTTCCTCAAAATTGTTGGTCTTTTTTTTTATAGCACAAAAAATAAAAAACGCACAGGGGATCAAATACCACCAAAAGAAAGCTCAATTCATAGGAAAAAAGGACGTAAATTTAGTTGTATGACCACGCAATTGTCAGTTAAAGTAATGCAGCGCTGTAACACAAACCACTTCTTTAACTGCTTCCTGACCGCCCTATAGCAGAAATACTGTTACAGGGTGGCACGGGTGAGCAAAATCAAGTACATATATGTAGTTTGCACTTCCGTGGTTTTAACGCCCCTCCCAGATCGTGTCATATTGCCCTTCAGTACACCAGTAATCATATTTAACCCCTTGATTGCCAGGAACACGCTCATACACAATAAACCTCCATTGCTAGTATAGTGTCTGAATGGATCAATATCTTTGATCAGATCAGCACTATACCAGCGTTCACATGGTGTCCCCAAAAACACAGAGTTAATGGGATCAGCCCTGGCAACTGCCAGCACCTGCGTTTAGCCCCTACGCTTACCCCCCCCCCTACTCCCCCAGCAAGTAGGTCACTGTCACTTGATATATTGCACACAAAACCGCAGTGTTCGCAGAATCAGGCCTTATCTCTGCTAGCACCGGACGGTAAATTTTGATGACTCTCATATGCAGCAGAATGCCAGTACTAGTGCCGCTCTACCTTTTGGGAAACGGCCTAGTATTTTTTCTTTTCTTTTTTTATATTTCAAAACCTTGTGAGAAAAAAAATTAGATCTGCAAAATACTCACCATGCCTCTTTTTAAATTCCTTGGGGTATCTACATTCCAAAAAAAGAGTCATTTTTTTTTTTATTTAAATATCTATTAATTTTTCAAAGCAATAACAAAACACTTTCATCACATTCATAATAAATATACATAACTATTTCTTATTACTTTTTTTTCCCCCTTAAAACATTACCCCCTCCCCCCCCCCCCTGCATATAGTAGAGGTTCTCCATCCTACTAATCCAGTTCACTCTTTCTATCCAATCCTCCTCTTTCTGTACTTATGTTTTCCTCCAATACTTAGGGATCAGACTTTTTGCAGCATTCATATAATACCCTAAACCTAATTTCTTATATTTGCTAACTGATAGCTCTGAACTATGCAGCAAACACATCTCTGGGTCTAACCCAATATTTATCTCAGTTATGATCTCAATTAAATGTACTATTATTTTCCAGAATACTTGAATTTTTGGACATTCCCACCAAATGTGATACACTGTCCCTACTTCTCCACACCCTCGCCAACACCACAGTGATTTTTCCCCACTTATCTTATATTCTATGCTTGGTGTAGTGTGCCATCTTATCAAACATTTATAATGTATTTCTACATCCCTAAAACTTACATTTTCGTGGACTAATCTATTTATTTTTTTCTGTTTTTCCTCATCTAATACCACCCCAATATCTCTTTCCCATTTCACTATGTGCATTGGTTTGGTGTTTGTGTCTAATTCTGTGAGAATTCTATATATTTTAGCTGTTCTGTGTTTCCCATCCCCCCATGTATCCAACAACTAGAGATGAGCGAAGTATTCAAAAATTCGATTCGACTGATTCGGCGAATTCGTGGAAAAATTTCGATTCGAGTCGAATATATTCGCTGTGAATTTAACTTAAAAAAGGGTGTTTCACCGCACACTTCACTCATTTGGGCAGTCACGGGGCCAAAACCAGAGTGTGGAGCCACAGTGTGGCGGTGGAGGCAGCAGCAATGGGAGGCCATACAGCACCCTATGACAAAAATGGAAACCACCAGCAGTGTGAGGAGACCTGAAAGTGGCACATGGCAGAGTGTGGCGATAGAGACAGCAGCAATGGGAGGCCGTACAGGGACCCATGACACACTCTGGACCTGGCAGCAGCATGAGGAGGCGGTACAGGGGCCCATGACAGATTACGGGCCTGGCAGCAGCATGAGGAGTCGGTACGGGGGCCCATGGCAGATTACGGGCCTGGCAGCAGCAATGGGAGGCCGTACAGGGACCCATGACACACTCTGGACCTGGCAGCAGCATGGGGAGGCGGTACAGGGGCCCATGACAGATTACGGGCCTGGCAGCAGCATGAGGAGTCGGTACGGGGGCCCATGACACACTCTGGACCTGGCAGCAGCATGAGGAGGCGGTACAGGGGCGCATGACAGATTACGAGCCTGGCAGCAGCAACTTGGACAGGAGGACGTTCAGCTTCTGCACCGTCGGGTGCGTGCTCGCAAACTGTTGTCTCTTGGAAACGGATTCCAAGAAAGACTGCTGACGGAATCCGTGAAGAGGAGTAGCAGGAGAAGGAGCATCTGAACGAGCCAACAAGCGACAACAGGGGCCCATGACAGATTACGGGCCTGGCAGCAGCATGAGGAGTCGGTACGGGGGCACATGGCAGATTAGGGGCCTGGCAGCAGCTATGGGAGACCCGTAATCTGCCAGCACCCTATGACAAAAAATGGAACCCACCAGCAGTGTGAGGAGACCTGAAAGTGGCACATGGCAGAGTGTGGCGATGGAGACAGCAGCAATGGGAGGCCGTACAGGGACCCATGAGAGACTCTGGACCTGGCAGCAGCATGAGGAGGCGGTATAGGGGCCCATGGCAGATTAGGGGCCTGGCAGCAGCTATGGGAGGCCCGTAATCTGCCAGCACCCTATGACAAAAAATGGAACCCACCAGCAGTGTGAGGAGACCTGAAAGTGGCACATGGCAGAGTGTGGCGATGGAGACAGCAGCAATGGGAGGCCGTACAGGGACCCATGAGAGACTCTGGACCTGGCAGCAGCATGAGGAGGCGGTATAGGGGCCCATGACAGATTAGGGGCCTGGCAGCAGCTATGGGAGGCCCGTAATCTGCCAGCACCCTATGACAAAAAATGGAACACACCAGCAGTGTGAGGAGACCTGAAAGTGGCACATGGCAGAGTGTGGCGATGGAGACAGCAGCAATGGGAGGCCGTACAGGGACCCATGAGAGACTCTGGACCTGGCAGCAGCATGAGGAGGCGGTATAGGGGCCCATGGCAGATTAGGGGCCTGGCAGCAGCTATGGGAGGCCCGTAATCTGCCAGCACCCTATGACAAAAAATGGAACACACCAGCAGTGTGAGGAGACCTGAAAGTGGCACATGGCAGAGTGTGGCGATGGAGACAGCAGCAATGGGAGGCCGTACAGGGACCCATGAGAGACTCTGGACTTGGCAGCAGCATGAGGAGGCGGTATAGGGGCCCATGGCAGATTAGGGGCCTGGCAGCAGCTATGGGAGGCCCGTAATCTGCCAGCACCCTATGACAAAAAATGGAACACACCAGCAGTGTGAGGAGACCTGAAAGTGGCACATGTTTGGGGCATGATTCATGGCGGATTTAGTCAGTTGTGTCAGGAACTGGTGGTTTGAAATCCAGACTAATCCACGCCTGATTCATTTTCACAAACGTGAGTCTCTCCACACTTTGGGTGGACAGTCGTGTCCTCCGCGGAGTTGCAATACCTCCTGCCGCACTAAACACGCGCTCCGATGCCACGCTACTGGCCGGGCATGACAGCCTTTCAAGGGCAAATTCAGCTAGTTGGGGCCAAAGGTCAAGTTTCGTTGCCCAGTAGTCAAGGGGATTGTCTACCTCGGTTGGCAGGGTGCTGTCCAAGTAGACCTAAGCCTGTTTGAGGTCCTGCTCCAGGTCCACCTGATGCTGCTGCTGCTGCTGCTGCTGCTGCTGCGGCTGGTTAGTAGTTTCCTCACTGCGCTGGTGAAGAAAGCTACTCATCATCGACTGCAGACTGAGGCAGCCGCTGCTGGTGGAGCTGCCACTGCTCCTACCACCCCACCCCTCCCCTGCTGCCATGGCAGCGGAACGCGAGCGCACAGGGCCCACAGTGTCTGAGGATGGACGTTGGCGCAGACAGGCAGAGACCAGCTGACTACATAGGTGGTTTTTATAGTACGTTATTTTGGCCTCCCTCTCAGCAGGTGTGAAAAAGGCCACCATTTTTGAACGGTAGCGAGGGTCCAACAAGGTGGACAGCCAAAAGTCATCCCTCTGTCTGATGGTTATTATTCGGCTGTCGCTACGCAAGCAAGCGAGCATGCTATGGGCCATTTGTGCCAAGGAATGCGAGGGACTCCCTGCCTCCATCTCCACAGCATACTGCCACGGTGCGTCTGGGTCCTCTGTCTCCTCTTCCTCATCCTCTACCAGATGCTCCTGCTCCTCCACTCCTGTCCGCTGAGTGGAAAAACCACCCATTTCACTCAATGATTCCTGAGCACCAATGTCCTCCTCTACCTCCTCCTCTTCTTCCTGTCCTGCCCCCACAGGGGTCATGTGGCGTTGAGATCTGTGCGCCACGTCTACCGCACCCTGACCAGCCATTGTTAACAGCATTTGTTCCAGGACGTGCAACAGAGGAATGACGTCGTTCATCCCATAGTCCTGCCGACTCACGAATAGCGTGGCCTCCTCAAAGGGCCTGAGCAAGCGCAGGTGTCACGCATGAGCTGCCAATGGCTGACATCTAAGTTACACAGGGAGTACCTTTATCCGCTTTTAACATCAGGAAATCTGTGATGGCCTTTTGCTGTTCGTAAAGGCGGTCTAACATATGTAGGGTTGAATTCCACCTTGTTGCAACGTCACAGCATGAGGAGTCGGTATAGGGGCCCATGGCAGATTAGGGGCCTGGCAGCAGCTATGGGAGGCCCGTAATCTGCCAGCACCCTATGTCAAAAAATTCAACACACCAGCAGTGTGAGGAGACCTGAAAGTGGCACATGGCAGAGTGTGGCGATGGAGACAGCAGCAATGGGAGGCCGTACAGGGACCCATGAGAGACTCTGGACCTGGCAGCAGCATGAGGAGGCGGTATATAGGGGCCTATGGCAGATTAGGGGCCTGGCAGCAGCTATAGGAGGCCCGTAATCTGCCAGCACCCTATGTCAAAAAATTCAACACACCAGCAGTGTGAGGAGACCTGAAAGTGGCACATGGCAGAGTGTGGCGATAGAGACAGCAGCAATGGGAGGCCGTACAGGGACCTATGACAGACTCTGGACTTGGCAGCAGCATGAGGAGGCGGTATATAGGGGCCCATGGCAGATTAGGGGCCTGGCAGCAGCTATGGGAGGCCCGTAATCTGCCAGCACCCTATGTCAAAAAATTCAACACACCAGCAGTGTGTGAGGAGATCTGAAAGTGGCACATGGCAGAGTGTGGCGATGGAGACAGCAGCAATGGGAGGCCGTACAGGGACCCATGAGAGACTCTGGACCTGGCAGCAGCATGAGGAGGCTGGATATAGGGGCCTATGGCAGATTAGGGGCCTGGCAGCAGCTATGGGAGGCCCGTAATCTGCCAGCACCCTATGTCAAAAAATTCAACACACCAGCAGTGTGAAGAGACCTGAAAGTGGCACATGGCAGAGTGTGGCGATGGAGACAGCAGCAATGGGAGGCCGTACAGGGACCCATGAGAGACTCTGGACCTGGCAGCAGCATGAGGAAGCGGTATAGGGGCCCATGGCAGATTAGGGGCCTGGCAGCAGCTATGGGAGGCCCGTAATCTGCCAGCACCCTATGACAAAAAATGGAACACACCAGCAGTGTGAGGAGACCTGAAAGTGGCACATGGCAGAGTGTGGCGATGGAGACAGCAGCAATGGGAGGCCGTACAGGGACCCATGAGAGACTCTGGACCTGGCAGCAGCATGAGGAGGCGGTATATAGGGGCCTATGGCAGATTAGGGGCCTGGCAGCAGCTATAGGAGGCCCGTAATCTGCCAGCACCCTATGTCAAAAAATTCAACACACCAGCAGTGTGAGGAGACCTGAAAGTGGCACATGGCAGAGTGTGGCGATGGAGACAGCAGCAATGGGAGGCCGTACAGGGACCCATGACAGACTCTGGACTTGGCAGCAGCATGAGGAGGCGGTATATAGGGGCCCATGGCAGATTAGGGGCCTGGCAGCAGCTATGGGAGGCCCGTAATCTGCCAGCACCCTATGTCAAAAAATTCAACACACCAGCAGTGTGTGAGGAGACCTGAAAGTGGCACATGGCAGAGTGTGGCGATGGAGACAGCAGCAATGGGAGGCCGTACAGGGACCCATGAGAGACTCTGGACCTGGCAGCAGCATGAGGAGGCGGTATATAGGGGCCTATGGCATATTAGGGGCCTGGCAGCAGCTATAGGAGGCCCGTAATCTGCCAGCACCCTATGTCAAAAAATTCAACACACCAGCAGTGTGAGGAGACCTGAAAGTGGCACATGGCAGAGTGTGGCGATGGAGACAGCAGCAATGGGAGGCCGTACAGGGACCCATGAGAGACTCTGGACCTGGCAGCAGCATGAGGAGGCGGTATATAGGGGCCTATGGCATATTAGGGGCCTGGCAGCAGCTATAGGAGGCCCGTAATCTGCCAGCACCCTATGTCAAAAAATTCAACACACCAGCAGTGTGAGGAGACCTGAAAGTGGCACATGGCAGAGTGTGGCGATGGAGACAGCAGCAATGGGAGGCCGTACAGGGACCCATGACAGACTCTGGACTTGGCAGCAGCATGAGGAGGCGGTATATAGGGGCCCATGGCAGATTAGGGGCCTGGCAGCAGCTATGGGAGGCCCGTAATCTGCCAGCACCCTATGTCAAAAAATTCAACACACCAGCAGTGTGTGAGGAGACCTGAAAGTGGCACATGGCAGAGTGTGGCGATGGAGACAGCAGCAATGGGAGGCCGTACAGGGACCCATGAGAGACTCTGGACCTGGCAGCAGCATGAGGAGGCGGTATATAGGGGCCTATGGCAGATTAGGGGCCTGGCAGCAGCTATAGGAGGCCCGTAATCTGCCAGCACCCTATGTCAAAAAATTCAACACACCAGCAGTGTGAGGAGACCTGAAAGTGGCACATGGCAGAGTGTGGCGATGGAGACAGCAGCAATGGGAGGCCGTACAGGGACCCATGAGAGACTCTGGACCTGGCAGCAGCATGAGGAGGCGGTATATAGGGGCCTATGGCAGATTAGGGTCCTGGCAGCAGCTATAGGAGGCCCGTAATCTGCCAGCACCCTATGTCAAAAAATTGAACACACCAGCAGTGTGTGAGGAGACCTGAAAGTGGCACATGGCAGAGTGTGGCGATGGAGACAGCAGCAATGGGAGGCCGTACAGGGACCCATGAGAGACTCTGGACCTGGCAGCAGCATGAGGAGGCGGTATATAGGGGCCTATGGCAGATTAGGGGCCTGGCAGCAGCTATAGGAGGCCCGTAATCTGCCAGCACCCTATGTCAAAAAATTCAACACACCAGCAGTGTGAGGAGACCTGAAAGTGGCACATGGCAGAGTGTGGCGATGGAGACAGCAGCAATGGGAGGCCGTACAGGGACCCATGAGAGACTCTGGACCTGGCAGCAGCATGAGGAGGCGGTATATAGGGGCCTATGGCATATTAGGGGCCTGGCAGCAGCTATAGGAGGCCCGTAATCTGCCAGCACCCTATGTCAAAAAATTCAACACACCAGCAGTGTGAGGAGACCTGAAAGTGGCACATGGCAGAGTGTGGCGATGGAGACAGCAGCAATGGGAGGCCGTACAGGGACCCATGAGAGACTCTGGACCTGGCAGCAGCATGAGGAGGCGGTATATAGGGGCCTATGGCATATTAGGGGCCTGGCAGCAGCTATAGGAGGCCTGTAATCTGCCAGCACCCTATGTCAAAAAATTCAACACACCAGCAGTGTGAGGAGACCTGAAAGTGGCACATGGCAGAGTGTGGCGATGGAGACAGCAGCAATGGGAGGCCGTACAGGGACCCATGACAGACTCTGGACTTGGCAGCAGCATAAGGAGGCGGTATATAGGGGCCCATGGCAGATTAGGGGCCTGGCAGCAGCTATGGGAGGCCCGTAATCTGCCAGCACCCTATGTCAAAAAATTCAACACACCAGCAGTGTGTGAGGAGACCTGAAAGTGGCACATGGCAGAGTGTGGCGATGGAGACAGCAGCAATGGGAGGCCGTACAGGGACCCATGAGAGACTCTGGACCTGGCAGCAGCATGAGGAGGCGATATATAGGGGCCTATGGCAGATTAGGGTCCTGGCAGCAGCTATAGGAGGCCCGTAATCTGCCAGCACCCTATGTCAAAAAATTGAACACACCAGCAGTGTGTGAGGAGACCTGAAAGTGGCACATGGCAGAGTGTGGCGATGGAGACAGCAGCAATGGGAGGCCGTACAGGGACCCATGAGAGACTCTGGACCTGGCAGCAGCATGAGGAGGCGGTATATAGGGGCCTATGGCAGATTAGGGGCCTGGCAGCAGCTATAGGAGGCCCGTAATCTGCCAGCACCCTATGTCAAAAAATTCAACACACCAGCAGTGTGAGGAGACCTGAAAGTGGCACATGGCAGAGTGTGGCGATGGAGACAGCAGCAATGGGAGGCCGTACAGGGACCCATGAGAGACTCTGGACCTGGCAGCAGCATGAGGAGGCGGTATATAGGGGCCTATGGCAGATTAGGGGCCTGGCAGCAGCTATAGGAGGCCCGTAATCTGCCAGCACCCTATGTCAAAAAATTCAACACACCAGCAGTGTGAGGAGACCTGAAAAGTGGCACATGGCAGAGTGTGGCGATGGAGACAGCAGCAATGGGAGGCCGTACAGGGACCCATGAGAGACTCTGGACCTGGCAGCAGCATGAGGAGGCGGTATATAGGGGCCTATGGCAGATTAGGGGCCTGGCAGCAGCTATAGGAGGCCCGTAATCTGCCAGCACCCTATGTCAAAAAATTCAACACACCAGCAGTGTGAGGAGACCTGAAAGTGGCACATGGCAGAGTGTGGCGATGGAGACAGCAGCAATGGGAGGCCGTACAGGGACCCATGACAGACTCTGGACTTGGCAGCAGCATGAGGAGGCGGTATATAGGGGCCCATGGCAAATTAGGGGCCTGGCAGCAGCTATGGGAGGCCCGTAATCTGCCAGCACCCTATGTCAAAAAATTCAACACACCAGCAGTGTGTGAGGAGACCTGAAAGTGGCACATGGCAGAGTGTGGCGATGGAGACAGCAGCAATGGGAGGCCGTACAGGGACCCACGAGAGACTCTTGACCTGGCAGCAGCATGAGGAGGCAGTATATAGGGGCCCATGGCAGATTAGGGGCCTGGCAGCAGCTATGGGAGGCCCGTAATCTGCCAGCACCCTATGACAAAAAATGGAACACACCAGCAGTGTGTGAGGAGACCTGAAAGTGGCACATGTTTGAGGCATGATTCATGGCGGATTTAGTCAGTTGTGTCAGGAACTGGTGGTTTGAAATCCAGACTAATCCACGCCTGATTCATTTTCACAAACGTGAGTCTCTCCACACTTTGGGTGGACAGTCGTGTCCTCCGCGGAGTTACAATACCTCCTGCCGCACTAAACACGCGCTCCGATGCCACGCTACTGGCCGGGCATGACAGCCTTTCAAGGGCAAATTCAGCTAGTTGGGGCCAAAGGTCAAGTTTCGTTGCCCAGTAGTCAAGGGGATTGTCTACCTCGGTTGGCAGGGTGCTGTCCAAGTAGGCCCAAGCCTGTTGTTTGAGGTCCTGCTCCAGGTCCACCTGATGCTGCTGCTGCTGCGGCTGGTTAGTAGTTTCCTCACTGCGCTTGTGAAGAAAGCTACTCATCATCGACTGCAGACTGAGGCAGCCGCTGCTGGTGGAGCTGCCACTGCTCCTACCACCCCACCCCTCCCCTGCTGCCATGGCAGCGGAACGCGAGTGCACAGGGCGCACAGTGTCTGAGGATGGACGTTGGCGCACAAAGGCAGAGACCAACTGACTACATAGGTGGTTTTTATAGTACGTTATTTTGGCCTCCCTCTCAGCAGGTGTGAAAAAGGCCACCATTTTTGAACGGTAGCAAGGGTCCAACAAGGTGGATAGCCAAAAGTCATCCCTCTGTCTGATGGTTATTATTCGGCTGTCGCTACGCAAGCAACCGAGCATGCTATGGGCCATTTGTGCCAAGGAATGCGAGGGACTCCCTGCCTCCATCTCCACAGCATACTGCAACGGTGCGTCTGGGTCCTCTGTCTCCTCCTCCTCCTCCTCTACCAGATGCTCCTGCTCCTCCACTCCTGTCCGCTGAGTGGAAAAACCACCCATTTCACTCAATAATTCCTGAGCACAAATGTCCTCCTCTACCTCCTCCTCTTCTTCCTGTCCTGCCCCCACAGGGGTCATGTGGCGTTGAGATCTGTGCGCCACGTCTACCGCACCCTGACCAGCCATTGTTAACAGCATTTGTTCCAGGACGTGCAACAGAGGAATGACGTCGTTCATCCCATAGTCCTGCCGACTCACGAATAGCGTGGCCTCCTCAAAGGGCCTGAGCAAGCGCAGGTGTCACGCATGAGCTGCCAATGGCTGACATCAAAGTTACACAGGGGAGTACCTTTATCCGCTTGTAACATCAGGAAATCGGTGATGGCCTTTCGCTGTTCGTAAAGGCGGTCTAACATGTGTAGGGTTGAATTCCACCTTGTTGCAACGTCGCAGATCAGGCGATGCTGTGCAATTCCGTTCTGCCGCTGCAGCTCAAGGAGGGTGTGCTTTGCGGTGTAGGAATGGCTGAAATGCATGCAAAGTTTACGTGACATTTTAAGGATGTCTTGCAGTGGGATGGTGGATTTTAGGAACCGCTTGACAACCAGATTGAACACGTGAGCCATGCATGGCGCATGGCACAACCTTCCTTGACGCAGAGCAGACAACATGTTCTTTCCGTTGTCGGTCAACATGGTTCCGATTTTGAGTTTGCGCGGAGACAGCCATCTGTCGATTTCTCTGTTCATTACACTGAGAAGTTCCTCCCCTGTGTGACTACGTTCGCCAAGGCATACCAGGTGCAGCACAGCGTGACACCGTTGCGCCCTGCACATGTGATATGCCGGTCGGGTAATGGGACTTGGCACGGGGGTGGCGGCTGAGGACACGGCGGAAGAAGAGGTGGTAGAGGCGGACATCTTTGCCGGACCAAGGACGTGCAAACGTGGAGGCAAAAGCGGCGTGACCTGTCCAAGTTGCTGGTGCGGCTGTGACGGCACCACGTTCACCCAGTGGGCCGTAAATGACATGTACTGTCCCTGACCGTAGTTACAGCTCCACACGTCGGCGCTGCCGTGCACTTTGGCAGAGACCGACATGCTCAAAGACTGGCCCACCATCTCTTCTACATGTGAATGCAGGGCTGGCACTGCCTTTTTGGCGAAGAAATGACGGCTTTGCACTCTCCACCGCGGCGCGGCACAAGCCATCATTTCTCGGAAAGGTGCTGAGTCCACCACTTGGAAAGGGAGGGACTGCAGCACCAGCAACTTGGACAGGAGGACGTTCAGCTTTTGCACCGTCGGGTGCGTGCTCGCAAACTGTTGTCTCTTGGAAACGGATTCCAAGAAAGACTGCTGACGGAATCCGTGAAGAGGAGTAGCAGGAGAAGGAGCATCTGAACGAGCGGAAGATGCCAACGAGCGACAACTCCCCTCAGCAGAGGTGTTGGAGCCTTGACTGGCTGATGGAGGGCGATTGACGTCAGGTGACGGAGCAAGTAACGGAGCGGGTGATGGAGCGGGGGCTGGGGCGGGCAGAACCGCCGTATCTTTATCACGGTTTTCCCAGGCCACCAAATGGCGACGCTGCATATGCTGCCGCAACGCTGTAGTCCCAACATGGGCCCCCTGGCCACGCTTGACTTTCTGGCCACATAGTCGACATACGGCTATGTTTACTTCCTCGGGCGGCTTGACAAAAAATTGCCACACCGCCGAGTAGGAAACTTTGCCCCCGATACTCCTCACTGGCTGACTGCTGCTTCCTCCGTGCACACCGGCACCACTACTGGCCGTGGTGGTAGGCTGCAGTGGAGCTGGTGCTCTACTCCGTGGCCGTTTGGCTCCACTGACACTGCTGCGACCCTGCTGCTGTCTCCTGGGCAACCCACCAACTGTTTTGCTCGCTGCCAAGCTGCCACCCTCTTCTCCTGATGATGCGGAAGAAATTGCCTGATGACGACGAGGCTGCCAAGTGCGATCAACCTCCTCATCATCAAGTAGGGTCTCCGCCTCACTACTAGCCCCCTCGGCTGCATGTGGGTCAGGAGACAGACCTGTCTCTAGACCGGCTACCGAGCCACTCTCCTCGCCACTACTTCTTCGCCTGGCTGCTGAAAAGGCGGATGTCTCCCCCCGTTCCTGACCGCCCTCTGTTAGCTCTTCCTCACTGTACAGTGGGGCTGAGCCCACAGCATGCGATACTTCGCTTGGTGAGGGAACACCAAAGGACAGGGGCAGGTAGAGGACACGTGATTTCAGTGGGCTTGGTCCCGGGCCATGCCAACTAACGGTTGTGTCTGACGTACCCACCGACCGTTGGCTGTAGGTGTCAGAGGTGACCTGGGAAGAGGAAGACGACCGAGCCAACCAATCGACGACGGCAGGGTTGTCGGTGGAGACACGACCGCTGGATGACACCGGGAGCACTGGCCTCTGGCTGCGAATAGTGCTGCCTCGACCCCTTCCTCTGCTGCCACGTCTGCTCGCTCCTAAAACATTGCCTCCTCTGCCACTCCTCTGCATGTTGTCTGACATACTCTTTAATTCAACGATTCTGTGTCCCTGAGTAACAATTCTGTGTCCCTGAGTAACAATTCTGTGTCTGTCCCTGAGTAACAATTCTGTGGCCCTAAGTAACGGTTCTGTGGCCCTCAGTAACAATTCTGTGTCCCTGAGTAACAATTCTGTGTCTGTCCCTGAGTAACAATTATGTGGCCCTAAGTAACGGTTCTGTGGCACTCAGTAACAATTCTGTGTCCCTGATTAATGTTTATGTGGCCCTAAGTAACGGTTCTGTGGCCCTCAGCAACAATTCTGTGTCCCTGAGTAACAATTCTGTGTCTGTCCGAGTAACAATTCTGTGGCCCTAAGTAACAGTTCTGTGGCCCTCAGTAACAATTCTGTGTCCCTGAGTAACCTTTCTGTGGCCCTCAGTAACAGTTCTGTGGCCCTCAGTAACAATTCTGTGTCCCTGAGTAACAATTCTGTGGCCCTAAGTAACAGTTCTGTGGCCCTCAGTAACAATTCTGTGGCCCTGAGTAACAATTCTGTGGCCCTAAGTAACGGTTCTGTGGCCCTCAGTAACAATTCTGTATCCCTGAGTAACAATTCTGTGTCTGTCCGAGTAACAATTCTGTGGCCCTAAGTAACAGTTCTGTGGCCCTCAGTAACAATTCTGTGTCCCTAAGTAACAAATCTGTGGCCCTAAGTAACGGTTCTGTGGCCCTCAGTAACAATTCTGTGTCCCTAAGTAACAATTCTGTGGCCCTAAGTAACGGTTCTGTGGCCCTCAGTAACAATTCTGTTTCCCTAAGTAACAATTCTGTGGCCCTAAATAACGGTTCTGTGGCCCTCAGTAACAATTCTGTGTCCCTCAGTAACAATTCTGTGTCCCTCAGTAACAATTCTGTGTCTGTCCCTGATTAACGTTTACGTGGCCCTCAGTAACAATTCTGTGTCCCTGATTAACGTTGATGTGGCCCTAAGTAACGGTTCTGTGGCCCTCAGTAACAATTCTGTGTCCCTCAAGAAACAATTCTGTGTCTGTCCGTGAGTAACAATTCTGTGGCCCTAAGTAACGGTTCTGTGGCCCTCAGTAACAATTCTGTGTCCCTGATTAACGTTTATGTGGCCCTAAGTAACGGTTCTGTGGCCCTCAGTAACAATTCTGTGTCCCTGATTAACGTTTCTGTGGCCCTAAGTAATGGTTCTGTGGCCCTCAGTAACAATTCTGTGTCCCTCAGTAACAATTCTGTGTCCCTCAGTAACAATTCTGTGTCCCTCAGTAACAATTCTGTGTCCCTCAGTAACAATTCTGTGTCCCTCAGTAACAATTCTGTGTCTGTCCCTGAGTAACAATTCTGTGGCCCTAACTAACGGTTCTGTGGCCCTCAGTAACAATTCTGTGTCCCTGATTAACTTTTATGTGGCCCTAAGTAACGGTTCTGTGGCCCTCAGTAACAATTCTGTGTCCCTGATTAACGTTTCTGTGGCCCTCAGTAACAATTCTGTGTCCCTCAGTAACAATTCTGTGTCTGTCCCTGAGTAACAATTCTGTGGCCCTAAGTAACGGTTCTGTGGCCCTCAGTAACAATTCTGTGTCCCTGAGTAAGAATTCTGTGGCCCTAAGTAACGGTTCTGTGGCCCTCAGTAACAATTCTGTGTCCCTGATTAACGTTTCTGTGGCCCTCAGTAACAATTCTGTGTCCCTCAGTAACAATTCTGTGTCTGTCCCTGAGTAACAATTCTGTGGCCCTAAGTAACGGTTCTGTGGCCCTCAGTAACAATTCTGTGTCCCTGAGTAACAATTCTGTGGCCCTAAGTAACAGTTGTGGCCCTCAGTAACAATTCTGTGTCCCTCAGTAACAATTCTGTGTCTGTCCCTGAGTAACAATTATGTGGCCCTAAGTAACGGTTATGTGGCCCTCAGTAACAATTCTGTGTCCCTGAGTAACGTTTCTGTGGCCCTAAGTAACGGTTCTGTGGCCCTCAGTAACAATTCTGTGTCCCTGAGTAACAATTCTGTGTCTGTCCCTGAGTAACAATTCTGTGGCCCTAAGTAACGGTTCTGTGGCCCTCAGTAACAATTCTGTGTCCCTGAGTAACGTTTCTGTGGCCCTAAGTAACAATTCTGTGGCCCTCAGTAACAATTCTGTGTCTGTCCCTGAGTAACAATTCTGTGGCCCTAACTAACGTTTCTGTGGCCCTAAGTAACAGTTCTGTGGCCCTCAGTAACAATTCTGTGTCCCTAAGTAACGTTTCTGTGGCCCTAAGTAACAATTCTCTGGCACTCAGTAACAATTCTGTCTGTCCCTGAGTAACAATTCTGTGGCCCTAAGTAACAATTCTGTGGCCCTCAGTAACAATTCTGTGTCTGTCCCTGAGTAACAATTCTGTGGCCCTAACTAACGTTTCTGTGGCCCTAAGTAACAGTTCTGTGGCCCTCAGTAACAATTCTGTGTCTGTCCCTGAGTAACAATTCTGTGGCCCTAACTAACGTTTCTGTGGCCCTCAGTAACAGTTCTGTGGCCCTCAGTAACAATTCTGTGTCTGTCCCTGAGTAACAATTCTGTGGCCCTAACTAACGTTTCTGTGGCCCTAAGTAACAATTCTCTGGCACTCAGTAACAATTCTGTCTGTCCCTGAGTAACAATTCTGTGGCCCTAATAACGTTTCTGTGGCCCTAAGTAACAGTTCTGTGGCCCTCAGTAACAATTCTGTGTCTGTCCCTGAGTAACAATTCTGTGGCCCTAACTAACGTTTCTGTGGCCCTAAGTAACAATTCTCTGGCACTCAGTAACAATTCTGTCTGTCCCTGAGTAACAATTCTGTGGCCCTAACTAGCGTTTCTTTGGCCCTAAGTAACGATTCTGTGGCCCTCATTAACAATTCTGTGTCCCTGAGTAATGCTTCTCTGTCCCTAAGTAACGTTTCTCTGTCCCCAAGTAACGTTTCTGTGGCCCTAACTCTGTCCCTAATACAGAGCGGTCTGCCTCTCTTGAATGACTGGAGGCAAATGAAGAATTCTAAAATGGCCGCTATTTATAGCTCGACCATTACACAGTGCTGGCTGGCTGGCTGCTGATTGGCTAATGCGATCACATGTCATTAAGGAATGCATTATGGGTCAGCGCGCCTTGTCTGCGCGCCTTCCCAGACATCCCCGCTCCGTCGCCGCACATGTCCGCCGCCATTTTAGGAAAAATTTTCCAATATTCGACTCGAATTCCACTTCGCCTACTTCGATTCGCTCATCTCTACCAACAACCTTTCCAACAAATTCCAATCCTTTTTCATTCTCAGAGGCTTTGGGAGATTTCCCCAAAACATTTTAATTGGTGATAACGCCACTCATCTAACCTAGTAAAAATCTTTCCCTTTTCCTTTGTCAAATATTTAAAAAACTTCAATTTCCCCTCTCCCATTATATCTCTCAGTTGGACATCTTCCTTTTTAAACCATCTACCTGTTATCTCCTCTCTACCTGGGGGAAAAAATTCTGTATTTCTTAGTGACATTAATATAGAATTAAATTCCCACTTCATATATTTGTGTACTTTATCCCATTCCCTTAATACATTTACAGTGTATAAACTTAAATCCTCCTTCAATCCTCTATATTTTGTCGGTAACCATATAATTCTATTTAAATTAGTTCCACAAAGTGTATTTTCAATTTTTACCCAACTTTTCTCCTCTAAATTAAATGTCCAATCAAAAATTCTCCCTAATATTACTGCTTTGTAATATCTCTTAATATCTGGAACTCCCAGACCACCCTTCCCTTTGTCTCTACTTAATATTTCATAGGACACCCTTGGTTTTTTATTCCTCCAGATGTATCTTGTTATCATTCTTTTTATTACCTTGAAAAAAAGCTTCTGGGAGTTTAATTGGGATCATTTGAAATCTATATTTATACGTCCTATCCATGATGGGATTCCTCTTTCTAAAGTTTTTAATTCCTCCTTCACTTCATTTAATAATGAAATATAGTTTAGTTTATACAGATTCTTATACGCCGTAGTGAGCCTTACTCCTAAAAATTTTACATCTCTTTCTTTCCAGATGAAGGGGAATTCCTTTTGTATTTTCTCTTTTTGGAATATTTATATTTAGGATCTCAGTTTTTGTTGGATTAATTTTTAGGTTTGATAATTCCCCATATTCCTTCAGCAACTTCATGAAGTTTGGGAGTGTTATCCTGGGATTCCCCACATAAAATAGCAGATCTTCCGCAAAGGCCGCCACTTTATGCTCTATGTCTCCTATCTGAATTCCCTTTATATCTCTATTCTTCCTTATTGTGGACAACAAGGGCTCCAATGACATAACATACAACAAGGGGGACAAAGGGCAGCCCTGTCTTGTTCCATTTGACATCCCAATGGGCTCTGTTTTTTCCCCATTTACTATAACAACTGCGGAGGGCTCCCTATACAACTTTCTAATCCATTCCCTCATTCTAGCTCCAATTCCCAGGGCTTCTAAGGTATCCATCATGAAGCCCCAGTCTACTCTATCAAAGGCCTTTTCAGCGTCGATCGAAAGAACCACTGCCGGTACCTCCCCTTTTCTACTTTTCTGAATAAGCATCAGGGATCTCAACCCATTGTCCCTGCCCTCCCTCCCTGGGACAAAACCCACCTGGTCCCCATGTATCCATTCAGGCATAAACTCTTTCAACCTATTCGCTAAGACCTTTGCATATAGCTTGGTGTCTGAGTTCAACAATGAAATTGTCCTATAGCTAGAACACTGTGAAGCATCTTTTCCTTCCTTATGTAACAATACCACATGAGCCTGCATAGATTCTCTCCTCATGTCCATCTCTCCTCCCAGAACATTCATATATTTCTCCAGTTTGGGAATTAGTAATTCACTAAATTTTTTATAATACCTCTGTAGCCATCCGGTCCTCGGCTTTTCCCCATCTCTGTGCTTTTTAGTGCTACTTTTATTTCCTCTTGTGTAATTTCTGCTTCTAGGGAGTTTAATTTAGCTTCTTTTAGTTTCGGTAGACCCGCATTTTTTAAATATATCCTTTTTTTCCTATTTTCAGTTTCGTATTATTTACTGCGTCATGGGGATTGATGTTATACAACTTTCTGTAATAATCCATAAACACCTTTGCAATCTCCTTATTTGAATGAACCAGTTCTCTCTTTTATCAATATAATTCCTATTTTTCTTTTTCCTTATGGCTCTCATCAGGTGTTTTCCTGGCCTATCTCCCCATTTATACCTCTCACTTAGCACTTTATTATAGACTCTCCTTCACTCCTCCTCCATCAAAGTCTCTAGCTCCTCTATCTTTTTTATTATCTTCTGCTTGATTTCTTTTGCTATACTATTTTTATGTGTCTGTTCCAGGTCAAATATATCTTTTAAGAGCCCACTAATTTTCTCTCTTTTTTCTCTTTTTGTAATCAGGATACCTCTTATATATGCCTTATGAGACTCCCACACTGTAGCTATCGACACATCCTCTGTCTCATTCTCTCTAAAAAAATCTCTCAATTTCTTTCCCAATCTTCTGGGCAGTATCCTTATCCAGGAGAAGTGCTTCATTCAACCTCCATCCTACCCCATCTGTTTTCCCCCTTCCCCATCCCATCCTCAATACAACAGGGGCGTGATCTGAAAGAGTCATTGCTCCTATGTCTACTTTAACAATTGACTCAATAAATCGATGTTCTATCAATATGTAATCCAACCTTGAATACATCTCATGTGCATTTGAGAAGAATGTATAGTCTTTATCCTTCATATGCATAATTCTCCATGTGTCTACCAATTGAAACTCATGGATCACCTTCTTTAGTAATCTCAGAGATCTACTCCCCTCACGCTGCACAGAAGAGGTTGTATCTTTTTGTGGTCCATACAAAAATTAAAATCCCCGGCCAATATCAAACGACCCTTTTTAAAATCCATCAGTTTTTTAGCACACCTTTCAAATATATCTCCAGCTTCTTATTTGGACAATAAATGTTAGCTACTGTACACTCTACCCTTCAAAAATAATATCTCCCCTCTGGGTCCACTTATCTATCCTCCAACTCAAATCTTATATTTTTTTTTTTAACCCTATTGCCACCCCTTTTGCTCTCCTAATCGGGGAATCCGCATAATACCATGTTGGATAATATCTAGATTTTAACTTAACCTTGGATTCTATCTCAAGATGTGTCTCTTGCAAAAAAAACACTGAAGCTTCTCTATGATGAAGTTCTTTAAATAACCTAAATCTCTTCGCAGGACAATTCAACCCCTTTACATTATAAGTGATAACTTGTAGTTCTTCCATCTTTCTTATATCCCTCCTTTTCCCCTCCAACCCTCCTCCTCTTTTTCCCTTGCTTTAGTACCCCCCTCAATCCTGCAGAGTGTTAACCCTAATATTAATACCCCTCCCCCCCTCCACTCCCCCCAGCCCCCCCCTTCCCATTTTTAGGCAACTATTATACCTATTAATCATTTGTGGGTCAAACTCCCCACCTTTTAGTTAATACTAGCGGTCAAACTCCGCCCATGGACGGCTCCCCCTCCCTCCCACCTCCCCAGTACCCTCCATCTTTTTATTAACTCCCTAAAATTCCAGGTGCCCCTTGAAACAGAACTAGATATCGTACTATAAGAAAGACTAAAGGGCAAAGAAGAAGAAAGAGAGAGAGGCATGAGAAAAAAAAAAAAAAAGGGAAGCAGCACAATCCTCTCTCCCACCCCCTCCCTCTCCATCCTAATTCCTCCCTCTGACAGACTGCCAGTCCTCTTGTCTCATTATTCCTATCTCTCTCTCCTCTTCCTCCAATCCGGCAATCTCCATTCTTTGCAACTCAAGTTTTTCACAGAAATCTCTCAGGTCTGCCGGAAATCTCAAATAAGCTGTAACTCCATCTTTCCATCCAATTAGGCACGCTGTGGTCCCCCATCTATAAAACACATTCTTTTTCCTCATCTACTCAGGGATCTCCTTCTCCACAAAGTCTCCGGTGTAAGATCTGCATATATCTGGATATCAATTTCTCCATATCTAATTGATGCTTTTCCTTTGATCTTTCTCCAGATTGCTTCTTTATCTCCATATTTGTTAAATTTAACAATTTGTCACGATATAAGGTCAGGTTCAGAGACCAGTTGCTACAGCAGTTGTAAGGCTTACCTGAAACCAGCAGGATTGGTACACCAGCGGCCCACCCTGGGAATGACGCAGGCTCACCTGAGGTGCGGGGTCTAAGCATCCACCGGTCTTCCCCAGAGGTCCTAATGGTGGAGATGGATTTGGCTGCGTGTGAATGCCAGGTCGCAGATCTCAGGATCACCCCACCAGGGAATGAGTAGGCTGGAAACCAAAAGCGGATCAAACAGTTCAGGGATCAAACAGAAGCGGAGTCAGTCACAAGCCAAAGGTCGGTCACCAATTGTCAGGAATGGACTCAGCATTGGTGGTGGGACGCACCTGCCGTGTGGGCTGCAGTACCAGAGCTGACCAGCGGGTGCTCTTAGCAGCCAGAAGCTCACAATCAGCCAAACCTGGGGCTGATTACAGAAAGGTGTATATAAGGCATGACCAGGCCTGTGCTCTGGGCCTTGGTGTATGTTTTCCCATGAGCCTCTGTACCTGTATCCCTGCTTCGTTGCTGACCCGGCTTGATCCTGATCTCTGTTGACCGTCTCCTGTTCTGACTACTGGCTCATCCCTGACTATTCTTCTGCCTACTCCTATGCTGTTTGACCTCCTGTTGCTGTACCTTGGCTTGTGACCCGTTTACTCTTTGCCTGCTGCTCTGTACTGATCTGCCTCCACCGTTACCGACCCGGCTTGTCTGACCACGCTAACTACTCTGCCATCCATCCATCCTGCACGGATCCATCCGTACCTGCACATACCTCTGGCGGATCCCTCTACCACTAGCAGGTGTACTCAGGGGCCGCGACCTGGTCTCAGTCCTGCGCCAAGTCCATCCCCACCATCAGGGGCTCTGGTGAAAAGGCAGACTGGGGCTTAGACTCCGCGCCCTGGGGAATCCTGCCCTGAGGACCACTAGAGGTACCACCAGGCAGTCGTTACAGAACCCTACGGCCGGCCTGACCGTTCCACCTCTCCAGCCCTGACTACGCCTGTGTTCCTGCACCTCCTAAGATTAGTGGAAGGTTAGTTTGTTCACTGTGCATATATATATATATATATATATATATATATATATATATATCTGGGTGGCTAATAATAAACTGTATTATATTGTACCTGAGACCTGCGTTTCCCTGTGTCAGTCCACACCTTTCTGGTCATTCCTTGATTCCTGACACCAATGGTAGTAGATAGGATGAGGCAGAATCGTAGTCAGTAGCAAGCCAAAGGTTGGTAACGTAGATGAAGACAGCAGCAGGAACAGTAAGCGGTATATTGGCTGGTAAGGCAGAATAATCTGGGAACCAGGAAGTGCAGAGACATGGCTTTTATAGGAAGTTCATGGGAGGAGCAAGGAGTTCAAGGTTCAAGACAAAACAGGGCAAAGGCAGGATCATCCAAAGAATTGTCAAGGGAGCTGTCCAGCATTCCAGGTGGCTCAGTGAGAAGAAACACTGTCTCTCACTGCAGAAGGCCCAGGTTCGATTCCAGGCTCTGACACAATTATATCCCTTGGTTTTTGCTTTGTTGGTGCTTTCCTATTCTCACAAAATCTTCCAAGTCAATCGCCTCTAGGGCAGGTCTGTCCATTATGGAGTTTAAGATTTTAAGATTTTACCTACTAATTCTTGCAATGATTCCCCTTTTGCATTCTCTGGGACTCCTCTTATCCTAAGGTTACTCCTCCTGTCCCAATTTTCTTGTACTTCCATCTTATATATCAATTTTTTCTTCATTTTCCCCATATTCTTTATTTTCTTTTCTAATTCCGCGATGTTTTGGGCACGATTTTTAATTTTCTCCTCCGTTTCTTCCACTCTCACCAACACCTGCCCCAGATCATTTCGGATAGTTGCCATTTCTTCCTTTATTGTCTTCTCTAAATCTTTAAACATCTCTGCCATTTCTTTTTTATTTGGTACTTGTAGTTCACTTTCACTCTCTCTCATCTCCATGGCTCCTATTGTTTGTTGACTACTAACATTTAGACCCAGCGACTATCGCTGGGTCAAAAAAGAGTAATTTGGGGGGGGTTTGGTGCTAGCCTGACATGTTAGGTCCTCTGAAACTGTGATAGGTAGTCTGTGATAGATAGGTCTGCAAGAGCAATCTTATTTCTTCTAAACTATGACTGCTTTTACCCTCCCGTCTACTGTTTTTTAAACTTTTGGTGGATACTGCTTCTGTCTTGTCTTTAGTGCTGTCACTGCTCTCTTCCTCCAATGGTTGGTACATCTTGTCTTCAATATCATCATCATCTATTTCTGTGCTGCTGCCAAGTTCCTGTGCAGCATACACTGCAGTCTTCCCTTTGCACTGAGGTCTTTCCTTTTCCATCTCCTCTTCACTACTACTGTTGATAGTTATTTTTACATAACCCTATAAAATAAAGCTTGATTAATTTAAATATATCACATTATTTGATTATAGTGATTTAGGTGATGTTCAAAAACCTTTTGGTTTTCTTTTCCAGATGCTCCTGTTTGGACCTCACTCCCCATGTTCATTCTGACAGATGTTTGGTGCCTCATATATATACCCACTGCTAAAATAAGTAGAAAATTGTAGGGCTTTGATATTATCATCATTGCCATTACACATACATTTCTTTTGTTAGGTTTGATTATCTGTGATGTTTTCTCAAGACCTGTGGGATTTTCAAATGTCCTTTGAATGTGTGTGAAAATGATTTTTACATAAAAAATATCTGTTGATATTTCATTATCATTCAAATATATCCAACTACCCTTGTTGACTGTTTCTCTGGATTTTCCATCAATTTTTTACCAAACAATCCTGATGTTGTCTAATGCAGAGATGTGACATTTCAGTATTTACTGCATTAAATGGAGATAGAAGGGAAAAAGGACAGAGGGAGAAAAGAGAAGATATGGTGTGTGAGAGGGAGATAGTATAGGGCTAAAATAGGGAGAGAAATAGGAGAGAAGGAGGGCTAGGAACTGGAATATAGAGGAAATTAGGTTAGGGGAGAGGAATGGGGGAGAGAGAGAATGGGGGGGAGCTAATGGGGGGGGGGGTAGAGCGAGAGAAGAAAGATGAGAAAGGACAAGGGGGGAAGATTGAGGAGGGAGGGAAGGCGAGCGGGAATAGAGGGAGAACATGTGAAAGTTATGGAAGCAAGTACAGCATACGTTTCCTTGCCCATTGGAACACTCTTCTCTTGGACACTTTTTTTGTGCAAGACCCTGAATATAGGTAGTCAATTGGTTGGTGGCATAGAACAACAATTAAAAAAAATATAATGTGTTTGAACATAAAAGTTGAGTACCTTGACTGTACTGCATGGAGTCTCACAATCTAACGTGGAGGACATCTGCAATATAATGAGGTAATTATAATGAATCAATTGTAATAAATGAATGACTTTTGTAAACCAGGAAACACGACGCACAGTAAGTTACATTTATAGTTCTCAATTTTTGGGGGGCTGGCTAACAATATTGCGAAAGTAAAGTAAAGTAAAACTGCATCCCACTACTGGTGTGCGTGGTGTGGACAATGTCAGTATAGCTGCTTTGCATTGGAATTGTGCATAGGTAGAACATTAACACAAGGAACAAGCAACCTTAGACAAGCTTACTGCCTAAAGTTTTGCCAGTTCTGACATGCAGAGTTAGGCAGCTGTGGTTGCTTTAGTGTTACCCTAGGTTCACACTTAAGAGTTTTCTGCTTCGTTTTGCAGAAACACAGCACAGTCCATTTAACATGATTTTCTATGGGACGGGTTCACATCTCCGCATTTTCATCCAGTGCGTTTTTTGGAAAGGGTCAAGGACTTTTTTTGAATGCAAAAAGTTGAGTTTTTGGTTCTATAGACTTCAATGGAAAAGCTGCAGAAAAGCATGTATTGTGTTTTTGATGCATTTTTGATGCATTTTGCATTTTAAATCTGCCTAGCAACAAGAAAAATAAAAATAAATGAAAAAAAACTCCGGAAAAAACCCGCAAGAGCAAAAACCCAAAAATGCAACACAAAACGCAATGTAGAAACATTTCAAACGCAACATGCATAGGTGTATACCTAGACTTAGCTAGTGGTGGCTTGCTTGTTTGCTGCAATTAGCTTAGTGGTGACTTGCATGTTTGCTGTAGTTAGCTGGTGGTGGCTTGCATGCTTGCAGAGATGTTTTCAAAGTTTGTATACCGTAAACGTGCTTGTTTGCACTTACCATCATTTGTTCAACCAAGTCCAGCACATTGGGCTTCTGTTCCTGGTCTGCCTGTCTCTCCATCAGGGCTGACGATCCATCCCCCCCGGACCAGGCCATTTTTTGCGATAAGGTACAGCACTACTTTAACTGACAATTGCATGGTCATACAATGCTGTACATAAATGACATCTATGTCCTTTTTTCCCCACAAATAGAGCTTTCTTTCTGTGGTATTTGATCACCTCTGCGTTTAACTTTTTTTGCGTTATAAACAAAAAAAGACTGACAATTTTGGACTTTTTGCTATAAAACATGTCCAGTAAAAATTTTTTAAAAAATCTAATTTTTTCACAAATTTAGGCCAAAATGTATTCTGCTACATTTCTTTGCTAAAAATAAACCCAAATACATGTAAATTAATTGGTTTACATGAAAGCTATAGTGTCTACAAATGGCGGTATATGTACTGGAATTTTTTTCCTATGCTAGTAATGGCGGCGATCAGCGACTCATAGCAGGACTGCGGCGGGCATTCTGACACTGGGGGGGAAACTGACTAACTCCCACTGACATCCCAATGACACTAATACAGTGATCAGTGCTAATAAAAAGCACTGACACTGTACTAATGACACTGGGCAGAAAGGGGTTAACATCGGGGGCCAGCAAAGGGTTAACTGTTTGCTGTTCTATTGTGTGTTCTGTGTGTTTTACTAGGGGAACATACTGCTATGTAATCCTCTGCTGTGCAGAGAAATACACAACAGCATGTTACTGCTGGTATGAGAGAGACCTGTGCTGTCAGTGATACTCGCTGATCGCCGGGTGCAGGCAGGGAATCTCCAGACGGGACCTGGTGATCGACATCTGTAGCCACCAATGGTGGCACAGGTAGGGTGGTGCACGCACCCCCCTTCCACCTGAAAATGCAAAATCACATATATATACATGATTTTGCATAGCCCTGCCACCCTGTAGCAGCAGTTATGCTATATGGCGGTTGGGAAGCGGTTAAAAAGATAGCATTTTTGCTTGCACATGATCAGATCCTATTTTTGCATTTGTATTTATTTTTCCATATTTATAGTTTAATAGGAGTGTCTTAAATGTATTAAAGTGGTTGTCAACCTCTAACATGAAATATGAACAAAGCACAACCCTCTATAGTGTGTACTTGTCTCAACCCAGAGCACTAAGTGTAATTTCTGTCTTTCTGCTGGATCATTCCTCTGCTGTCACTTCTGACAAGTTTTCCTGACACCAAGAGAAAAAAGATGACGGGGAGGGAGGCCCTGCACACAGCCTGTAATAGACAGCCTCAGCTCTGCTCCTGTGTGAAAGGAGGTATGTCCCTTCTCTTCAATTATTTCTCAGCTCTCTTCACTGAGCTCTGCAGAGTTTAACCACTTGCCCTCCAGAAGATTTACCCCCCTTCCTGACCAGGCCATTTTTTGCAATACGGCACTGCATTATTTTAACTGACAATTGCTCAGTCATGCAACACTGTACCCAAATGAAATTTATGTCCTTTTTCCCACAAATAGAGCTTTCTTTTGGTGGTATTTGATCACCTTTGCAGTTTAAAAAAAAAATTAAAAATCATTATTTTTTACAAATTTAGGCCAATATATATTCTGCTACATATGTTTGGTAAAAAAATCCCAATAATTGTATATTGATTCGTTTGTGCAAAAGTTTTAATGTCTACAAACTATGGTACATATACTGGAACTTAAAACAAAAAAATGAGTAATGGCTGCGATCAGCGACTTATAGAGGGACAGCGATATTGCGGCAGACATTTTGCACTAACTGACACTTTCCATTAACTGACACAAAATCTACATTTTCTGTTCCAATCATATCCCGTCTGAAGTGATTACATTGTCTTAATAAAATCACTGTTCTGGAACTAGATCATACTGATGGGAAATCCTTTGAGAGATCATAAGTCTCAGGGGTAAAGATCATTAAAAGTCTTGCAAGACGAAGCATTATTTACAAGTCAACTTTTCATATATTTGTTTATCTGCTAAATTTATTAGTTATACACTTCTCACTTTAATTTAGAGTTACATGAATTGTTTTCACAGTCATAAGCTTGAGTCTTGATCTCTTGGCAGATTATTCATGATTATTAGGTTGTTGACAGAAACAAATGGGGACAAATGGAAAAAAAAAACATGTTTTTCATTTTATGTTTTTTGTTTGAATTTCTGTAATTATATTGCAATAGGTGTACTGTATATTTACAATAAAACATATACTATTTTAGGCGCATTTAGTGATGTTTCTGTGTACTCTTTTGATTTCTACATACTTTATAGTTGTAACACTTGTTTAACCACTTGCCTACTGGGCATTTATACCCCCTTTCTGCCCAGGCCAATTTTCAGCTTTCAGTGCTCTCACACTTTGAATGACAATTTCTCATGCAACACTGTACCCATACAACATTTCCGTCCTGTTTTTCACACAAATAGAGCTTTCTTTTGGTGGTATTTAATCACCACTGGGTTTTTTATTTTTTTGCACTATAAATGAAAAAAGACCTAAAATTTTGAAAAAAATGCTTTTTTCTTAGTTTCTGTTATAAGATTTTGCAAATAAGTAATTTTTTCTTCATAAATTGTGACCAAAATTTATACTGCTACGTTTCTTTTGTAAAAATAACACAAATCTGTGTATATTGTTTGGTCTGTGTGAAAGCTATAAAGTCTACAAGCTATGGTACCAATCATTGAAAATTGATTACACCTGATCACACTTGGCCTATCTAATTTTTTGAGGCCCTAACAAGCCAGGACATTACAAATACCCCCAAAATTACCCTTTTTTGGAAAGCAGACATTCCAAAGTAAGAGGCAAGGTGAGTTTTTTGAACTTGTCATTTTTTTCCACAATTATTTGGAAATTAAGATTTTTGTTTTCCCCACAAAATTGTCATATTAACAAGTTATTTCTCACACACAGCACACGCATGCTTGCAAATACACCCCAAAACACATTCTGCTACTCCTCCTGAATATAATATTACCAAATGTGTGAGACTTTCTCACAGCCTGACCACATAGAGCAGTGGTTCTCAACCTTTCTAGCGCCGCGACCCCTTAATACAGTTCCTCATGTTGTGGTGACCCCCATAAAATTATTTTCGTTGCTACTTCATAACTGTAATTTTGCAGTAGGAGGAATAGTGCCCCATCATTGGTGTCATTGGGAGGAATAGTGCCCCATCATTGGTATCAGTGGGAGGAATAGTGCCCCGTCATTGGTGTCAGTGGGAGGAATAGTGCCCCGTCATTGGTGTCAGTGGGAGGAATAGTGCCCCATCATTGGTGTCAATGGGAGGAATAGTGCCCCGTCATTGGTATCAGTGGGAGGAATAGTGCCCCATCATTGGTGTCAGTGGGAGGAATAGTGCCCCATCATTGGTATCAGTGGGAGGAATAGTGCCCCGTCATTGGTATCAGTGGGAGGAATAGTGCCCCGTCATTGGTGTCAGTGGGAGGAATAGTGCCTCGTCATCGGTGTCAGTGGGAGTAATAGTGCCTCGTCATCGGTATCAGTGTGAGGAATAGTGCCCCGTCATCGGTATCAGTGGGAGGAATAGTGCCCCATCATCGGTGTCAGTGGGGGGAATAGTGCCCCATCATCGGTGTCAGTGGGAGGAATAGTGCCCCATCATCGGTGTCAGTGGGAGGAATAGTGCCCCATCATCGGTATCAGTGGGAGGAATAGTGCCCCATCATCGTTATCAGTGGGAGGAATAGTGCCCCATCATCGGTGTCAGTGGGAGGAATAGTGCCCCATCATCGGTGCCAGTGGGAGGAATAGTGCCTCATCATTGGTATCAGTGGGAGGAATAGTGCCCCATCATTGGTATCAGTGGGAGGAATAGTGCCCCATCATCGTTATCAGTGGGAGGAATAGTGCCCCATCATCGGTGTCAGTGGGAGGAATAGTGCCCCATCATCGGTGTCAGTGGGAGGAATAGTGCCTCATCATTGGTATCAGTGGGAGGAATAGTGCCCCATCATTGGTATCAGTGGGAGGAATAGTGCCCCATCATTGCTGTCAGTGGGAGGAGGAATAGTGCCCCATCATTGGTGTCAGTGGGGGGAGGAATAGTGCCCCATCATAGGTGTCAGTGGGGGGAATAGTGCCCCATCATTGGTGTCAGTGGGGGGAATAGTGCCCCATCATAGGTGTCAGTGGGGGGAGGAATAGTGCCCCATCATAGGTGTCAGTGGGGGGAGGAATAGTGCCCCATCCTTGGTGTCAGTGGGGGGAGGAATAGTGCCCCATCCTTGGTGTCAGTGGGGGGAGGAATAGTGCCCCATCCTTGGTGTCAGTGGGGGGAGGAATAGTGCCCCATCCTTGGTGTCAGTGGGGGGAGGAATAGTGCCCCATCCTTGGTGTCAGTGGGGGGAGGAATAGTGCCCCATCCTTGGTGTCAGTGGGGGGAGGAATAGTGCCCCATCCTTGGTGTCAGTGGGGGGAGGAATAGTGCCCCATCCTTGGTGTCAGTGGGGGGAGGAATAGTGCCCCATCCTTGGTGTCAGTAGGGGGAGGAATTGTGCCCCATCGTTGGTGTCAGTGGGGGGAGGAATCGTGCCCCATCCTTGGTGTCAGTGGGGGAGGAATAGTGCCCCATCGTTGGTGTTATTTGGGGGAGGAATAGTGCCCCATCGTTGGTGTCAGTGGGAGGAATAGTGTCCCATCGTTGGTGTCAGTGGGAGGAATAGTGCCCCATCATTGGTATTAGTGACACCAATGATGGGGCACTATTCCCACTGACACCAATGATACTTACCTTGCAGACCCCTGCTCCAGCCTGGGCTCGCTCGCTCCCTCCCTCTCCCATGGTACCGACACTTACCTGTCAGATGTCTTCCTTCTCCGGCCGCTCTCCTCCTCTTCACTCGCTCGATCTTCGCGGTGCCGCTCGGCTCCTCCTCTCCAAGCTCCACCTCCTTGCCGGTGATTGGCCGCCTGTGTGCCTCTCCTGAGCTACAGTGCCGGCGGCCAATCACAGGCGAGGATTGATCTCGAGGTGTGTCCTGATGACAGGGGCGGCATGTCATCCCGCCCACACCTGGAGACGGCGGTGGCGGCGGCGGCGGCGAGGAGCGGTGTCTCGGTTCCTAAGACCATCGGAAATATGTGTTTTCCGATGGTCTTAGGCGACCCCTGTGGAAGCGTCGTTCGACCCCCAAAGGGGTCGCGACCCCCAGGTTGAGAACCGCTGACATAGAGAGTCCCAACATGCAAGGTCCCAGCCATCAGGTTTTCTAGGGACATACATTACACATCTAACAACTTCAATATCTATTATACTTTTGAAGGCCCTAAAGCACCAGGACAATGGAATTACCCACAAAATGACCCCATTTTGAGAAGAAAACACCCCAACATATATTATGTGAGGCATTTTTGGAATATGCGGGAAGAAAATGAAAACATTTTTTTTTTACACAAAGTTGTCAATTTATAAGACATTTTTAACACACAGCATGTAAATACCACAAAATACACCCCAAAATACATTTTGCTACTCCTCCTGAATATAACGATACCAAATGTATGAGACTTTTCCACAGCCTGACCACATAGAGAGTCCCAACATGCAAGGAGCACCATCAGGTGTTCTAGGGACATAAATTACACGTTTAATATCTTGACTACCTATTACACTTTTGAAGGCCCTGCAGCACCAGGACAATAGAATTACCCACAAAATGACCCCATTTTGGGAATCAAACACCCCAACGTATATTCTGTAAGGCATATTGAGTCTTTTGAACATGTCATTTATTACCCAAAGTTTTTGGAATATGTGGGAAGAAAATGAAAATGTATTTTTGTTTACACAAAGTTGTCCATTTATTAGATATTTCTAACACATAGCATATAAATACCAAAAAATACACTCCAAAATACATTCTGCTACCTCTCCCGAGTATGGAACTACCAAATGTGTGAGACTTTTCCACAGCCTGACCATACACAGAGGCCCAACATCCAAGTAGCACCTTTAGGTGTTCTAGGGGCAAAAATTACACTTCTAATTTCCTGACAACCTATCACATTTCTGAAGGCCCTGGAGCACCAGGACAGTTGAAACACCCACAAAATGACTCAGTTTTGGAAAGCAAACACTCCAACATATTTTTTAGGAGGCATAATGAGTCTTTTGAACATTTCATTTGTTTCCACAAGATTTTGGAAAACGAGGAAAAAAAATGAAAACTTATTTTTTTTATATAAAGTTGTCCATTTATAAGATATTTCTAGCACATAACATGTAAATACCACAAAATACACCCCAAAATACATTATGCTACTCCTCCTGTGTATGTTGATATCACATGTGAGATTTTTCCACAGCCTGACCACAAAGAGAGGCCTAACATGCAAGAAGCACTATCAGGTGTTCTAGGGACATAAATTACACATCTAATATCTTGACTACCTATTACAATTTTGAAGGCCCTGCAGCACCAGGACAATGGAATTACCCAAAAAATGACCCCATTTTGAGAAGCAAACACCCAAACGTATAGTCTATGAGGCATAATGAGTCTTTTGAACATGTCATTTTTTTTCCACAAGTTTTCAGAATACGTGGAAGGAAAATGAAAACGTATTTTTTTACACAAAGTTGTTCATTCATAAGATATTTCTAACACATAACATGTAAATAACAAAACATACACCCAAAAATACATTCTGCTACTCATCTTGAGTATGGCAATACCACATGTATGAGACTTTTTAGCCTGGCCACATACAGAGGCCCGACATCCAAGTAGCACCGTTAGGTGTTCTAGGGACATAAATTAAACATCTGATTTCCAGACAACCTATCATTTTTGAAGGCCCTTCATATTTCTAACACATAGCATGTACATACCAAGAATTACACCCCATAATACATTCTGCTGAGAAAATGGTAAGAAAAAAGATTACCTGTGGTTTTAGTAGAAGTTGTCTATAGAGGAGATCATTGGTCCAGGCAGCAGACAGGGATGTAGTCAACAACATCAAAAGCAATTGTCCAGGCAGCAGACAGGATTATTGTCCATAGTCAGTACAGGAAGCAGAGATATCATCAGGACAACCAAACCATTGGTCCAGGCATCAGTCAGAGATCTGGTCAACAGCAGCCAAAGGAATTGTCCAGGCAGAGACATGGTCAGCACAGCCAAAATATCAGTCCTGGTAGGGCAGGAACATGGTCCATGGTAGAGGTAGCAGACAGAGGTGTGATCATTTCATGTGGCAGGTGAAAGGGATTTGTGCTTCTAATGACCACTGGTAGGTTTTGGTTTCCCCGTTGAGCTCAAGAGACCATGTTCTGGAAGAAAGAAATTAGCATGCACACACAGGTTTCCAGAAGACAATCTGAATCTTTATTCGTAGATTCTTCTTCTTATATTGTAACAAAGAAAACCATACAATAGGATTTCGCTGGATACTTGTCAAGGCTGTGAACGTGAGATTTCTCAGACCTTGAAATCAGTTACAAGTAACCAACAGTTATTTTCCCATGGGACAGAAGTATTTGACTTTTAACTATATCATAGTAGAAACAGGTGCTGTTAGTACAAAGAAATAATTGGTTAGTTTTCATGCCTTGAGCAGAACTAGATTTAAAAGAATACATGAGTGCAGGCCTATAGCACATAACTGACACACAACTATACATTTAATTATCTAAACAAAATAAGATGATAAAATGGAGGGCAATGAATATACATTTCCCTTCAGCAGGCCTCGGTCATGTAAGACCTGGGCACAAGGGTAGAGGCTTTGTCCCACCCATCTCTTTGAAGCCTGCAGACTAACAGACCCTTTTCCAGGACTTATAAAACCCAGAGAAAACGAAAAACATGGTTTTCTCCACTCCAAAAGCTATTCTGAAGCCCCTCACATATGTGAGATCCCTGTGTTATCTTAAATCCTACTATTACAGTAGGGCAGAAGATCAGTCTAAGTGGCGGGCAAAAAATGTGGTCAATTAACAAGCTGAGGTCAGTTCAGATGGCAGGCAGAAATGTGGTTGACAGTTTAGATGGCAAGCAGAGGCATTTTCAATAAACAGGCCAGGGTCAGTTCCAGAACAGGAAGAGGTATGGTCAGTTTAGGCAGCAGGCAGTGGCATTGTCAAATAACAGGCTAGGGTCAATTCAGGAGCAGGCAGAGGCATGAGGAGTGAACGGCAGGAAATTCAGAATTACATTTACCATACTTCACTAATATTGTAGAGAAGTATGGTAACAGAGGAAACAGTGACCTATACATAGGCCTGGTTGGGAAGGACATTGAGGACAATAAAAACTGGTGTCTTGTCTAACTCCTCTTCTGAAGCATACTCGACATTTCTTTTTACGTATTTGACCTCTTTCTCCAGGAGGAACTTTTTTTGGAAAATGACTTTCGTTGAGTCTGCTCACTGCATCTGAGCGAACACGTTCTGGTGGGCCTCCAGGGTACAAAAGAGCAGTGACAATTTCCTCCTGATACATAGAAAGGAAGGACATGGGTGTCTCAGTGGATTTCAGGTAGATCACAAATGTATTATAAATGGCCAAATTGAAAAAATAAATGGAGACTTTTTTGTACCAATGGTGGGTTCTTCTTACAGCAAGGTAGGGCTGGATCATCTGATCACGGAAGTCGATTCCCCACATGAACAAATTATAATCATAGACACATTCTGTTTTTGTATTGTGTCATTACTTCTGGTGATTTGCACATGGGTGTCATGAATTGATGAGAGCATGTAGATGTCTCATTTGTCCCTCCACTTCATAGCCAATATCTCTTTGTTCCACAGACTTACCAACCCCCCTCGCTGTAGACTTGTGTTCACCAGCCTTTGCGGGAAGTCCTTCCTACTAGCTCTCACCGTGCCACATGCTAGTGTTCTCCTTCGGTGAAGATTGCAGAAAAGGGGCAAGCTGGTTTAAAAATGATCAACATATAGATGATAACCCTTTTCAAGGAGTGGAAATACAAGCTCCCAAACCACTTTTCCACTTGCTCCAATGTAATCTGGGCATTCATGAGGATACAGTAGGGTGTCCTTTCCTTCATACACAGGAAAGGCGTACACATACTCCCTGTCTCTGTCGCATAATTTATAGAGTTTAACCCCATGTTGGGCCCTTTTGCTGGGGATAAACTGCCTGAAGCTCAGCCTGCCAGTGAAGGGGACAAGCCCCTTCTGCATCCATGCAGATATTTTTGTCCAGGACAAATATTTGGATGAATTTCTGAGAGGAAAATTTGAAGAAGTGGCTGAATTTTATACAATTTATCATATGCTGGGTCATTTTGGAGAAGGCACTGGGTGTTATCGTCGTAATGGAAGAACCGCATGATCCTTAGATATCTTGTTCTGGGCATGACTGATGAGTAAATTGGCATATGATGAATTGGGTGGGTAGACCAGTAATTGATTTTTTTTGTGAGTTCCATATTAAATGTGAGGCCCAAAAAGGTTCTAAAGTCCTCCACTGTTAACTGCTTCCATTCGTAGGGACGGGCATAACTTGAATTTGGGTTGGTGGCTATGAATTGTGGGCATAAAGGTTGCACTGGTCCACAATTGAATTTAGAGAGTCATCGGTAAAAATTAAATGAAAAAAATCAATGGGAGCAACATTTTCTGTGTTCACCTGGACTCTTGTAAAAGAGGGGATGTTAGCTGTTCCATTGTTAGGGAAAGGCCATAAGGGGATTTGAAGGGCATATTAGGAGAGCGGCATGGGTCCTAACCCTTTGGGGCTGAGGTGACACCCCACTAGTACCTGGCCTTTTTTGAGGTTCTCCATTTCTGGTGGAAGCCACTGCTCTACTAGTGGATGTCACTGCACTACTTGTGGTAGCCAGCTCCTCACCAGAATGCCTTCATTTGGTGGGCACACTTTCCTCCTCCTCTGATTCTGTAGGAGACCCACTGCTTAAAATGGGCTCGTAATCCAAATCAGAATCAGACTCAGAGAGCTCCCTGCTGCTCTCCTTGGTCATGTTTAGGATTTGGTAGGCCTCCTCACGGGAAAATAATTTTTTAGACATACTGGGACAGATGTGGCTGCACTGATGTGTGCTGAAGAGGCTGCTCTAATGAGGCTGCACTGCTGAGTGCTGATGAGGCTGCACTGCTGGGTGCTAAAGATGCTGCATTGCTATGTGCTGATGAGGCTGCACTGCTGGGTGCTGATGGGGGTGCACTGCTGGGTGCTGATGAGGATGCGCTGATGGGGATGCACTGATGGGTGCTGATGTGAAGTGATGAGGCTGCACTAATGGGCACTGATGTGCAATAATGCACTGCACTGAAGCTGCACTGATAAACTGCCACTGATGTGTACTAATGGGTGCTAATGAGGATCCACTGATAGGGTGGCACTGATGTGTACAAATAAGTGGCACTGATGTACACTGATAAGCTGCAGTAATTAGGTTGTACTGGTGGTAACTGATGAGCACTGATGTGCATCGATAAGCTGCAGTGATGAAGCAGCACTGATAAGCTGCAGTGATAAGGCAGCACTGGTGGACACTGATAAGCTTCAGTGATGACACTGATGATCCCCCACTGATGGGCACTGATGAGCACTGTTGAGCCCTTGCTGATAGGCACTGATGTGCACAGATGGGCACTGATGAGCACAGATAGGCAATGATGAGCACAGGTACGGCACTGATGAGAACACTCACAGCTTAGAAACTGATTCTCTCTCCTTTCCTAATACTCGGTATTGGTGTGAGAAAAGAAGAGAGAAAACCGAGCCATGACCCTGCTGTGTTTACATTTGTGATTGTTCATCATTGGATAGAGTAATCACAAATGTATATAGCCTCTGCAATTGGCCCTTCAGACCCCTCTTCATGATGCGCTGTGTTCGAGGGACACAGCCATCACTTACACTTCCTGGGGGTGCGTGGGAAGCGCGATCACGGGAGGACGTCATATGACGCCCTCCCAAAACTGGCCAGCCGCGGTGAAGCCATCATATGGCTATCACCCATTGGCAAGTGGTTAATTTTTGTGCTGGCTATTGTTAGCTACTTGTAAAAGTACAGTATTGTAACAGTAAAATTGCATACTTGAAGTGTATAAAGTTCTGTTACACATTATGATATTACAATATGGCCAGACATAAATGTTTTACTAACAGAAACATTCAAAATGAATAATAATTCTTGTATGAAAAAATAATGAATTTCTATGTGACATTATGAGGCTAGTTAAATTGTGATTAGAATGGTTATAGTTACTTATGTGAACACAATAATGTATCATGTAGCATGATATGATGGACAGGAAATTCTTTCTGGAGCAGGCAACAGGCCAACATTGTATCAATATGTCTGAAAGACATTTTTGTTCTATTTTGCTGTGGGTGATCATGCTATCTAACATACATGAACTTAGCAAATACTTGTGCTCAATGACTGCATTTCACATTTGGCAAGATTCACCTTTTGTCAAACAGGAAACTGTAGCAAGCTGTGTAATGCACTTGAAATTCTAATAAATGTCTCAAACTGCAGTTGGTAAAGGTTCTTGCATAATTGTGTTTATTTCTCATGGCATGCCACTCCTAATAAAATCAGCAGTGTGATTACTAATTAGAAACATCTATTTTTAAATTTTTCTTCCCTAAGACCAGCCTGCTCTTCATTCTCCCATCAATCTGTTTTAAAGGAGATGAAAAAGCATAATTGTCAACCCCTTGTAAATTCCTGCTAGGTTTTTAAATTCAGAAGAATTTAAAGTAATAAGAAAAAAGTTCTGAGTTAGAGCAGGAGACCCATATACAGTCTTACCCAATATTTTATAAAGTGAGTAATTTTATAAATTGAATTTTTTAAAAAATAACTTTGGTAATAATTTAATGTAGTGTACCTTTCTAGACAAGGGTTCTCAACCAGGGGTATCCACACCACGTGGGAGTATGATATATGGGTTATAGAGCTGAATCTTTAAATTATAAAAAAAATATTAAGGCAAAATTCCCCTTTAAAGAAAATAGCCAGTAGTTAAGGGGGCAGACGATAAGACACAACATCATCTTTTAAAAATGTTTACAAATAATATTGTAGTACCTGTAGGCCATTTGAGTCACCATAGCAGCTTATCTGGAAAACTCTGATAGCTTTGCTTCATCCTGTCCTGTTGCTACTACATTCCAGCCATTGGACCAGGGGTAATTTCCTCTTTCAAATCCCTATGAGTGCATGGGGCACTCTCTCCCATTGCAGTACAGACTCTCCAATCACTTTATTTGTCCTCAAAGAAGGAGTTTCAGTCACCATTTTGTTGTAGCCCAGAGGAGAGATGGAAAGGGGCTACAGAAATGTGAGAACCATGGTGGGATTGTGTGACTGGACAGTTTTGCTGCAATGTGAGAGAGCATACATAAGTGCTGCTATTTGAACAAGGAAGCATAAACGTCCAATGACTAGACTGTTCAAACAATAAGACAGGGCAAAGTTATATATGAACATTTTTGGCTAGGCTTCTGTGGGGGTGAAAATGGCCTACAAATATGGCATTTATATTTTTAATTATCTTAACATCTCTCAACATTTTAAAAGCTGAAAAGTTTTATTTTATCTACAGGGGCCCCTTGACTAGTGTTGAGTAAATTTTCTTGAGTTTAATTTGCTTAGAGGGAAGCAATAAAAAGTTCCTTTAACCTCCTCCTGCCCACCATATAAGGATATAATGGGTGCAAGATGGTTCTCACATTCTGCGAGGATGTCATATGATGTCATACCACTCTAACTGCACATGCGCGGTTCTGGGGGCATGCAGCACAGTGATCGGTGGTACGTTGTGTCCCTCGGACACAGCAGATCACTGATCAATGGAAAGAGCTGAAGAAATCAGATTGGTCATGTGATCAGCTGTGTCCAATCACATATAAATAAGGAAATATCGGTTATCGGCATTTCTCTCCTGACAGCTCGAGAGGAGAGGAGAGCCGGTAATTGGCATTCCTCAGAGGGGACATGCACACTGATCATCAGAGCACTGATGATCAGTGTGCTCTGATGATCAGTGTAGCCCCAGCAGTGCCACCTGTCAGTGTCCATCAATACCAGCTGTCAGTGCTCATCAATACCACCTGCCAGTGCCCATCAGTGCCACATCATTGCCACATATCAGTGCCCACCAGTGCACATCAATGCCACATATCAGTGCCCATCTGAGCTGCCTTTCAGGGCCGCCTATCAGTGCCAGTCAGTGCCGCCTATCAGTGCCAGTCAGTGACACCTATCAGTGCTCGCCAGTGCCACCTATCAGTGCCTGTCAATATTGCCTATCAGTGCCACCTACCAGTGCCAGTCAGTGCCACCTAACAGTGCCAGTCAGTGCCACCTATCAGTGCCAGTCAGTGCCACCTATCATTGCCACCTATCAGTGCCATATATGAGTGCTGCCTTTCAGTGCCCATCAGTGATGCCTGTCAATGCCCATCAGTGCCACCTACCAGTGCCTCCTCATCAGTGCCCATCAGTGCCACCTATCAGTGCCCATCAGTGCAGCCTATCAGTGCCCATAACTGCAGCCTCATTAGCGCACATCAATGAAGGAGAAAGATCACTTATTTACAAAATTTTATAACAAAAACTAAGAAAAAAGTTTTTTTAAAAAATTTTCAGTTGTTTTTGGTTTGTTTAGCAAAAAATAAAAAACCCAGATGTGATTAAATACCACCAAAAGAAAGCGCTGGCTGTCTCAAAAATATGATATAAATTTCATATGAGTACAGTGCTGCATGACCGCGCAATTGTCATTCAAAGTGTGACAGCGCTGAAAGCTAAATTTGACCTAGGCAGGAAGGGGGTATAAGTGCCCTGTAGGCAAGTGGTTAAATAACATTTTTTGGGATTGCCATAATAAAGTTTGCAGCTAAATGACATTTCCCTGCAGACTTCTTTTACTTTATAAAAAAACATCATATGGACCCTCCAAAATAAAACAATTGGCATGGAAACCATGGCACTGCCATTAGGAACATGTACCAATGCAAGACAAAAAAATACCCTTTAGTGGGGAGCAGATTTTTAATTAAGGCTTTAAGGACAGCATTAAAAATACACACAATTCCATCAAATAACATGGCTATTACATTGCACTACAACGACCAATGATTGTGCAACTGGCATCCCACACAGCTTCTTCAGTTGCTAGGAGGCAGGCAGTCACTTGTGTCCCAGCAACCAAAGATGGCTGCAGCCCACACAGCACAAAGTTCTCATTTAGTGGTGGTAGTAATGCTGCCACTAATTAAATAACATGCAACTGCAGCCAGAGGTTCGAACTGTAAACTCAATTTTGAGGCAAACGTGAACCCCAACCATTATGCTTGACTGCATAAGCTATTTACTTTAAACAATCAACTTAGCCTTTAAACAGGTTTCACTGTTTTTCTGCGTCTGATATCCGACCTGACAAATTGATAGTTATGTGTCCCATGACGTGCAAGCAATAATTTCAGCAAATTCCATGTTTTGATTACACATAAACAGCAGCCAAAATCCCACTAACTGCAACTAGCTTGTATTATATGAATAAACATGGTAAAATCCATATAATATTCTTTCAATTGTATTGTTCCTAGCTATCCCTGTGTAAAATAAAACCAGGTTATTAATATATTTTGAAATGATACATTTACCTAATAAAACTGGTACTAATAATGATTTCAACAGTATGGTGAAGTAGGTATGAGTATTTTCTGGCAACAATATCCATACCTGCATTAATCTCCATGTTTACTTTCTTTTTATTGACTTATTTATTATTTTAAATTTAGTCTCCTCATATGATTAGGAAAAGTTATGCACCTGCACTTAACTGTGTCAAATCATGGCTCCTCTGCTTATCCCATTTTCACTTCTCTCATCTTCCTTTTGCTTTTGTTTCCATAGAGATATTTAAATTGATTTACTAAATGCATTGGAGTTGATCTACTAAAGGCAAATAATCTGTGCACTGCAAGTGCACTTGGAAGTGCACTTTAAGTGACTGAAAGTGCAATTGCTCTAGTTCTGGGGGGAACATGCAAGGAAAATTTTAAAAAATGGCATTTTTGCTTGCACATGATTGGATGATCAAAATCATCAGAGCTTCCCTTCATTTCAGAGCTTCCCTCCAGACCAAGAGTAAGTGCACTTCCAAGTAGGCAGGAATTTGTTTTTCACATGATTGGGTCACTAAAGTGATTGTCTATCACAGTGGGGCTGATTTGCTAAAGGCACATCACCCAAGTGCACAATCGGATGTTCCTTTATCTATTTTGGTGGACCTCAGTGTTAAACGGGAGGTCACATACAGTTTTAAAAAAAGGTTCCCCTGGATATCACTCTTGCATTGGGCCCTCCTTCTAATGCCACTTGGGAACTCATTTACATAGAAACATAAAAACACTCCATAGTGCTCACTATCAGCAGAAGAAGGTGATTGTGGTTGAAAAGCATAAAACACTGTTGCCATTCCCAGATTAGGATTCCTAAGTTTAGCTGGAAAGCATGCGGACCCAAGGAGCGGATTCCTCTAGTACTACTCAGTGTGTACATAGACTCCAAAAAGCACAGGTGTGAGTGTCTAGGTTGTCTCTTATGTGCTCTTATGCAAATATCCAACAGAGAGGTGCATGTATTGCATTGTGGGATAAAAGGAAGACATGTCAAAGCTGCATCTTGTTGCTCAAGATGAGGTGTGTAGGAGCATCCAAGGAACACAGAGCTAGATTTGCTCAAAACTAATGGTACAGACTATTGCGAAGTACCTGCTATTAACGACTTATATTAGTTTCACATATTTTTCATGACTATTTCCATTCAAATGAAGAGCATTATGTAAATATTCCTCGCTAATCTGCATCAACTTAAAATGTATTTGTGATCAACCTTACCCTGTCATAGGAACCTTGGAGAAAGTGATCAATTTCCAAAAATGTCTGACACCTGTGTAACAGAGGGAGCGAGATCTGTACCCATATCTGTGCTGATGTAAAAGCTATCTGTTTAGAGGTGCACCATGAAAAAAATAAAAAAGTATAAAAAATTAATACCTAAAAAACTACAGCAGCTATCTAATTGATGATTCATCAACTTCTAGTTATGTACAAAGACACTGGACAGTGCTATTTGATATTATCACTATCACTCAGTTCACAATGTCAGGTGCATATGCATTTTCTAATCACTTGGGTCTACCGCCCCTTGAAGACGTCAAATGATGAAATGCGTAGGGTGTGGCATAGACGTGAAGTCACCGCACACATCGGGAACACTTGAAGCATAATGTGATAGCAGGAATAAGATCTTGATATATGCCTAAGCTGTTTACACTATTGTCGGTGGGACACTGTGAAATGTGAGTGCTTTTAATTTCATTTTAACCATTTGCCGCCCGGCCAATGGCCGTTTGGCGGCTTGAAAAGCGCTGCAGCTTTCCGGGTGCACGCCATTTGGCGTGCTCCCGCACATGCGCGGTTTGCGCGGTTGCAGAGCGACGCAGCAGTGCGATCTGTCACCGCCCGTGCACCTCGGACACGGCCGATGACAGATCCGAGTACCGGCTCCCGTTGCCGGTACCATGTGACCTGCTGTGACCAATCACAGCAGGTCACATGACAGTTGTATACAATGGATGGCTTCATTCATGATGCCATCCATTGTATACTAGTGCCTAGCTGTGAATGGTCACAGCTAATCACATGCACATGTCATGTGATTAGCTGTGACCAAATCACAGCTAAGCACAAAAAAAAAAAAAAAAAATCGATTTCATTCAGGTAAATGCTTGCTTATAGCAAAGTAATTCTTTGCTATAAGCAAATTGTGTAAAAAAAAAAAAAAAATACTGATCACTTCCCCAAAGTAGTACAGTGTTACTATGGTAACATTGTACTATTTTGGTCATAGTAAAATATGAAAAAAAATCTTAAAAAAAATTTAAAAAAATGTAATAAAAAATTAAATATAATAAAAAATAAATAAATAAATTAAAAAAAAATATATATATTTTTTTTGTCACCAGTCAGTGTCCTTGTTCACCGCCATGCCAGTTATATGATGACGCTGTACTGCACTGGTGACAGTATGTAAAAAAAAAAATAGTGAAAATAATTTTTTTAATTTTTTCATTTTCCGAAAAATTATGACAAAAAAATACAACTTCAAAAAACTCGCCATGCCTCTTATGAAGTACGTCAGACTGTCTACTCTGCAAAAAGGGGTCATTTGGGGGATATCTGTACTATTCTGACATTCTTGGACCTCAAGATATTAGATTGGCTGTCAGTACTTCAGGATTGATCAATATTCAGATATATACCATAGTTTGTGAACTCTATAACTTTCCTACAAACTAAAAAATACATCCTAATTTGGGTTATTTTCACCAAAGACATGTAGTAGAATACATCTCGGCCTAAATTTATGAAGAACAATTATTTATTTGTAAACTTTTATAACAAAAACAAAGAAAAATGTGTTTTTTTTTCAAAATTTTTGGTCTTTTTTTGTTAATTTAGCAAAAAATAAAAACCCCAGCGG